>NC_137023.1:38442084-38482084 GCF_032717465.1 Coenobita brevimanus
TTTCAGTCCATATTCATCGTCGGCATCTTAACCATAATCACATACACTGCTTTATTTCATCCCACTGCCTCCATTCTTCTCTTGTCTATCCTGGTTATTAACTTTGGGTGGAATTTGGCATTCGGAGTCACGACATTATTAACCAATTCTGGACATTTAAGTAGATTATTTTCCTCTTGAAGTGGACTGGTAAGGTGATGTGAGATTTCTGTGAGAGGCGGTGTGAGTGAGAAGCGAGGGTTGAAGCTGAGTTAAGAAATAGTTTTGTCTGGACTTTCATCAACATTCCAGTCAGCTGTCACATTCCAGGCTTCTGTGAAAAACGTACGAATTTTGATTATGAGTTTAGAGATCTTCGCAGCTCTGTGTTGTCTCGTCATCACCATTATTATCATGTCCACTATCGCCGTGATCATCATCTGTATCATTCTTGTCACCATTATGATTATCATCACCATCCTCTATATCACTGCTGTCACCATTATAATCTTCATCATAGTCATTCTCTATATCACTGCTGTCACCATGGTAATCTTATCCATCCTTATTATCCTCTGTCATTAACGTCGCCATAAACTTATCATCACGACCACCATCACCATTATCATTACCATCATATATAATCATTACCGTCACGATAGTCATAATGGTCACAGCCATCATCACCATGCTCCACACCTATCAGAACTGCTACAAGTCCCTGTCACCTCACCTCTGTCTTCACCATAATAGCTACCATTCTTCACTGCCATCAAACCTTCATTTTATCTCCACTATCACCATCATTCCTTAGCATTAAGTACCATCCCTGTCTCCTTTTCTTTCACAATAATAATTCACCACTCTCCTCACCATTACCATCACAGTTCTTGACAATGTATCCATTTTGTCACCACAACGGTTCAACAGTCACTACTGAAACTGTACCCATCATTTTTTATCATCTGTCGTAGTTTGTCAGACCACCAAATCTACTCCATATGATGTTTATACTCAACACCATCCCGTGTCACAACTAAACGTGCTATAGGGGAGAAAATGTTCGCCAAAGGGCGCGTCCACATGTGCTCTCGAACAAATGATGGCAACACGGCTGGCAACATGTTCGGGAACATGTTTGCAGCAGTATTTGGACAGATGTATGCAAACATGTTTCAGTGAAGCGTCGAACACTGGCAGAAGAGGCGATGGGATAAGTGTGTCCATACCAGGCAGCTGAGACTTCATCATGATGTTGCCAACATGATCTGGAAACTGCTGTTCCCAACATGTTTGCAGCGTGTTCGTTACTGTGTTGCTTACATGTTGCCAGCACTTGTTCAAGCACGTGTGACCTTATATTTCACTTCTTCTGTTTCTTACTTTCCCTTCCTAGTTTGCACTCCTAGACTGAGAGAGGCTTGGTATATTTCTCTGCACACTGAAGATTCCCCTTTATATGATGCGTCAGCGAGGAAAGTGATAGACATGCCCCAAGTGTAAAATAGTTGCAATAGAATAGGTGGCCACCATTTGTCCCTGAACATAGATAGCTAGGTATATGGATAGATAGATAGACAGAGAGATAGCTTGTACTTAGTGACCACAAATACACACTGCCTCATCGCCGACATACCACATCTCACCTCAGCTTTCCCCACCACCATACGCTGCCACACATCTACCGCTATCTCGGTTTCACAGTTCCTATGACAGAATTTCTACTACTGGTGCCGTCAGGGAAATAAATGTCTTCCTGTATTTTGGTGAACACATCCCAGAAAAAGTCGCATAATCCGAGACATTTTAGTCAATTCATGATTTTGGTTAGATTTACTTAGTTTTTCATGACATGCAGACAACAGGGAGGACACAGGATGGTCTGACTGTACCTTTCACCCATCGCTACCCACCTTACTTCACCTCGATTTCAGAGTCCGCGTAACTTTTTCACATCCCTGCATCGTAAATAAACCAGCCCTTCCCCTGAACACCCTCCAGTCATCAGTTATTCATAATGGCTCTGAAGTTCCACCTATCTCCACCTCCATTTCACGTAACGACACCCAATCCCCAGCTAGAGTCCACATACTTCTTCCACCCCTGCCCACCATACCAACACCCATTCTTCCTATGGTGACCATCTCCCATCATCATTTGGCAGTCATCAGCGAATTTCCACTAAAAGCCTGCATCATTCCTCTCACCCACCAGTCATCCCTCAAAGCCCATCACATAGCATATCATATCCAGTTCAGTATTATTCCTCCCTTGCCCTCATTCCTCATACCATCCTTACTGTCCCTTCCCATGTCCTCTTTCACGTGACTCTTCCCCGTCCCAGCTACTTCCCCATCCCTCCCATGCTCAGTTAATCCCTTCCTATATTATATATTTCCCACTCTCACATTTTTCCACTCCCAGTACCGCGATGGTATTCTCTTATGGTCAATTTTCCTCTTCCTTTTTCAGCACCTCTTCCCAAAGCCCATTTTACTCTCCTTATATCACCCTTACCATCACGATATCACCCTCACGCTCCCCTAGCCTTCTGTCCCCCAAACAAACAGGCTGTCAGTCAGTCAGTCAGCAGCCGTGACAGGAGACAGGAGGGACGGCAGCAGCGGCCCGCGTGATAGATGACCACAAAAACTGCCATAGTGCCCCCTGTCAGCGTAGGTGTGTTGGAGGGGACGGGGGGCGAGGGGGAGCAGGGGGAAGATAGGGGAAAGACAGGGGGGCTAGAAAGGACAAGCATCTCATCTATCACTACCTACGTTCATCTGTCTTTATACTGGGGTCACCTTGGTTGCATCAGGAACAACAGCAGTAACTGTGGGTAGGGTAGTGATGCAACTGATGAGGTGATGTCTTACGGAGTTGATGGATTTTCTGGGAGTGTGTTTGGGTGTGAGGCGTGTTGATGTTTGATTATGGTAAGGGTGTGTAGTCTTTCTGTGGTACTTGGTGATGTGTAGTGTCGTGTGTGAGGTGTACTTCGATGTGGTCTGGTGTTTGGTGTTATGTGCTGTAGTGTACGGTGTGCTGTTACGTGATCTGGTATGTGTATGGTATTATGTGGGTTACGGTGGGAGGGGTGGGGTGGTGTGATGAGTAAGTATTTGTGTGTTTAAAGATGTACACTAATCTTTTAACGCCGGCGGCCAGGCCTGTGTGTGTGTGTGTGTGTGTGTGTGTGTGTGTGTGTGTGTGTGTGTGTGTGTGTGTGTGTGTGTGTGTGTGTGTGTGTGTGTGTGTGTGTGTGTGTGTGTGTGAAGCAGTGTAGCGCGGTATACTATCATGTAAATATTGTTCCATATCCAGGTATCAATGCTTCTGTCACTGTTCATTTGCACCTATGAATATGTATGCAAGGCTGTATGTGCAGCCCCCTCCTAAAAATATTTTCAGAATTCATATCTGATGAATGGAAAACGGAATTTAAAAAACTTACTAAAATGCTAACCGTCCTGAGTCCATAAATATTCACATAAATGGAAGTTTTTGCTCAGAAATCTCTCCAGATTTTTTTTTTTTTTCCCGGAATGAATGTCATGCATTTCCATCATAATGCGCTGAAAATGTGTCAAGAATGGCACTGCTTCACAAACACAGGTGTGAATGTCAGCTTGGAGTGTGACAGATTGTACTGGTTGTTTTTACGTGGAGAGAGAGAGAGAGAGAGAGAGAGAGAAATACAATACAATACAATGAGTGTTGATGTTGTATATGTAAATCCTTTTGCGTGGATATGGGATGAGTGGATTAATGTGTTAAACTTTGTGTATCGCTCATTATGTAGATGGGTAATAATACCTTTCTCGTCCCAGCATTTCCCTTTACTGCAACGCTCAAATATACCTCTCTGTGATCTTGCCCTCCCTCTTGCCTGCCCCTCTCATGCTTCCACACCATTCTGTCGTGTCTTTTGCGTCACTTTCTCCTTATCTCAGGTCCATTCACCTAATCTATTCACCTCGTATCTCAAGATAACAGCTTCCTCTACATCCTTGCTCTTTGTTCCCATTGCATATCTCTCACCTTAGTTTTTCCTCTACCATTTTTCTTTTCTTTTCCTAAACAATCACCCACTGGTGTCATAATCCACCCTAAACCACCATAACGAAACTGGCCTTCACAGTCTTATATGCCAGGGTCGGAAAGGCTGACAATAAACATGCATGTGTTTAAATTAAGGGTCATTAATACACTGCCCTTGTCTGTCAGCAAGTGATAGGTTTCCTAATCCAGGTAACTGATTTTAAGGTCTAAATTGCGTGTGTGTGTGTGTGTGTGTGTGTGTGTGTGTGTGTGTGTGTGTGTGTGTGTGTGTGTGTGTGTGTGTGTGTGTGTGTGTGTGTGTGTGTGATTGATCAGTTAGCCTCAGACCAAATTTCCGCTGATTCGTTTTCCCGGAGAGTCGAGTTATAGGAATAGATCTAAGCAACAATTTGCTCTGTTACTGGGAGCAGATTATCATACACCCCTCTCCCCCAGGCACACAGGCACACACATACACAGTTTTGCTGGCTTCCGTTTTAATAGTCAATGTGTTGTGGAGTTTCATTTGACCGACGTGGAAAACTAACCCGCAGGAATACAACAATTGCTCGTATTTTACTGCATCACCACTCCCGGTTTTTTTATTGCCGGCCAAAGCTACATTTTGATGAATTTTTGTCAGGATTTCTGCTCTTAGTTTCTGGTGCAGCAGTTGAAGGATGATGATGCGCATACTTGGTAGTGATTCAAGAGGTCGTTTACTTATTACAAATTACCTCTTTAGTATATAGCCTAAGTCAGTAATTCAGTAACATTAACGTTTCCAAGCGAGGAATTGTTGATATTTTGGCGAGAAAGTTGTCGGATATTCATCTAATTAAGAAAATTTGTCGGTAAGAAATAACATTATAAAGTTTAGCATTACTATAATCAAGTCTGCATAACTTACCCTCACACTGAAGCTTACCGTCGAGTGAAACCTCAGAGGAATTTATATGTAACTTCTCACTGCCTCTACGCTCATTATATCATTTTATTTGACGATGTAAGTGCAGCTCACAGAACCACCCTCAGCCACTGCCACTCCCATACTGTCTAATCCTTTAATCGTATCCATTTGTATCAATGTTACTCTTATTGCGCTCATTGCCCATCCAGCCTTCCTTCCGTCTGCCTCTCAAACTCTCCTCCTTTCCTCCATCCCTCCCTCCTTATTTCCCTTTTCCATCTCTTCCTCACTCCTCCTTCCTCACTTTGCACTTTTCATCCCAGCCTCCCACCTTGTTTTCTTCAGTCATCCCTTCCTACTTCCTGTTTTCCTTTCATTTCTTCCTCTTTCTTTTATTTCTCTCTCGTTTCCTCTCTCCACCAGCACTCCTCCTCTTCTGGTCCAGCCCTCCCTTCCTCATCATTTCTGTCTTTTTTCCTTCCTGCTCCTCATCCGCTTATCTCTAATTCCCTTCCCTTGTGTTTCCCTCTCTCCCCTTCCTTCACTTCCCTCTTCCCATCCATTATTCAGACTGCAGCATCATTTCATTCATTGCTGCTTCCCTCGCACCCTCATTCACTCAGGCTCCCCTTCTTTCACGCCTACACCTCTCTGTTTCTCCCTCCCTTCACGCCCTCCTACGTGCTCTCCTTCCTTCATTTTCCTCCATCATTATACAGATCAAGGTCGTTACTCCCTTACCCTTTATCATCCTTCCACCTCCATACTTCCCGAAAGATGGATAAATTTCCTTTTGTGGCCAAAGAAAGGTGATTCGCACTTGTAAGGTTACTGGCGAGATATATACCGTAGTTAGATAGGTAGATAAAGCGAGAGAGAGAGAGAGAGAGTGTTCATTTTTTATGCTGTGTTCAGATCACATACAATATTTTACTTTCATAACACAAATATAATGGTTCAGTAGTAAAACTAAAGTTAGTCACAATATCACAGTACACATATACATATCGTCGCGCTCATTTATACAAGCCTACAGCATATACGAATTGCCAGTAAGTAACCCCCTTCCCGGCAGTGTCCATTTTTAGTTAGTGGTAAGACAGACTTAACGAAACGCTCTTACAAAACGACAGGTAGAACACTAATATTGTTTCTCATTTAATACCCGCATCATTCCAACGCTCAAGAAAACGACATACTGTGTGTCAGGGATGGAAAGCCACCTGTGTTGACAAAAATATATAACTGTGGAGCGTTTAATCAGGTCAGAAATACTACTCCCCCTACTCGCATCCATACATGATCCGTTTATTCCAGCCCCCAGACATTTCCATTTTTATCATTTAATGCATTTTCTTTTCTTTTTTACTCAGGCCCTTCTTTCCAGTTCGCTTTTCCTTTGCCAGTTTGGTCCCTTGTATATATTTCTTAGTTTTTCTTCCCAACTTCTTGTCTCTATTTTTCAACTACACTTAAAAGTTATGAAAATTTTAAAATGTGTCTAGAGGCAGAAAAATGACCAGTTTCAAGTTCTGAGTGGGAAAAATAATTATTGTTTTAACAGTGTAAGAAGTTAGGGTACTTGCTAAGTTGCAGTGAAAAAGGTATGGAAAAGTTAAAGGTGAAGCAAGGTAGAGAGAGAGAGAGAGAGAGAGAGAGAGAAGTAATTACAGGTTAAGAAAGGAGCAAGGCTGAGTCCATTATTTTTTCGTGGAAGATACTGGCTTATAATTACCTTTGGTGTCGGATGTGTGGATAATTTAATAATGCAAAGTCTAGGTAGGAGTATTTATTGAAGGTAAATGGGAAAATGTGGTGAAAAATACAAGGTGAGAGCTTGATGGCGGCCGAAAAAAAAAAAAAATGAAAAAGAGAGCTAGTAAGACGAAAAAATAGAGGGGAGATGAAGAAGGAACAGGAGAGGACGCGGGACTAAAAGGATGTGGAAAGACGTAGGAAGGGGACATTGAAGAGGGAGAGAGACAGGGAGAGAAGGGAAGGAAAGAGACTGGGTGAGGGAGAAAGACAGGGAAACGTAGAAGGAAAAGGGTGGGGTGAGGAAGAGAGGGCAAGGAGCTGTTGCTGAAGGGATGGGGTGAGGGAGAAGGCAAGGAGCTGTTGCTGTAGGCGTTAATTTTCAAGAAAGGGGAAGGAAACGCGTTACTAAAAAAGGATGAGGGGAAGAAACTTGTTGATGAAGGATGCAGGGGGTGAGGATTTGGTTTAAAAGGAGATGGAAATGAATTATGTTAATAAATGAGGGCGAGGGGAAGAGGGTCGTGTTAAGCGGAGAAAGAGGGGATGTGGTATTTATTAATAAATGAAAATGAGGGGAAAAGGGCGGTATTAATAACTGATGACGCGGCCGGTGGGATTGTTTTAATAAAGAAAGAAAGCAGGATGTTCTGAGAAAGAAAGAACCCTGCTTATTTAAGAAAGTAATGGCGAAAAAAGATTTGTTGAAAGTTGTTATGGGAGGGAATAAAGACTAAACTGATGGGGAATGATTGGCGTAAAGAATATGAAGAAAGACAATGGTAGAACGACTGTTGAGAGTTGTGTAAAGGAAGAAACACAAGTAATTATGCAAGTGTGATTATCTCCCAGTCTTTGAAGTGAATGCAACAATGAAGAGGGTTCGCTAAAGAAATTATTGATGTTGTGAGGTTCTTGACAGGCAAAGCTACCTTTGCGTGTGTGTGTGTGTGTGTGTGTGTGTGTGTGTGTGTGTGTGTGTGTGTGTGTGTGTGTGTGTGTGTGTGTGTGTGTGTGTGTGTGTACGCAAAAGTAGGGCGAGTTATTAAGCCTAAGGAGAAAAGAGCCCAAGAACCGTATAGCTGGTCAGTAGGAAGTTAAGTATGGGCAGAAGTTTTGATGAGAGAGGAAATGAGGGTAGAGTGAGGTGAGGCGAAGTATGCGGGCAGGTTATAATTAGGGACAGGGAAAGGAGCGAGAGACTGTGGCGAGGGAAGCTTGTAATTAATAAAAGATCCACCACAGTTAAACATTAGTAAGCTGTTAAATAATACATGACGTGGGAGGGTTGAGATAAATCCTGCCTTAGAAAATTATGGGAGAAAATAAATAGGTGAATTATGGTTTTAGTGGATAATATGAACTAGATATGAACAAATGAAAACGGAATAGCTACAATAGGCTGGCTGACCCATGCTAGGCAACTCTTATTATCATGTAACTAGACGATTATAATTTTTTTTTTTTTTTAATGTGTCCGACTCTGGGCATAGGCTTCACAGCCTGCTATCAAGGCCCAGTAGTCCTCCTACATACCATACACCTCTACATGTCACCACTTCGGCGCTAACACCCACCGTCCATATTGAATACATGCTAGGGCTGTCTCATACAGAACTGGTGTATTAGTATTAGCGGGGGTATTTTTACGACATGTCGGCGGGTCTTCTGGTAGATTAGTAAAGCCTGATTTAATGAAATTCAAATCCTTAAACTGTTCCCTGCCCCAGCCGGGATTTGAACCTGGGTCCGTTAGGACCGCACGCCACTTCTCTACCGATTGAGCCACCGCCTCCCCAATAGGACAAGGATAGTGAAAAGTATAGTGAAAAGTATAGTATAGTATAGTATGGGTTGAGGGGAGACGGGAAGAAAGCTTAGGGTAGAAATTAGGTTGAGAAATAACGGTAAGATGTGTGGGAGATTTATGTGAAGAAAAGGAAGTGAGGCAACATGGGTGGTTGTGGTCAATGATTATATTATTATATGTCGATCAGGGCGTCAGGAGTTAAGTATTCTGGGAAGTTATAGTTTTTTGTTTTTCCCTAATAAGGAGAGATGGAGAGAAATATATCACCACACACACACACACACACACACACACACACACACACACACACACACACACACACACACACACACACACACACACACACACACAATTTTCTGATCATCCTTGCATTTTCATCCCCTCGAATTAGTATCCTTCTTGAAAAAAAGTCCACCTGTTCCTTCTCTTTTAATTATTACAGTCGTAAAGGTAAACTTATTTCCCATTAACATTAGGACCGACTTCATTTCCTGGCTACTTAAGATTCACGTAAAAGGAGACTTTATTATTGATCTTTGGTGTACTCCTGGAGAAGCACACAACTGAAATCTTTTGCTAAACCTAATATACGGATTTTCCTCTCACGATCGACTTACCTCCTTCCAAACAATGGCATCTTTTATAATGTTATTCGATTTAGTTCAGATGAGGAAATGTTTTTAGTACTGAAAGGATGTGAGCCAGTTTCCGAGAGCTCCTTTGAGTATTGTGTCTTTCATATATTCTAATTATATTTACTAGTGCCATCAGACGGTTGTGTTCTGTTTTATGTCATCCTTTTTCATACATCAGTGACATCATTCTCGGTACTGTCCCGTTTTTGTATTGTTGGGTTTTTTATAATTTTTTGTTGTCTGCAGTTTCCAAACCTTTTTTTTTTTTTTCCATTTTCATATTCTGTCCATGCTCTTACTAGCTGCAATATTCCTTTTTCTCGTCCTTTCCTTATCACTTCCCTTCTTCCATGTGAGCTTCTATTCCGTTCAACATCATTCTCTTATTCCCGAGTACCCTCTTTCCTGCTTCCTTTCTTATTTCATCGTCCCTCATACCATTTCTTTACCTTCCTCTTCCCTCCTCCTTCAGGAGATGGTCTGCCTCTCTCCATCTTCCTCCTTATCTGCATCCGTTCTCTCCCCTTTGCTTTCCTCTTTCCTGCCCCTTATCCTTCCCCTTCTTTCTCATCTCTCATGCATTTTACCTCGCTGTATTTCTATTTCTCTCTTCGCTCCCTCTCTTGTCTTTCCTCTCCATTTCCCGCATCCCTTGCATCGTCTTCATTTTTGCCGTGTTGTCCTTCCCTGCATCTCTATATTTTCATTTTACTGTCTCACTTCTACCTTCATCTCTTTCTCCTAGGTACCTACCTTTCCCAACATGAAGGTGAGTAAATGAGGCGGGATGGTGATGATCCTTTTTTTTTTCATACCCTTCTTTGTTACATCCACCGTCTTGTTTTCTCCTCCCCCTCCTTCCAACTCGACGTCTTTCCCTTATCTCATTCTCTTCATTTTTCTTGGCTCTCCCTTACTTCCCTCCGCGTTTTCCTGTCTCTTTCATTTCTACTTTCTTTGTTTCTGTCTCTCCCCCTTTACTTTCTCTCTTCCTCGTGTCCCCTCTTCCTTTTTTTTCATCTCCTTTTCCTCCTCCTCTTTCCTTCTTCTTTTCCTTCCTCTCCCCTCCTTGGACCTCTCCCCAAACACATAACCAATAATCCTGCTTTCTCTTACTGCTGCCTCCCCTCTCCTCGTTCCCTGTCTTTTCTCCTCATTTTATCATCTTCCTTTTCTTTCCTTATCCATTTTCCTATTTCTAGGTCTTCTCGCTTGTTTTTTTCTGTACTTTCCACTAATCCCCATAACTTATTTTTTTTTCGCGTCTCATTCTTTTATTCACATGTTTTTCATTTCCCTGCTCATTAAATATCTCTCAGTTCTCTGTTTTCCTCTCTGTTGCTCTTCATTATCTTTCACTGTTCCTTTTACCTGTCCCTTTTAACTCTTCGCATGTTCCTCCTCCTTTCTTCCATCCTTCTGCTATTCGTGTGATACAGTATCATTCCTCAGTCGTCCTTTTCCTCAGTCTCTCTTCTGCAAACGTTTCTTTCAACTCTCTCCTGTTCGTCATTCCATTCCTTCTCCTCTTCATTCTCCTCTCTGCCTGTTTCTGACTCCTCTTGCAACCCATCATATATATCTGAGAAGCTATTATTGCAGCTATTCCTCTACGTGTCTTGCATTTTTAATTTTTTCTTTATATGTGAATTTGTCTGTCTATCTTTATCTCTCTCTCTCTCTCTCTCTCTCTCTCACACACACACACACACACACACACACACACTCACTTTATACATAAATACACAGACAGATCGAAAGATAGATAGACAGATTTTGATATAGATATAGTTTCAGCTGTTTGTGTGGGTGTATATTTGGGGCTGTGTAGAGAGAGAGAGAGAGAGAGAGTACTTCTTAGCATGATTGTGTGTGTGTGTGTGTGTGTGTGTGTGTGTGTGTGTGTGTGTGTGTGTGTGTGTGTGTGTGTGTGTGTGTGTGTGTGTGTGTGTGTGTGTGTACTTCCTTATGGTGCTCTAGTATGTTGCTTGTAAAGTATTTGTTTACATAAGATAAACTGGTTTGTCGCTGAGAGAGTATTTCGTCATGAACCCGAAACGTTTTGCGACATTTACGCTGAGTTGGAATTTATACGTGTGTGAACAAGAGTGTGCTTTCGGAATGTGTAGATAAAATCTATGTACACATATGCGGTTTCGTATTGAAGCTCTTACACATTATGCATCTTTTCCTTTATATATCTTTTTACGTATTTGTCCAGAGTGATATATATAAACAGTTTCTCAAGTCCTCCAGAACCCTTCCCCTCTCTCTTCGTCCACTGAGAGTTCTCATTTTTTTTTCTTTGTGCTCTATTTTCGTGTTACATTTTACGTGCAAATCTTCCTCCTCCTCCTCTAGCCTGCCATAAACTTTTTCCTCCCCACTCCCCATAAACTTTACTCTCCCCATTTCCTCCTTCCCCTATAAAAGCCCTCCCCCGCCTCTCTTCCCCTGGTACTCGCTACACTCCTTCCCCTCTTCTTTTCTCCTTCCTGCTTTCGTCCCTCTCCTCCCCCTTCGCCTCTCTCCCTACTTCCTCCCCCCTCCACACATTTCCTTACCCCCGTTTCTCTCCATCTCGTTACCTCCCTACGTTTCCCTCCCTCCTTACTCCCTTTTCTCTTTCCTTCCCCTTTCTCTCCTCCCTAGCTCCTTTCCCTCTCTCCCATCCCATTCCTCCCTCTATCTCCCTCCCCTCCAGTCTCATCCTCCATTTATCTTCCTGCTTTCTCCCCACTTCCTCTGCTCAGCCACCAACGCCTGTACGCACCCTGTGACACCCCATCTCCCCTTACGTCATTACTCTAATTGCTGGCGGGGTGATGTAACTAAGTGGAGCCAGGGTCCGTAATAAATGGCCTAAGTAAAAGAAAATGAAGTGGAGAGAAATGACGAGATGGAGATGGAAAATGAGAAAGTTAACGCCTTCAGTTTATTTACGTTTTTTTTTATTTTTTATTTAGGGCATCTCCAGACGAATTTACTCAGCTCTCGTAGTGATGGGGTTAATGAAGGCTGAATAAAATCGTCTGGTGGAAGCAGTAATAGAATGCAGTATGCCATTGGAATGAAGGGGTTAGTAAATGAAACACACACACACACACACACACACACACACACACACACACACAACGAAGGAAATGAGATGGAAATTCAACACGGGCAAGAGACAGGAACTGAGAGAGGGAACTGAGGCAGGAAGTGTACAAGGCTTTAGAGGAGGAGGCGGAGGAGATGAGATGTATACGGAGTTGAGTGAAAGGGACGAGGATGGCACGAGTGATGACCTAAATAATTATGGAAGGGGTGGGTTGTGAGAGAGAGAGAGAGAGAGAGAGAGAGAGAGAGAGAGAGAGAGAGAGAGAGAATATGCCGTTTTTGTTGCTGGTTAACCACGGTCTGACTGACCGGGCAGATCCATCAACCGCAGGCAAGCAACCTCCCCTGCAGGGCCGTCCCATGCAGTGAACCGATGTTTCCATACGGTTGACAGCACCTCACTGCAGCGAGGCGGGGGGAAAAGTGTGGAGGTTTGGTTTCTGAATGGACGCCGCACTTGCGTCGCTCCACCCAGTTAGCAGAGGTGCCATAGAAGGCTGAACATCACCCAGTGATCTGATTATATAGCACCCATCATTGTAAACGGTTTCCTGGGTTAAAGGAAACTACTAAGCTTGGGGCTCAGTGTAAAGTTGCCTGAAGCGGATAGAAGATTAGAGTGACAGGAAAGAAAGGGAGAAGTAGGAAAAGAAAAAAAAAAACAGACACAGAGACTGAATGATATAGGTGATGGAAGAAGTAGGCAGCACTACGTCAAGTAAGTGGATGATGGCCGCTACCACCTACCTCGAAGAGAGTTGTGTAAAGTGTTTTAGCTGTCAGATGACTTTCAAGTTTTTTTTTTCTTTTGGGGGGGTTACATCCGTTTCATCACTTATCTTCCTAAGTTTTATCCGTATGTGGCTTTCTTTTGTATCTTTACTTTTCGATTTTGCTTTTGACAGAGTATTTGAGCCGAACAGTTTTATTCACTGGTTCTGATGTCACTTCCGACTTGACCCATTTCTCAAATTCTTGTATGCATTAATCTGTCATTTTATTTTTGCTTACGTTGTGCCCTTCTGGTTTGGACGACGGTATTTTAAATTTCCGTATTATTTGTCTAATGATGTTCTTTATATTTAGTATACCTTCGCCTGACAGTCCCTCTTACGTCACCTTCCTCTTTCACATACTGTCCTGCCTCCTGATATATCCCTCCCACGCCAACAATTCTCCCATTCATGTGTCTTTCACTCTTCTCATTATCCTCACATCGCTCCAGGTGCCCTTATCACTTCCACTTCTACTCATCACCGCTCATGTTCCTTTTCCCTTTCATGTACTACGCTTTGTACTTCTACTTCTCATAACTTCCTCACTACCCTCCACCTCTCCATCCCCATCCTCATCAGGACTACCGTGGCGTGATCCTACCAAGACCTGGACCTTCATTATCGGTCTGAATGGTTGTATTATCAGAGAGGCGGCTGGGGAAATGAAACGAGGGCAATTAAAGAGGCAGTCATTACCTACGAATAATTATCACACTCTCCATCGGAAATAAGACGACGGGAATAATCCGAAAATTTGCAGCAATAATTGAATCGTTGTTTGAAATTACCACAGTACTCATTATGGAACCATGTACGTTTCAAATTGTTTACACTGTAGTTATTCTTTTATTCAGCAGACGCATTTAGGAGTACATATTAGAATTACCGGTACATTTATCTAGAGTAACCAAAACATTAAAGTCCATAATATTTTGAGGTTTATAAGAAGCATTCACTAAAGTTATTACAGTTTTCTATCTATATCCCAACTAACATGATGATCATAAGGTTTTAACAGCACATATATTGTTTATCCGAATCCTGTCGAAAATAACGCGACAGAAGATAGATTTAGTATACTCTATGACTGTTACATGACTAAGCTGTCACAGGTAAAATAGACCGCGCCTGGGTATATTTGATCTGTAAGGTGATATTTCTTGACAACCTTGCTTATCTGCCTCACACGTACAGCACTGCCTTGACAACACTGATAGTGCATCACCTTTAATCTTGACCAGTTTGTGCGTTATTCTCACACACACACACACACACACACACACACACACACACACACACACACACACATAAATGGGCATACGGATGAAGAGATGCAAGGAAGACTGAGGGTGGCGTGGGAGAATTTGATCTGTGCAGTGTATCCATTTTTTGTTATTTTGAGACCTAATATTTTCCCAACATTACTGAATTCAGTTGGCTCATTGTTGATGACGAGTGGGGGGTTAAACCTTGAGCCCAGTGCAATGATGGTAAATTTGTTAGTGAAAGCCAGCCATGCACTAACAAAACTATTCAGATTTAAAGAATTAGCCATAAGACTAAAAATACACCTAATAAAGGCCCTAGTTCTCCCGGTTCTAGATTACCCACCAATTCCTACACACACACTCAGTAAAACACAGCTGCTGCAGTTACAAAGAATACAAAACAAAGCAATAAGATTCGCAACAAACACAAGATACCCCTACACACACAACACCCAGGAGCTACATGCAATGACAAAAATAGACCCAGTTAATATACGACTGCATAAACATGCAAAGAAAATTTGGCGAAAAATAGAGAACCGGGACAATGAGGCCTTTAACAGAATACAGCAACAACTTAACAACACCAGAAATATAAACAGAAACTTTCCCAGCAGTCTAAATCTAATCAACGTCGAACCACAACCACTATACACTTAGCTAGCTAGCTTACAACATAACAAAAAACCACATATACCCACAGACCGACAGTAAGAGGGTTAATAACCCGAAAAAAAAATAATAATAAATAAATAAATAAAATGAAACAAAATAAATAAATAAAATAAAACAAAATAAATAAATAAATAAATAAATAAATAAAATAACACCAATGCCAACGAAAGTCAGAGAGACTACATAAAGAATTAAAATTAAAGAACCAAAAAACACAAATATTCCAACGAACCTGTAAATACCAACAGTATAATTATCAAACACTATCATTTTAAAAGAAGAAAAAAACAAATAAAACTCATTACCCAGATAAACTTCTGCCAAAACAATGACACTAAAAAAAAAAAAAAATAGCTAGGTGGTCAGCCCACCAACTGTTACTCTCCAACTTTCCTTCTGTTTTTTCCCCAACTGTTCTCTTCCTCTCTTCTCCTACTTTCTCCCTTCCTTAAAAAAAAAAAAAAAAAAAAAAAAAAAAAAAAAAAAAAGGGGAGGGGGCATAGAGAGAAATGGGGAATGGGGGTAAAAGCAGGGAGTTTGGTGGAAGTGGAATTTAGGGGGAGGGGATTCATGAGATTGAAGACGAGGGGGAACATAGCTGAGGCGTGAGTAAGAGGGTTTGGAAGACTGAGGGACGCCACAGGGGAGAGGGGGTAAAGGAGTGTTTGGATGATGTGGGAAGGGAATAACTGCAGAGAGAAAGCGATAAAGAGAGAAAAGATTACTGGGCTGGGGAATCAGAGGAAATAAAGAGAAGGGAGAGTATAAGAGGTGTAACATATGGATGAGGAGGAAGAGGAAGAGTGAGTGGGAGTGAGGGGGAGAGGAGTGAGGGGGAGAGGGGGGAGAGAAGAAGCTTTAAGCCCTCTTGAAGTCCCAGGGAACAAAGGCATCACATCCAGGCATTGGCAGCGACTCTCAAGGGCTAATGGACCTTTTTATCAGGGTCCTTCACTCAGCCGCGGGAGAAGATAGGAAGGTAAGGGGAGGAGAGATAGATGAGAAAAGATGGGAAGGAGAGATGAAGAGAAGGAGAGACAGGAAAGAGACAGTGAAGATGGAAGAGGGGGTTGAATAATATTGCTGCTTGTGGAGAGAAGAGGCAAGGAAAGGGCAAGGAAAAAGAACACACGCGCACGCGCAGGCGCACACACACACACACACACACACACACACACACATTTTATGCATACATGTACACTGTATCTGCCAGCCACGTTTTCTCACTCCATGTCCTAACCGCCACTGCCACTCTAGTCTTGCATCCAGTGAGCATCATTTCGTTGGAGTGTTTATGACCCAGTGCTGCCTTGGCCGGACCAGAGGACGCGCTGGCATTAATCAAGGATGCTAACCAACTTTCGCAATGAACACACACAAAAAGTCTCAGTCACCGTGAATTACCATAAACAGTTTTGAATGATCTCATTTTCTCTCCTTCCTCGTAATATTGGCTAGTTTGGCTTTGACTGCTTTTCAGCTGTGTGTGAGTGAGGGTAAGAAGATAAGTATACAAACAATATTATTCATAGTTTAACTCAAATAGGTTTGTGCTGGGTAGGGGTGCAGGAGGGGTGATGGGGGAGGGAGACGCTATGAAATTCTTGGCACAACGTAGCACTCCTGAGGAGCCACTGTGGGAGAACCAATTTCTTACCAGCTTCATGGACCAAGTTCCCTCGGGAGGCTGAGCTATGGAACTGTGGTGGGGAAGAGGGTCAAGAGGTTCGGATGAGATGCTTGAATGAGAGACAGAAGAGCTTTGAGAAGAGGGGAGGAGGATGGCTGACAAGGAGTGACAGAAGAACTAAAAAGAGAGACTGGAAAGAGGAGAACTATGAGAGAGAACTAGGAGAAAAAGCCAGGTGGAGGGACAGGGAGATGCTGCAGAGATCTGACTTTGTGTTCTGCGATACGAGTCTGTGGCCTGGCTACTGGCAGCATTAAGGAGAACAGTGATCACTGTGTGTGTGTGTGTGTGTGTGTGTGTGTGTGTGTGTGTGTGTGTGTGTGTGTGTGTGTGTGTGTGTGTGTGTGTGTGTGTGTGTGTGTGTGTGTGTGTGTGTGCGTGCGTGCGTGCGTGCGTGCGTGCGTGCGTGCGTGTGTGCGTGTGTGTGTGTGTGTGTGTGTGTGTGTGTGTGTGTGTGTGTGTGTGGAGCTAGCACTGGTGCACGCAAGTACGCCTGCGTCGGACACAGGTTGTTGTCAAATGTAAGAGGCTCATGGGTCACACAATCCCCTTCCCTTCCTCCTCCTCCTCGGTTCTAGACCCTAAAGAGACGAGGTAAACCATAGGAGGAAAGTTGATGTGAATACCGTCTGACCCCACGAATATAAAATACACATTCTCTCGTCATTTAAATCATTCACTCAGAGTCGGCCATTGATCTATTTTTCTTGTTAATGTATCTTCAAATTATATATAATACAGCATAGAAGACTGTTTTGGAAATAGAGTGGCTAGAAACAGCCTTCATTTACCTTTTTGCCATTATGGTACGGTCATGACGGTGAATAATATAATCTGGTAACTGGAAGGAAAAAGGTAATTGCTAGGTTATCTGAGTGAAGAGGTTACATCATTGCCATTGCATGTACTTTTCATATGTGCATTTCTAACTAGAGCTTTTAAAACAGTGTATATACCTCGTACAAAAAGTTAGAACTAGGCAATGTGAAAGTCTTACCAAGCGTATAACTCTGCATAATTCTTGACAAACTATGTATTCTGTGTTTATACATAGCAAAAACTAAATGTGTACCGGCATGTTGAATTCTACCTGGTCTTAATTACTTTATCCTTCATCAAGCTAAAAATATTATATACTAAACCATGCAAATATTTATAACTAAAATATAAGCGAGAAAACATAGAAAATACTTGTATCGTCAATGAAATATAAAGCGAGAAATCATGCAAAATGTTTATGTCTTAACTGAAAAATAAGCGAACTATGAAATTTACGGATAACACTAGCTTTTGGAGGTGTTGTAAAAGGTTAAAGTTGAGGCTGGTGAGATGTGAACACCACTGGCAACTTCTTCCCATTAATTTACTGGGCGTGTGGTGTGAACTTTGTGGTCGACCTCAGTTCTCGCCTTACACGCCACATTTACAGCGCCACGATTTCGCGGCACATTTAAACTGCGATATTATAAGGTACCGGTACAAGCTTTGGCCGGGAATGAGTGGCACACTGGCAGGCATTTAGGTGACCCAAGAGTTCGTGGGTCACATACTCGTAGCTTCAGTGTGGGATCAGGTACAGGCTACATTTACAGCAGTAGTTTGCCTATCTTCACTCACTGTATTTTTTATTTTCGCAAGAGAAGCGATAGAATTAAGTACAGAGTATAAAGACTGCTTAAGTATTTCAGTTCCACAGCTTAATGACTTCACTCTGATGACATTTATTTTTCATTTTATCCCTGCCATCTGCTCAACTTAGGAAAGATACCGGTATGTTTAGTGAGGGTCGAAAAGGCCCTCCTAGGATTAATGCCATCGTCTGAATAAAAATAAGGAATTGGACTGAGGGAGTTGATACTGTCTGTAAAACACTACTCCGCCTGCCTTTAGTTGCAGCCTGAGCACAGTTAAGGACAAAAATACTGATTTACATCGTTGTAGTAAATGATGAGACTGAGCTGTGAATTTCGATACCCAGTGATTCGATCTTCAGAACTTAACAAACTCTTAAGTATTGCATGTAAGAGTTAAATACCGTAACTGACCCCTGTATTATTGTCAGCAACTGTAATACATCAACTATACATCTTATACAACACACTGACCCAGATTTTCGTCCTTTTGCAGCTTATTTCACGTAACGCAAGCAGAAAAGACACTACCATGGCTTCACATCCTTACAGGAAAAACGTTTCATGATTAGCATAATATTCTAAATTAATCTATTGTTACAACTCATGATTCACGGTGGAGAGATGACGATTTTAAGCCAAGTTACAGTAAAAAGAGTATAGTAGCATATGATAAACGAGGAACTAATGAAGGTGATGCTGAATAAGACGTCCTTCTTCATAGGATCCCACTCGACTCGTACACTGAGAGAACGAGATTTTATTTGATTTTAGTTATCTGCAGGCTTTTTTTTTCAATTTGAGATATCTATCTATCCATATACCTAGGCTGCTTCCCCCAAGGAAAGGGAGGTAGCCGAGACAGGACGACACACTCCCCATTTACTCATCCATTCAAACACATTCATTCGCATCTTAGCCCCAAAGGGGAGAACGGACAGATCCTCACCGCACCACACCACACAAGGGTCAACTGCGCAATGCAGTCAGTGACATCCGCAGCAGGGCCCGACAGCAGAACTGGTTTACCCCTGCCACATCATAACAGACCCATCCCCTTACCCGCACCTGACCTGACTAGCTGATCAGAACAAATGCGGGAGAATATCCCCTCAGGGGATATATGCTGTACAATCTCCATCGACCTCTTCACTACTACGGTGCTCTTCTAACATGAATACTATCGTCTTTAGATAATAAAAATTCAGTATGAAAAAGAGGTACCCGGATCGTTGGAAATCATGTATTGCAAAGCGGACCATATTTTAAACTGTGAACAAAGGAGTATAATCCAGTGGCTGTAATCTTCGTAGGGTGTAAAAAGTGAATTGAATGCCGGGTATAAAGGGCGCTGGAATAAATGAATAACAGTAGAATAATTCTTTCAATGAACAATGGATGATGGGCAAAGTATGGATGCAACAGCATAAAGGAGCATGGGGAACAATACCACACACTCTCGCTCCCAGGCATGCACGCACGCACGCACATGCGAGCACGTTCACACACACACACACACACACACACACACACACACACACACACACACACACACACACACACATATATATATATATATATATAACAGAGAGAGAGAGAGAGAGAGAGAGAGAGGGAGGTATTGTTTCATTAGTACCTTCATATATTTTTGTGTTATAATAGTTATTAACTCAAATTAATTAGGAGAAAATATAGTTATGCAGTGGCAAAGCAACACCCTTTGTAGCATCTCAAACACATGCTTTTCCTCTGGGTATATATACTCAGATATTTTTCTATTTCTATTGCAGTATTCCTAATGAACTTGATCAAAAGTGATAACCAGAAAAAATGTACCAGTAACACTTCTCCTGCACGACAAGCCTTTGCATTTGAGAAGGTAACTCAACATATCCCATGCCTGGAGAGATGTCTATAGCCTTGAAGATCTAGCTTATGGTGCTTAATGACTCTCAGGATATTTAAATGACTTATATCGTAGGTCATAGTGTATTTAGTATCAATTCCACTCGCCATGTCGGTACCTTATTTCATAATTTATGCTTTTTTTTTTCTACTGTACCCTTTGTCATCTTCACATTTGCTTGTGTCATTGCATCTCCATTTCGTTAACTTTTTTTTTCTGTTCCTTAAACAGTAAATCACACTTAAGATAGTCTATGTATAATATTTGTCGCCTCTCTCCCCTCTCCCAGCGCCCCCTCTCCTGTCCTTTCCTTGCCTTCTTCATCGGTGTCTACCCCTCCTTCCAGTCTCCCCCTCCCCCTTACTTCTTTTCATTACCAGACCCATCCCCCTCCCTACCCCTCAGTGAGACTTGCATTCATTAAAATTCTGAAAATTGTGTTCCTCCACGCCGGTGAGAGAGAACCAGACGTCAGAAGCGTAGCTGTGTCAGGACTCGCACGTAAGGAGAAAAGTTGTCAGGACTCCCACGTCAGGAAAAAAGTTATCAGGACTCCCACGTCAGGAGAGTAGTTGTAATTTGCAAGAAAAGTTCGCCTCATTAAACAAGATAGAGCAGTTTCACCGGGAGAGTGAAGGGGCATCGGCCAGGTGAGAAGAGGGCAGGTTGGTTCACTCGGCGCTCATGTTTACCAGGGCTTGTGCAAAAACACACTCACCTTTTGTGCTGCATGCCGCTTAATTTCTAGACCAGGCTGTCTCAAGGACTCAAGCTTTCCATCCGAGGGAAACAAACTCATAAATATTTGCAAACTGCTCTCATACCGAAAACAACTCACTCCTGGGTGCGTGTCTGTTTATCATCTAGTCTGGAAGCACTGAAGGTGTTTACACGGCAGTTCACACAATGCAATTTTGACTCTTAAAAAAGTGGGGTGTATTTGGTCTGGTAGGAAAAAAATTTCTCGACCAACGCGCCAACTGTTGAAGTTTTTCAGGTACAGTCTTGACTGGCGCCCCAAACATAAGAAGACTTACAAAAAAAAAAAAAAAATGGCTGCCTGGAAAGTTGGCGCAGGCGGAGGCGTATTTTGAACTTAAATTATTTTGATGGCAGCGAAGAGATTATGAGAACTTGAAAAACACTTGCGAGTGAGTTGGGTAGGACAGAGTTTTAGTTTGTGTGTCGCGTGAATGTAAATGTTTCTTGAACTCAGGAAGAATGGTGAATGGAGAGGGTGGATGAGTGACAGACTGAAAGTGAAGTGGAAAGAGTGGAAGAGGAAAAGGAGAAAAGTAAACATTTTCTCTCTCTCTCTCTCTCTCTCTCTCTCTCTCTCTCTCTCTCTCCCTCTCTTTTCACCTTGACTTACCTTATCATTTTGCTTTGGTTCAATTTACTTCTTCGCTTTTATTTCACCTGCGCTCACCTTTTTCCCCTATCTAATCTCACTACCCACTCTGGCATATACCCCTCATCACAGCACCTTTTTCCCAGGCCCCTCCTATATCCTCATTTCATTCATTTCAGCTCTGCTCACCTCTCATCATAACTTCACCACGCATTCATATCTCCTTCCTTTGACCTGTTTTTCCTCTCTCATCTCGCCTGAAATTTCTGTTTTTCTCTTGTGTATTTCCTCATTTTCTGTCAATTTGTCTTCCTTCAGTATTTGTTCAACCTTACGTACACAATTGCTCATCTCTTTTTAGCTCCTTTCCTCATTTCACTTGGTTTCTCTTCTACTTGCCAGTCTTGAAACTCCCACACGAGTATCTTGACGTATAACGCATTTGTTGTATTAGCCACGTATTGAGGAGCTCTTGAAATAGCTTGGTCTGGACACTGCTGTGCTCCTTTCACTTTAACTCGGCCCAGATTTTCGTTTTTTTGCTACTTACTTCACGTACGTTAATGATAAAAAGAAAAAAAATATCACTACAGTGTTACATTCTTTCCATGGTACTTCTTTGTTGCAAGCATCACATTCTAATCTGTTTCTACAACTCAGCCTTCAAGGTGGTGGTTGGCATTTCTAGGTTAAAATAGAACAGAAAGAGTATAGCCACATATTCCAAACGTTGTTATAATATATTTCGCAATTCTCAACTTTTATCTTTGTCGCTAGTGGTATACTGTTGTCCTTGAAGTGCTGGCCAGTCATATCTCTAAGTTTGGCTGTAACTTTAGAAGATTTCACGTCTTAACTTTGGGTCCGTTCTCGTGATTGGTGGGCTGTGTGATGTGACTGTTTATTGGCTGACACTGTGACCTGCCTGTGTGTGTGTGTGTGTGTGTGTGTGTGTGTGTGTGTGTGTGAGAGAGAGAGAGAGAGAGAGAGAGAGAGAGAGAGAGAGAGAGAGAGAGCAGTATGTGAGTGTGATTAATCTTGACCAACAACGTCTGATCAAATAAAACAATACATTGTCCTCAAAAAAGCTCATCATCAGCGGTTATTCTAATGCCATGTCAATAATCCACTGAAGCCCTCCCTCCCTCATTCCCTTCCCCTCTCCTTCACCCCTTTCTCTTCTCATTCCCCCCTCCCAACCTTCCCTCTCCTTCATTCCTTCTCTCGTTTCTCCCCCCCTCTTTCTCTTCTACCTCCCTCTCTTTTCCTCTTTCCCCTCCTCCTACTTTCTCGATTGCTCATTCCCGCCTGTATAAAAGTTGGCCAATTTTTCACCTTCAGGGAAATGATCTCTTAAGTGGCCGTTCCAAGGAGAGAGAGAGAGAGAGAGAGAGAGAGAGAGAGAGAGAGAGAGAGAGAGGCGAAAACACCTGATAGACGAAATGCCGTATGAGACCAGAACACTGACTGTCAGTGGAATCCAGGTAGAATGAAGAAGGGGGAAGATAAAGAAATTCAAGTAAAAAAAAAAAAGCTTGGTACATGACATAACTGCAAAGAGGAAAAAATAAAACTTATGCCAGTTTTTAGCAACGATGATTAGATGTAAAGGAGCTTTTGAAATGTTGACTTAAAAAGGTAACGTAACTATACATCTCCAGGAAGAAGAGTGGTAAGAGAAATATCACTGTCATAAGGAAATTTAGCCAAAGTATGGTATTTGCCGAAAGATTTTAACGAACAGTAAGGAAACGAAGAGCATTCTAATATGAGCTTCCCGGTTTGGGTCAGTGTTTCAGTTTGACCTTCGTCTCTTTGACACTAACTTTGATTACTCAACTTAAGTTATATAATAACCGTAATACGTGCGCGCGCACACACACACACACACACACACACACACACACACACACACACACACACACACACACACACACACACACACACACAGAAGTGGTAGTAACAGAAATGTTGATTGTTAGTGAGGTAGGGAAAGTATAACACCTGTGTTGACTCACCTGTTGTATACACTGGCGGCGTGGTGGGGACAGGTGTGGAAGTTTCCACACCTGTGGAAAGTTGGACGTCTTATTTGATTCACCACCACCAGGACCAATACCAAGACTTCCCTTGAGTCAATATTTCCATCGTGTCAATACAAGCACACATACTTGCACGCAAACAAGCACACACACACACACACACACACACACACACACACACACACACACACACACACACACACACACACACACACACACAAATTGCTATCAGTTTTTTATTTGTATAATCATGTACTGTTTTTTCATCTTTGTGTTCATCTAAGGGGATCACGTATTACACGATGAGAATTCACAAGAGACCACAATGGAACCAAACTGTAACTCGACATCCTTTGCTTCGTCTAAGCTTACCTCTCCCTGTAAGTTCCTCAACCTTCCCTTTATCTCATTCGTGGTCTGCCTCTCTTCTACCTCATCCTCCACCTTCTTGGTCTACCTCTCATCCTTCTTGGTTTACATACTCCTCCTCGACCTCCATTTTCTCTCTTTCCTGACTACCACCCTCTCCTCCTCCTCCTTCTTTTCCTCCTCCTCCTCCTCGCTCCGTGCCCTGTAACATCCCCGTTTCGACAGTTTACTACCCTCCAGCCCTCCACTTCCCTTGCTTCTTGTAATACAGTGCCTATTTACTGATTCTGGCAGCAGTGGTCGTGGTATCCCAAATGGCCCTCGTAAGCATCTCCTCATACCCATTTACACTGTGATTATGACTCTGCAAGTGATCAGATTTGCATTACATAGGATTTGGGTTAGACGACAGAAGTTATTCAGGATAATCTCTTAGTCATGTTGCAGAAAAGAAGGTTTGGTATGCCTTTGTTTACAGCTAATTAAAATAGATAGTGATATGGAGGTTCTGTATTTGGTTACTAGTGATTTTCATAAAAAGCAGACTTTCCTGATCTACCAGATGACCCGCCGACATGTCGTAAAAATACCCCCGCTAATACTAATACACCAGTCCCGTATGAGACAGCCCTAGCATGTACTCAATATGGAAGGTGGGTGTTAGTGCCGAAGTGGTGACATGTGGAGGTGTAGGAGGACTACTGGGCCTTGGGATAGGCTACTGCCCCCCGAGATATAGGCCCTGAAGCCTTTGCCCAGAGTCGGACACATTAAAAAAAAAAAAAAAGAAAAAAAAAAAAAGGGCTTATATTACAGATGGGTTAAGGATAGGTAGAATTCAGTTACGTTAGGATTAGGTTGATGGGTATATGTAAGATAGATTGTACTAAAGCCACATGTGATAGGTTTGATGAAATTATGTTGCGCAAAGTAATGTTACAGGTGGGTTAAGTACGCTAGGCTAATATGATGTGGAAAATAATTTACCGTACATGTTGTGACTGGAAGGGATGTTATAAGAGTGTCACAGTATCTCACTCACTCAACCCCTGCAGGACACTCACTAATGCTGTCAGGAAGGAAAGAGGAAGTGGAAAAGCAGGAGTACAAAGGAAAAAAGCAAGATGGGGAATAAGCGTAAGAGGAGGAGGAAGAGGAGGAAAAGGAAAAGGAAGACCAAGAACAGGAAGAGGAAGTAACGCGCACGGGCTCAGAGGCACACACGTCCTCCCGCTGAGAGAGGGACGTACTAGCGACTTAAAGGTCAGGAGGTAGATTCACAAAGAAACTTGTGATCAGCCCTCAGTCGTAACTATGATATGCTTTTCCAGAAAAGACAGAGGATGCTTCAGAGCCTTACCGTAATAGCCAGGACATTGATTCACAAGCACTACAACCTATCAGCTCTGTCATAGGATTGATCAGCCCCAGTCTGTCTGACCAAGCAGACCCATCAACTGCAGACAATTAACCACTCATACAGGGCCTTTCCGTGCAGCGAACTGATGTTCTCTTGTGATTCACAGCGCCTTGCTCCAGCGAGGAGCGGGGAGAAGTGTGGAGGTTTGGTTTAAAAGTTTGTATTTGACCGAGTGGCAGAGTGGAGACTGTACATTGCTTCCGTGTCTTGCTCTTCCTGCGAGAATAGATCATGAATTACGAGAGGGAAACTAGTGTATGTTTACTGACATGTGTCACCCCCGGTCACACACGTGTTTACATCTTTGAGTAACGTAGCAATATATTCCGACAACAGAGTTCGTGATCCTGGAGACTTCCTGTACTTGCGTCCTCGTAATGATAAGAACTAAAGAAAAACATTAATTTTAATTGCTACTAACTTTTGCCAGAATCTCAAATACAGTTACTGCAGTTATAAATGCTGTTAGTTTGATTTTCTTTCAATGGAAGTAAAACACCTTGACTAACAATAATCAGGATGCTAATTCAACAATTTTTATGAGTAGATCATTACTTGTAAATCCGACATTAATTGTGGTAGAAAACTATCTGCCCTGAAGCGTGGTGTGGTGATGTTAAACACATCTCTTGCCCTGTTAAATTTGTTCCAAACTTAAATATCGTCGCCCATTCCAAAGGCATTCATCCAAATCTTTCCACATCACCCTCGGCCTTTTTCTCCTCATTCTCCCACCCAATTGGCATCTATATAGGCTACTCACAAAGCATAATGAGTCTGATACAGGGTGTTTAGAAAGCTGGTGTGGAGAAATACAGTTAAAGAAAATTTGTTCTCGTGACAGCCAACGCCCATGTCGTGTCTCGCCTGCACAACCAACATAGTGCAATATTTTTTCTCCATTATAAGGGTCGTTTACTTTTTCTCTGATATGTGCGTTTCTCTCAAGGTTAAATAAGATGTATTGTAATTAATGTTTTTGTTTTTTCTTTAAGCACTGCAATCTGTCAATATATATTTTGTGTGTGTGTGTCAATAATAAAGTGATGTACTAATTTTTTGCAAGGTATACCATCCCTTCCCGCTGCTTTATTATTTTCTTTATTATTATTATTATTATTATTATTATTATTATTATTATTATTATTACAATTATCATCATTACACTCAAAATGATCATCACCATCATCATCATCATCACCATAATTCCGTAACTAGGCCTAATGATACATCCTCTTATTCTGACGCACTCCCCAAACGAATTTCAGGTAATTTCATTTTGATCGCCACATGTAAGTAAAACACTGCATAATAAAACTTCAAAAGAGTACTACAGAAAAAAAGAATGAGAGAAACTTCTAAGAATGTCTTGAATGTGTGCGATGAAGAATTTGTTGACATTTCATAGACTTAAAAGAAAAAATATATGCAGCTTATACTGTATCCAACCATCATTATTAATCGAGAATAGTCAGCACTGACAAACGTGTTACCTTTTTCTTTTTTCTTTTTCTTGTTTTAGTTAACATATGCATACTTGCTCATTGGCTTCTCGCTGAGGGTCGATCACGTGTATATATTGTGTGCATGTTATCCTATCCCTTAACGTTGTCTTGGAAAACTTTCGAGAAAAACGGAAAGCATTTTTCTGAGTATCACCAAACTGGAAGCAACACGCATGTGACATTCCATTTGCCTGCATCCCCACCCACCTACCCACAAGCCTTTAGCCACCCTCCAGCCACTCGCCCACTGCCACCCGCCATCCACGCGCCTACTGCCACCTGCCATCCACTCGCTCAATGCCACCCCCTACTCACACTCCCTTCCCCCACAGTCACTCGCACACCCCCATATACACTCACACCCTTCCCCCCACACACAATTGCTGCCCATCCAACACACACACTCCTGCCCCTCACACACACACACACACACACACACACACACACACACACGTCCCCTGACACCCCCACTCAGACGCCCACGCTTAGCCTTCACTTCTCTGACTCCATCGCCTTGCGACACGCGAGGGGCTGAGAGGAGGGGCAGTGGTAGGGGAAGGGGGAGCGGTGTTGTTTTACAGGGCTAAGAGCAGGGCGAGAGGGGAAGGAAGTAGGAAGTAATGCTGAAAAGAGGAGGGAAGGAGAGAACGTGAGTGAGGAAAGAAGAAAAGGGAAAGAGGGGAAAAAGAAGGAGGTACGTAAGTAGGCTAGGTAGGTAAGGACACGGGATGAATGTAAATAAGGTAAAAAAGGGAAATAAGGGAAAGAAAGGTAGGTAGGTATGGAAATAGGAGGGAGGGAAGTCTGCTTGCATTCCCCGCCCATTATGGAAGGCAGGCAGTAACTTTCCAACAGTACACTGAAATAATGAAACAGTTAGCCTAAATGATACTCTGTCCTTCATGTCATGCAACTGATCAACTCTGGAACAGTCTTTTGCAATTTGTATTTCCCTCTGTTTACGACCTCCTGTCTTTCAAAAGGAATTTGTCCAGGCATCTTGAAATTTACGGCCCTTAATTTGGGTTGTCTGTTTTTTCTTTCCTGGAGGGGACGCTTTGCATGCTTACAAGCTTTGTTATTTTATTTATTAATGTATTTATTCATTTATTTTGGGAAGATTAAAAAATGTGAAGGAGGTAGGATGAGAACATAAGGATGCTTTGAAAAGAGGGTCAAAACGAAGAATGGGGAGGAAAGGTAAAGAAAATGTAATCGGTAGGTTTGCAGGTGATGAAGGCGAGGGAGGAGGAAATAATGAAGGAAGACATGGTAGGAGAGAGAGAGAGAGAGAGAGAGAGAGAGAGAGAGAGAGAGAGAGAGAGAGAGAGAGAGAGAGAGAGAGAGAGAGAGAGAGAGAGAGAGAGAGACACTCTTCTTCGAGATACTGAAAACAGATCGGATGCCTAGTGACAGGGAATGTATACGACCGGTGTACCATAGTGTCCTCTCCCCAATAACCTCTTCCTTCCTCTCCCTTATTTACTTCTTCCTCTCCCCCTCCTTCCTCTATGTAAATCATCCCTCCTCTTCCTTCTCCCTCCTTCCCATTTCTTCCTGAACTCCACGTTGCTCCTCTTTCCACTCCTCTTGTTTAAATGCAGAAGTTTG
This sequence comes from Coenobita brevimanus, assembly GCF_032717465.1. Taxonomy (NCBI): domain Eukaryota; kingdom Metazoa; phylum Arthropoda; class Malacostraca; order Decapoda; family Coenobitidae; genus Coenobita; species Coenobita brevimanus. The sequence goes on from NC_137023.1 coordinate 38,470,561, forward strand.
TATTAAGTTTTCCTCTCCCCCCTCCATTCTCACTTATCTTCTCTTTCCTTCCTTTTCTCTTTTATATCTTCTCACTTATCTTTCATTTCTTTCACTTATTCTCTGCCCTTCTCCTTCCCTTATCACTTTCTTTTTATCTATATTCTAGCGGCAGTGAATGATGCCTAAGATGTGAGAGTGTCGCGTGCTTATTTTCTGACTGTTTTTGTTCTTTACATTCGGAGAAAACCATGATTGTAACCTTTGATATCTATAGTCTGGTTGGTCATTTGTACATATAATGCGCTGTTATAAGTGTGATTTTACAGAATATATTTGTGTGAGTATTGCTGTAAGGAGAAGTGGTGCCGATCATCACTCATTTTTAACTCTTGCCTCTGTGACATGAAGACTAGTAGAAGTTAAAATACGCTCTTCATGAACATTGTCTTATACGCCTTGTCTTGATGATAAAATTAAAAAGTCATGTATTGGAAATGACCATTATTCTCCTTACTGGACTCACGCATGGAACACTCAGCCTTCCATCCTCTTTGACCGCCTCCTAAGAACGCATTTTAGCCACTCCCTCCCACCTCTACGTCCTTTACCTCACACTGCATCACGTCCTCACTCCTTCCTTCCTGCATTTCTCTCCATGCCCTCTCTCCTACCACCTCCTCATCTCAGCTTTCCTTCCCACGCGTTCCCCAGCAATTTTCCCTCTTTCCCTCTTTCTCCTCTCGTCTTGCCTCTTCTCCTCCCTTCCACATAATAATTATGCCATAATTCCTTCCAGCGTATCCCACACTCATTTTTTCTTTCCACTCTCCTCCTTTCCTCCTGACCTCCTCTCCCCAGACTGTTACCTCCCCTTTCACACCTCTGTCTCTCTCCTCTATCTCTTCCCTCTTCCGTTTCCTGTCGCCCTTCTCCCTACCTCTTTCCCTTTCCCCTCTACTCACTTTTCTCCTCCTCTCACCTGTTTCCCTCTGACTCCTTCTCCACCAAACACCCCTTGACCCTAATGCCGCTAACATGTGAACGATAATCTAGTTCAAAAACCGGATACTTTTTTTGTGTCCAAGTGGGTGATTTATTAGGCCACGCTGATCTCCCCTCTCCACACACACACACACACACACACACACACACACACACACACTCATCTATCATCGCCTCCTACACCCTCGCCTTTCATTGCATCACCGCCCCCAGTCCCTCCTTACTCTGTCACCTCTCCCCCTCCCCGTGCTGTGTGGATGGGCGTGAGAGGCAGTGCCAAATGTTTGTAAATACGACTGTACTCATTATGGAAAACTGGATTTATGGCCATGGATGCACTGAAGCGAAAGGGGAAAAAGGCACATAAATCTGACTGTCAATTCCAACTCTCGATAATGTGATAACAGTTAATTAATACACCGCAGGTAGAGGACGTGAGGGGAAATATGATACAATTATACATTTACATAAACAGAAAATTTCTATTGGTAAAAAAATGCTAATGGAAGAGTGTAAAGAGGCAAAACGGGGAAGACTTGAGATGAGGTAATGCGCTGGGACCTTCAGGCTTCAGGACTAGTGAAGGAAATGACACAAGACGCCACATCGTATGATCCGTCATCTCTAAGCGTCCCGTAGCGTAATATAATCTCTCTCTCTCTCTCTCATCCCCGCTTAATCGTGCTTACCTGACCTCAGATTAATTAAATGCTAATCAGAAACGAGGGGCAGTGGAATAGATAGCAAGAGGTGTTGAGAGAGAGAGAGAGAGAGAGAGAGAGAGAGAGAGACCATAAACAGTAATAAAGAGAACAGCATCAAGTAATTTCTATCTTCTTACATACTGTCCTCTCCTCAGTTTCCAGTGATAAATTGAACGACAATATTTCCTTCGTCTCTCCATTGCCTGACGCCTGAATCCCTTAAAGTGGTTTTAAATGTCTTACCATCATCTCCACTTTAAGAGATGTGTGTGGAAGTTTGGATAGGTTTTCAGAAGTGCTTGTAGCGGTATTCTTCATGTGTTCATTGGTCTGATTTGGCTATATTGTGTTGGAATGTATAGCTGTTTTATTATTTCTGAGAGAAGTTGTTGGTTTATATCGATAATTTTCATTTCCTTCGTCGTAAGGCTTTATTATGTTATGTCTTATATGATATCTATAGGTACAGAATACTATTAGAACATTTTTTAAAGTGTGTCAGGTATTAATAGGTTTATAGACTTACCTTTGGCACCGTCTGCAACCTTTCCTTCACCAAAATTATAACCACCGCCAACAAGACCGAAACCTAACTACCATCGTCACTATCCACCACGACCACCACCAACATCATCTCATCTACAACCACGGCCTGAGTCTCTTGGGTGTCTCATCGTTTGGCTCCTGAATACAAACACAATACTTTATTATTTCAGAGTAAACACCTATTCCTGCGTAGATGTTTTTAGTCTTGGTTTGCACTTTTCTATTTTCCTAGGACCACTTCGCCAACTGCCCGTCTAGGTCAAAACTTGGTGACCAGAGTTTTGAGGCAAACATCATGAATCTTGGTGTAATGTGCTAGTTGGCCGGCGGGCTTATGTAGAGTCACCCACAGAATATCCCGACTCGCCCTCGCTGAACGTTCGGATGAATATTCAATAGCCTTAGGGACTGCCTCACAGGTGACCTCCTCTTTTTTCTTATGCATTGGATTTTTATGCCTTAATTCATGTGTATAATTTCGTGGCTTATTTGGACTGAAATATAAGAAAATTACTTTAGACTTTATTTATATGTGGAGGCAGACCATGTAGAAATGCTGAGTAACATATTTTTTAAGTTTACTATTCAGTGGATACAAAATGATCTTTGCGTCTTGCTGCATAGTTCCCACCATAATTATTGAAGTTATTTACGGGCCAAATTCCGCGGCGCCGAAGCGATGATAATTCAGACAAGCTCATGAAAAATTCTGGAAAGAGGTTGCTTGTAGAGTGTGTTGATGGAGGGTGTTGGCAGCAGCAGGATGGGGTGCGTTTATCAGGGGAATGGCCAGTAATGCCACCATCATTGTGTCCACTTCTCGCAAGTCAACACTTCCATCGACCACCACACCTCACCTTACACACCCCTGATCTGGGCCTTAGGGCAAGAAGGGGTTTGGACTAGCGTAAGCTGGTTACTCTGAGTTCTGTCTGTTTAGATTATTTTGTATATTATGTGATACAATAATTTAGGATAGATTTACGCTGCATATATTACAGTTGGTCAAGAGAGACTAGGTTACATTGTGCTGTGCCACTTAAAGTTACGGTAAGACAGACTTCGGCAGGATATACCACATTTCACTGGCTGAGGCACCAACAAAGCAAGGGCAGAAGACAATATAGTGTTGTATGTCTATGGTTCAGACCGTGAAACTCTCACTAAACTAAGATATTAAGGATATTCAGTGCAAGGGGAAATCATATAACTTGGGTTTGATGAATCTGGTTAGGATTGGGAATTTAAATTAATCTGGTTAGAATTAGGAACTTTAAGTTAAACTCGCAGTAGGTTAGACTGATAAACATTACTTTTAGTTATGCAAGAAATAAAAATTAAGTAAATTATGCTTAGCATAAAACCTGGTATATATATATACTTAATATGTAATACATATGGTCAACACTGCGACCATTGTTAGCATAAACTGATTAACCTGAATTAACGCTGAGTGTGCAGGAATAATCTCATCTCCTTTCGCTAAAGACAGTCTCAGGGCCAGGAAAGCTGTGTGTATATTTGTGTTCTGTCCATGAAGCAGCGACATATTTCCCACTGTATGTATGCTCTTGTTTTGTCCGTGGAACAGCGTCATATTTCCCTCCCATATATACTCTGTTGGCCAGATTGCAAAGTTACATTCCCCTTTGTGTGTATGTTCTTGTTTTTGTCCGTGGAGCAGCGTCATATTTCCCTTTGTGTGACACTGTGCCGGATAGGGAGTGACAGGAACCCGGAGCACGAGGTGTGAAGGTTACAGAATATATATGATTTGGTTCCGGGATGAACGAGGCCTGTTTTTGGAAGTCAGAAAATGCGAGAGCTTGTATCGTCCTGTTGAAAGTTTTATCAAGTAAGCAATTCTCTTGGAGCTAACGTTAAGAATATTTGTAACTTAAAATAACGTTGTTTATGTAGCAAAATTATTACGATATTACAGGCAGGAATATACATAAAATTACATAAATTTAGAAGTGACAGACAGTGTGTTGATAATTCTAGCTATACGGTACCGAAAAAAGAGCAAAATATACTTTCATACAAAAACAGGATAAAAATAGTTGTAGTAGTCAGTAAGATTTCTCTCTCTCTCTCTCTCTCTCTCTCTCTCTCTCTCTCTCTCTCTCTCTCGCGGTGTATGCAAATGTGGTGGTGTGTGTGGTGGTGAGAGGGGGCATATGAGCTCTTGGGCGGGCGGATATTGGCACATATCCTAAACGGGCCCCCTCCCCAAATGCCACACTGGAGGCGGGTTTGCTTTGGTCGAGTTATGTATATGGAGAGGTATGAATATTTGGGATTGTTATTGTGTGTGTGTGTGTGTGTGTGTGTGTGTGTGTGTGTGTGTGTGTGTGTGTGTGTGTGTGTGTGTGTGTGTGTGTGTGTGTGTGTGTGTTTTAGTGGACATTTTTTAGAATAAGTGGCTGTACTACTGGGTGTGACGATGCACCAAATTCACACACACACACACACACACACACACACACACACACACACACACACACACACACACACACACACACAGAAGACACGAAGGATAAGCATTTACACTTTCGGAAAATAAATCGGAAACAAAATGGCATAAACTAGCCCTGAATATTAGAAACAACAACTTTGTTCGTATATAAGTCTACATTTTTCTTACGTAGCCAAGGGACAACTCTTATTTGGATTGATATTTCCATCTCTCTGCCGTGGATACCTCAGTTCTTGCAAACGATTAACACTAGAAAATACTGCTAGTAAAAAGGTGCCGCAGAAAATGTGTTGAGTTGTATCATTGTCGTTTTCGGACACTTAGTTATGTGTAATAAGCTGGAAAAAGGAGAAAAATATAGCCCAAATTAGGGTAAAGGAACTGTGGGTATATAAGAGGATAGACACCTTACTCTACAGACCAGCATGAAGTAAACAGAACGATGAATTCTTCGTGCGCACCATTTCATGCTCCTCCGTTTAAGTTTCCCTTAAATGAGGCAGGATGCGTGGACAGGTGTGTGTGTGTGTGTGTGTGTGTGTGTGTGTGTGTGTGTGTGTGTGTGTGTGTGTGTGTGTGTTGGGGAAGGGGGGGAGATAGAGCAGAAAAGGACGGGTAACTGACAGGGCAGAACATGCTGGGACAGGATGCGAAGCATACTATCTGGTAAAAAAGGCATTTTAGATTTGGCGTTATTGGCAGTGTGAAGGTCTGAAACAATTTTCTACTAGAATAAAAGCAAGAAGGCTTGTTTCACCCTAATATACTTTCCATCAGTGGACAAATTTAATTTATAAAAAATCCAGACAGTCAGTGTTATGTTTTCCATAACGCACAACTGATCTTATAAATTTAGTTTCATTGTTCATTCCAGCCTGCTTAACACTGCCACGTGCCCAATTTTTTACACGCTCATTATTGGCTAAGATTTCTGGTTCCACCTCTCATAAATGTAAGGTTCCCTGATCTCTGGACCCTAATTTTCCCCAGCTTTATTTCTAGAGCAGCTTAAGTTCTCGTCTCAACTTTCAGCTGCCTGTGATCCCCCAGCACCTCCCCTCTTGTTAGCCTCTCGTCTCCACACGCATTAAACCCACACTTGTAAATTTCTTACCACCAGCATTTTATCATAATAACCATCAAACTCTGGAAGCGTGGATCAAAGCTGAACCTCTGATATCCTCGCTTCCTACAACTTACTAGGAACCTCGCAAACCTGCTCTATATTTACCTTACATATCATTTACTTTCCACTTCCTGCTACCTCATCATATGACCTTGTGTACCCTATTCAGTACTATCTGCATCATCACTATGTCATTCTTGATGCTGCTTTGTTTAAATGGATTGTTATTTTATCCACGTATTGCGATGACTGCCATGATCACTACTGTTGGTGTTCAAACATATATGAATCAGGTGAGGTTAAATGATTACGAGCTTTGGTTCTGATAGTCGCTGATTCCCCGGTTCATTATCGTCCGATCCAGTCAACTCAATCTCCTCCTTTTCTCTGATCTTTCACCCCTTTGCACAACAGTCATAATTCACTCACTCATTGACCTCCATTTACATCTCTAAGGTACTGTACACGACTAATAACCACATAATAATCTTCCTTGATACCGTGTACACGCAACTGTTACGCTTCGATTGGTTGACCCTAAACTCCTATTTTGTCCTGAGTTTTTCCCCATTACTTCCTCCGGCTCCTTAACAGCCTAAAGTTTTCTCGCATTATTATAAAACTTGTGTGAGAGTTTTAACCCTCAGCCCCGCCCATCCATTGTGAAGAAATAAAAATAGCGGTGCTGGTGCGGGAATGATTTATGTGGAGAGGTGAACGATCAAAGCAGAGTTTTTCCCAACCATCCCTCGTCCTCCTTCTACTGTCATATTTCCGTAATATCTCCATCTACCATCAGCGTTCTTTCATGTGTTATTTTCTCCTTCCTCCTCCCACACTCTATTCATTGTTTTTTCTTCCTTCCTCTGAAAATCTCTTCCTTATGTTATGTCTCCATCCTCCTTCCACTCTTTCCTGTGTTATTTCTCCCTCTTCCTTCCATACTTCTCTCTGTGGTATTCTCTTTCCTCGTTTCATATTGTTCCATTCGTTGTTTCTTCCTCCTCCACCCACACTTTCCTCTGTTATTTCTCCATCTCCCTTTGCTTCTCACACTCCTCCCTCCGCTATTTCTCCTTCCTTCTACATTTTTCCCATTCTTACCTTCATACCTCCGTCACTTCCTCATACTCTTGCACTACTGTCTTACTCCTTCATCTTGCAGCACTACTTCCTACTCCCGCATCTCTCGGCATCCTTTCTATATCCCTCCTCCTCGCAAATCTCTCCCCCTTCCGGCACTTCTCGTCTCATCCCACACTTCTTCGCTCTCCATGTCTTAATTTTCACCTCGCCGTCCATTATTCCGCCATGTTCTCCCAGTCACTCACTCTCTATTTTCCAACAGCTTATCTTCCATCCCTCACTTGTACTCTGTTCTACCTACTCATATCTCATTTTATTCATACTACTATCACCTCCCGCATCCCCTCCCCCTGCTCTCACAATCTTATCTCCTCACCTTCCAGCATCCTTTCCACTCCCGCATCTCGTTCTCCCCTCACAACTTGGTATATTGTTTAGTCTTTACGTACCTCCTCCCGCATCTCTTCTCCCTCCAACATTTCTCCTTCCTCCCGCATTCCTCCCGGCTCTCCAACTTCCTAGCCAGAGGACGCAGAACCTCCCGCCTCACCACAGAGCAATTCGCCAAGGCTGCTTCCCAGTTTGTCTTCTTTTCTTGTGGCTGTCTCTTTCTCGTTCATGCGCGACGGCACTTGAGGGAAACTATCTGTTGCCGAGTCGAGTGGCTGGGGTGTTGGGAGGCAGAGGCGGAAAGAAGACGATTATGGTAACGCTTGACCATTATTGCTTTGTGACAAGTGTCATGGGGTTGTAGGCTGGCCTATGAAAGTTTGTGGCAATGGGACTGTTGGTGTATCGATGTGAGAAGGTGCAACCAGCGCGTAAGTTTGTCCGTAGATGGTAGCAGTATGGTTATTATGTTCCTTATGATATTAGCACACTAAGCGAGAAACCGTCGTTTCCTGTTGTTTTTTCTTATTTTTAAAGAACACCAAAGTATCACTTCCTAATTTTAACGTGCAACAAAGATGGAAAAGCTGAACCTTCGAGCCCCTTTCTCTGTCTCTCTCACATGTCATCCCAGCTAGAATAAGCTAATCGATCTCGCTCCACAGTTCGCCAATAATCGCCACCTCGCCCCATAGTCCCTGCCGGGCCACTGGGAGACGAGGGAAAAAGAAAACAGATTTGGGTTGCTGTTGCCAGACCGGCTTCTGAAGTTGCATTTGGGCCACTCGCGTCGGTGACTTGAGTGAAGAATTAGAAGTTGCGCTGAACGAACTTTCACCGTGGCGGAAGGGTCGGGGGTGTGGTGAGAGCTACGATAGCGCCGAGGAATAGCCAAGTGTGTGGCGAAAGGAACAGCGAGGCGTGTATGAGAATCGAGCATTGTGTGAAAGTCAGGAGGCAAAGAGACTGAGGGAGGGAGGGAGGAAGGTGCTGGAGTCGCAGGCGGCATGATGTGGCTGAAGGAATAAGATAAAAATATTCATGCTGCTGGCAACATTTCTAGAACGCCAGTAATACGAAAGCCATCTTGCCGAAATAAAACTCGGAAGAATCCATGGGAACTACTGAAATCCTTTACCTTCACTCGATACTCAAGAGCAGTTGTTATGGCAGGAGAAATACAGCAGTCACTTATATAGAAAGTGACTGTGAGGACGGGCTCCAGGCTCGCGGCTTGGCGATAAATTGTTGAACACACTGACAGTCCCGCCAGCCACCACAGTGTCGCCCTGGAATATTTTTCTCGTTACTTTTGCATCCAGACAGAATTGAGGAGAGAAAGAAGGGTTAAAGGGGTCGCTGGAAATGGGGTGAACAACCTGAGTCGAAAAACCGAACTGAGAAATCCAGTAGAGTGGGAAGAAAGCGAGGAGTGGTGAAAATAGTGGTGGTAGCGAAAATCAGTGGCATAAGCACACCACACAGCACCACACCATACAGCACCACAACACACAGCACCACACCACACTACACTACACCACATCCCCTACCACCCCATCCATACCACACCACAGTACATCTACCACAGCGTTCACACCACATTATATCATACCACACACCGCACCACTCCACTCCTCCACACCTCTCCACACCACACACCGCACCACTCCACTCCTCCCCACACCACACACCCACCATACCATCACACCCATCCCTCCACACCACACTACACCTACCACTCCACATCCATACTACACTAGACTATGCTACACTTACCATCCCAAATCCACCCCACCCCACCCAGCCACAACATAACCTCTTCCACACCACACCACAAACCCTCCCACACCACACCACACCACAACACAAACCCTCCCACACCACAATACACCACACCACACCACACCAAAAACCAACCCCACCGCATCACAACCCTTCCCTCACCACATCACATCACACTCCATCCACCCCACTGCATACCCACACCACACTATATCCATACCACCCGACACCCAGAAACGCTTCCCGTTACGGACTACTACATCACAATCACTCGCTCGGTGGCAGAGAGAGAGAGAGAGAGAGAGAGTGTTCCGTCGCTAATGAAGTGGCTCCTCAACACCACTTCCTAATTATCCCCTCATTAGTCACCCCTACGGCTTTAATTGTTCCCGCTCTTCCAGGTGGCCACGATTTCAATTACCACGTTACTGAGTTTAGCACCTTCACGCCAAGGATTCTCTCTCTCAAGTTTAGTATAATTATCTTAGTCAGAATGAGGTTTAAAGTGTCCTTGCAGTGGGTCTGGAGGAAAATTCTCTCTCTCTCTCTCTCTCTCTCTCTCTCTCTCAGCAATAGTTTATGGCGCATTAAGGCAGAGTGACGCGTCGTGAGGCAAGACCCTGACTTTTATCCAAGATCGCATTTCTCCGGCTGACATAATGGACGCAGGTGAGGTGAGGTGCCGGAGCCGATGTTGGAGATTGTGCACACCACACTTACCGCCAATGGGAAAGGGAAGAGGGGAAGGCTGGGGAGCAGGGGGTGAGGGGACATGGAGGAGGAGGAAACTGGGGAGGAGGGAACGTGACAAGAGAGGGGAGAGGTTAGGGAGAAAGGAATGTGGAAGGGGAGAGGGGGGAAGGGGGATGATTGCACCAGAGGGCTATCACGGTGTAGAGAGGCACTGGGGTGTTTGCCGGCACTAAGTTTATGTTTATTCGCACGGTTTTACTGCTTCGGGATTTGGGTAAATATTGAGGCTGGAGGCGAGAGGGCTATGAGGGAGCGTAAATTACCCGCCGCCTCCCCCAGCTGTTGTCTGATATCACACAAGGGGTTTCAAGCGGGTTGGCGACACGAAAAAAGAAGGACCTCCAGCAGTCTCAAATAATTTCCAATTCAACATTAATCCCTATTTCTGTCCTCTCATATTTCTTATGTATTTTCGACAGTATATTAAAGTAAAGCACAGAATGTTTCGATTTAGCAGGTTCCTGTGACTGAAAAGTACCATCGCTGGTTCACAAATTTTCTCCCTTTTTATTTGGTTCTGTGCACCGCTAAAGCCTGCTGCAGCGCCAGTGATGGAAAGACACATTATTCTCCTTTTGCTCTAATTTTGCCAAGATTTTACACCTCTACATTTTAACTGCTGTGCCTGAACAATAGATTAATACTAGAATATGGTGGTGGTCACGAATGAAGTGCTATAAAAAGGAAGCAGGTCGGTCGTATTGTCTTTTTCTGCCACTGGGGTACGTAAAATAAGTAGCACAAGGACGGAAATTGAAGCCAAGTTTGGGTAAAAACAATATAGCTAACATTACGACATTTTCCGTCTGGATTCATGTCAATTGTAACCTATGAATTCTTTTTTTAGGTTACCAATTCTTACTCACATTAAGATAAGAATTGAAAGTTTGACACAGAATGCACGCTACGGCTGGGTTTTATTTGCATTCCGTGGTTCTCCATATTCTTCCTAGTCGTGGCACTTTTGACCTACATTCAGGGCGGCTCCTTCTTGCTCATTTCAGAGCGCCTAGATAAACGGGTAAATGCAGGACAGACTTCAAGCTGCCCTGGATTTTTTCTACATTTCAAAGAGTGACCCACATTCAGGGCTGAATTTCACTCTCCCTCCCCCCAACTCTCAGACCCCGCCGACCAGCACGCACACACACACACACACACACACACACACACACACACACACACACACACACACACACATACCTTCATACATATATACGACTACATCAGCTCACCATAATTTTCACGACAGTTTAATGCTTTCAAAATGTAAGTTCATTATGTTTTTAGCAGGGGTGATACACAAGATAAGGATGCCCTGGTTTTCAGAGCACCTGTATTTTGAGGAGGCTCATTTAATCTTAATTTGTCTGACATCGTTAATTCTGTTACTGGGATATAATGGGAGACGCGGATGGCTCTCATTTTCATATAATTATTTGTGTTGTTGTAACTTATTCTGCAACACAAGCCAGTTTCATTTCAGTTTGCATGTTTCTTTCGGCTGTCGCATTTGAAGCTTTATTTGGCCATTCTCCGCAACACCAAAGGTTTATGTCAGTGTTACGGTGTTTTAAAGGGTGGTATTGGCAGGCGGGTTGGTAGTAAGGTGTCTGCAGGATCGACGGGAGAAGACCTAAAAGCAGGTCATTTGCCTTTCATTCCAAGGTTAGG
>NC_137023.1:38487084-38594584 GCF_032717465.1 Coenobita brevimanus
TTCCTCAGCTTTCCCTTCTTCTTTAGAGCTTTTCTTTTTTTCTTTTTCACCTTACAGCAGAGCGAAAGGGTATCAGAGTAAAGAGATGACAAGATATGAATGGGAGAAGTAGTTGTTTTCCCCCCCCTCTCTCTCTCTCTCTAACTAACCAACTAATTTCCTTCTTCAGAGACCCTTGTCACCTCACGTCAGAGAAGAAGGGTGTGTGGGGGGACAGGGTAAAATAAAGGAGACAAACTGAGCATTAAGTGTGAGTGGGAGAAAGGGTGAGAAGGAGAAAGGGAAGGAAGAGAAGGGAAATTTGCATACTCTCTGCACTTCCTTCCCTTCCCTTCTCCCTCAGTGTTCTCTCTTCTCCGTTAAAGACTCACCTGCTCCTAATGAAATGAAGGGGAGAGGTGTGGCAGAGGCAGGGAACTTATTACCCGAGAGAGAGAGAGAGAGAGAGAGAGAAGATAAGCCAAGATAAAAAGGACTGCCGAATAGTGGTTTACGATGAAAGGACGACCTGCATGTGAGCCGCGATAAGGTGGTGTAAGGATTTTTTTTGTCGCACTCCCCTAGGAGAACTCTTTGTGGTATGACGGTCTTACCCTGCTGAATATTTCCCGATTAAATGGACTGATAACTACTGTAGCTAGATAGATTGATAAAATAATTAAACAGATGGATAAACTGATTAACTGACTGATTGACTGAATGGTTGTTGTGAGGGAGGAGGTATATTCCAGCAAAATTATGGGATATGGAAATCTGTTTTACGTGGTACTGAATTATTCCTCACCACATGTTACCGCTTAAATTTTGTGCCGCGCCATACGTCAACATGTAAAATAAAAGGCTGAAAAATCCTTGTATATCAGGGAGTATGTAATTTATTTTTCATTGGTGTGTAGCAGATGTATTTAGTGTAATGTATGAATAACAGGCTCAGGGGATCAGAACTGTATAATATTATTCCAAACTCTCCTTTTTACATGTATACAAAATTCAGGTTGGTCTGGAATTCTGTTTTTTATATTTATTACTCTGCGATATTCCAAACTCTCCGTTCATCTGTAAGTTATATTTTTCACTCTCTGCACCGATAAACCACGATATAATTAAGTCATGAGCTCAGTTATTTTCTGATATTTTCCTCAGTCTTGCAAAGGTAATAATTAATCATGACCTTTGCCTCGCTAAAAGCAGGAAGCGATTCAACCTGCATATTTCATTATTTTTGCCTTTTATTATTTCGTTATATTTGTGATGGATTTGTGATCCCACGAACACATTAGTCAGAAGCCTACTGTTACTGTGTTATTTAGCTCTGGAAAAAAAGAAAAAAAAAACGAACTACATTACAGTCTGAAACAATATATATTTTTTTTTCCATGGTATCTTGCTCACCCACTGTTGATAATAGGGCAGAAAAACGACAACGACGACGATGATGATGATGATGATGATGAGATGATGTTAATGAAATCAGCAGTAACTTAGTGAGACAGCAACATTATCTTCATGACAGTAACCGGCCCCTGAGCCGGTCTCATCTCTCTCTGCCATCATCATCATCATCACCACCACCACCGAGCCAGACTGAGCGACTGCACCTGCTGTCGTATTTGCGCTGACTCCTTTGATACAGTTTTGTAATTAATTCTCGCTTCTCTCAACTCCTCTCAGCTGCCCATCGCTTCTGACTCCTCTCTTGCTCCCTTGTGCCCCTCCTTATCTTTTGCCTCTTCTTCCCCTCATCATCATTCCGGTTCCTTCCTGTTCCTTCACTGACTTTATTTTATTGTCATGCACTTTTTTTTTCACGTAATGAAATCGCCTGGGTGCTGCGTTGCTATCATATTCTTCTGTTACCAAGTATTCAGACCTTGACAGAAGATGCAGTTCTCTCTCACTCTCTCTCTCTAGTATGACTATAACTACAACTAATGTTGGGGATGACCTTTAATGATACTTTTTCTGTTACAGGTGAGTGGAGAGGCAGAGTGTGGTGATTACAATCTATGGTTTTACTTATTATTAATATTATTATTATTATTATTGGTGGTGGTGTTTTGGTTTTATTCTTATCAATTACATTATTATTATTATTATTATTATTTTTATTATTATTATTATTATTATTATTATTACTGAAAATAGATAAATCATTATTATTTTACTGTTTTTAATTATTAGATATGTATTATATTTGCAGTTTATTCTTACAGTATGTATATCGTATCAGTTAATGAACAATACATGGTTATAAATCCATTTTGTATGCATTAATATCTTCCATCAGTCGTTCTTGGCGGCTGGAGGATATTTTTAGGATCTAAGGAGTAGAGTAATTGATGAGGTAAATGTTTCGTTTATACATACATATATACATTCATACACTCATACATACATACATTCATATATACGCAGTGTGTCCAGGTATCTCGAAATGAACGAATCTTGAAATTGGCTCTGTTATCTTGTACTTTTTTTTTTTTTTACGGGGGAACAATTTACAGGCTCCTGGCCACTGGTTTCTTTTTCTTTGCATAAAAAGGTACAACCATCGTACATTCATACATACATATATTCATACATACATACACTCATCCATACATACATACATACACACACAATTATTTATTTATTCTTTTTTTTTTCAACTTTACCTGTTTATAGCCAACTGGTGTCGTGGTTGTCGGCGTAAAGAACTTCAGTAAAAGGAGATACCTGTATTTAATTTTTGTGCTGAAGAGCATATACATAATTTTGAGACACTTTGGCGTTCCTCTCTGATCACTGTCACCCCAGGAGGAACTGACACACATTTGTCTATAAGAGACAGCTCTGAGTTATGTTTTCAACACTGTCAGGGTGTGTACTGAACCAGACTCACTGATCATATCCTTGGACTATAATTAGACGTCTGATGCATTTACAGGTGATTTTACCATCAGAAAGAGAATGATTGGTGCGATGAGAAAGAAGCTTGAACGATGGAGTGGTGTTGGTGGAAAAAAGAAAGTATGAAAGAAAGAAAACGTAAAAAAAAAAAGGAGAGGATTCGATGGCTGCTGTTATGCATGATTTTTACCTGCCGATTCTAAATTGCTCATCCATTCTAATTACGTTTTACAGTTTTAAATTATGTCATGATTTTTTCTGAATCATCAAAGGAGCCAACCGGAGGTCCTTTGAAACATGACCGGAGGGATGAATGTGTGTGTGTGTGTGTGTGTGTGTGTGTGTGTGTGTGTGTGTGTGTGTGTGTGTGTGTGTGTGTGTGTGTGTGTGTGTGTGTGTGTGTGTGTGTGTGTGGATTCTGGATAACTCAAAGCGATTATACTGAACGTCATAAGAATCTCCCGACGTAAGCAGATTAGAAACTTGTTTGGCTAACCACATCAGTATAGCCTTTTTTTTTTTTTTTATCTATAGATAATTTTAGTCAGCTTGGAGGAGCAACCGTAGTAAAGTATGTAATCTTTTTTTTTTTTATCTTATGCTGGTTTCACAGTTTGCTGTATTTTCACTTGACACACTGATACAGTATATTATCGCTTGTATTTAGGTATAGGCTACTTCTGCACAACTATTTGCAGTGCTTTGCTGATACACTATCGCCAGACTGCTATTTATTGATACATTTCTCACAAATATCTGCTGCCAGTGCTTACAATCTCATGCCGTGTTCTCTATCGTACTATTCCCTTGAAGACCATTCAGCTTTCACTCTCTCCATCTGGTGATTACTAATACTTAGGCAGACCTTCCCTATACACCATGAGTGTTACCGTAACATTGGTCGGTAGTGGTCTTTCAGATTAGTGCACATTTAAAACTCCATACAGTACTGTATATATATATATATATATATATATATGCATGAGTTGAAACTAGCCTAAATAAAATTGCACAATTAGAGCTGGTGTAATTTTTTACTGCAATTTTCTGTGTAATTAACCTACACGCTGTGCCGGGAGATGGATGGCCCTGATGAAAGAGAGAGATAGAACGGGGGAGATGGAGAGAAAAAAGTGAGAGGGAGCGAGCGAGCGTGTGTATTCAGTTGTTAATTACGTTCCCTGACCACACAGACCTTAGGGCCCTAGTAAAGTGATGACCTAACTTCCCCCCACCCCTTACCCCCCCTCCCACACACAACATGGAGTCTTATCCCACTACTTCACGAATCCCTGCTCCCTCCGTTGTCTATTTTGTGGTAAGGATGGTTTGTAATGTTTGAGGACAATTATTGGCCCCTTAGTCATTAGAAAGTCCTGGATAACGAAAAAAAAAACTTTATGTTACATTATTCAGTTAACTCTAAAAAATAAAATTCGTAATACCCAGAACTACACTGAGTCTCCGGTTTTCATCATTACCGGGTGCATCAGCGAGTTTCTTAGGATTACATCTCGAGAAACTGCAGCCATCGTACAAGTGTAAAAGCAGGGAAGGAGTGAAGCCAAAGGTAGGTTAAAATGTGAGTGATATAGACCAAAGATTTCGTTATGAAGTGTCTGATATGTGTCTTATTGGTAAAGACAAAGCTTAACTTTATTTTCATATCTAAACCTGTGTGTTTGTTGGGGGGAGGGGGTATTTTTTCTATTACCAAGCCTAAAAGAAACCTATTCTAATCACCTCACTTCAGCCGCAGAAACAAACACGCAATTCTGAGGAGAAGGACGAAGCTTGGAGACAGCACCAATCTAGCCCTGGATACCTCAGCTGCACGATTAAGGGGGGCAGGGGACTGGGTGGGAAGGCATAAAGGAGGGGCGGAGGGACGGCATTAGTGTTCTTTGTGGATGTGAAGGGACCTGCCCGCCTCCCCACTCTAGCTTTAAATTCAGGCTGAAAATAGTCGTTCAGGAAGCGGTGCGTCTTTGGGAAAATGAACAGTAATTAAAGTGATGGCGTGTCGCTTGGGTGTGGCGGGTTGTGAGGCACGTAATGGAGGTGTGAGGTGCGGAGGTGTTGTGAGAAGAGTGGAGACGGGGAGAGAGCAAAGGTGGGGATGGATAGTGGGAGAATGATGTGTGGTTGTGTTGTGTGGACAGCTGGAGGAGGGGGGGAGGGGATGGTGGTAAGACTGAGGTGATAGAATGGTTTTATTATTTCAAATATTTCTTCATATGTTGCGATTTAAGTTGCAGTGTTTTATGTGTTCTACTATTTTAGCGTTTCCTTGAGGATAAAGAGGAAGAATCTTCCCCATATATCTGCTGCGTTTAATAAAAAATGGCTGTAAGGAGGTCGCGAGTAGACAGTAAATTGAAAAGCCTCCAGTATCCTTTAATTCATGTTCCAAAAAAAATCAGTGGATCTTGTTGCATATTTCTCAGCTTATATGAACAAGATGACAAGGTGGTGGTGGTAATGATAATGATCATGATGATCTTATTCACGAGTGTGTTAGAATGGCATATATCGTTGGCATTTCGTAAGTTTGGAGGGAAATAACCTTTATTGATAGTGACCAGGTGATTAGGCCATCTTTTCTATATTTGCTCCTTTCCATTTCTGTCCATTCCTTCAGTTACTTCTTTTTTGCCAATACTCTGCTTCTTATATTTCACTGCGGATCTTCCATAATGCTTCCCTTCATCTTCCCTTGACGTTTCCATCATGGCCTCATTTCATTCTCTGTGTTTCCCTTTTTACATCCCTTTCATTTCTCAGTTCTTTTCATCTCCCTTTTGTCCACAGAGCTCCCTCATGTATACCCCAGAAATTCTTCTTACTTTTCATTATATTTCCTCATGTCTTGTTTCATTTCTGCTCTGGCTGTGTGTGTGTGTGTAATCCCGCAGCGGCTGTCTTGTGAGATATTGTGTCAGAACTCCTTCCCCTGGAGGATGAGGAACTGATTGAGTAAGTGGCGGGGAGGCTTAATTGGAAGCTGGAGGAGAGGAGAGGACAGGAGAGAAGGAGACGGGAGGAGTAAGGAGGAGAGGAGAACAGTAAAGGAAGTGAAGGCAGAAGAACGAGGGTATTATTAGTAAGGTTTTTAGAACAGAGAGAGAGAGAGAGAGAGGGAGAGAGAAACTGTGTGTGTGTGTGTGTGTGTGTGTGTGTGTGTGTGTGTGTGTGTGTGTGTGTGTGAAGGGGGGGTTAAGTAAGCCATATCTGCCCCATATACAGTATTTTTTGAAGCACCGTCTACACACGCAAAACTGTCGTTGGTATGACTTGTTTTCAGCTGAGGAATGTGGGTGACCTTTGTTGTCTTGTGATATGTGGCCGCTGACCTCTGGGAGGGGGAGGGGGAAGGGAGTGTGTGTGAGTGTGTGTGTGTGCATATAGGTGTGCGTGTATGGAGGGGAGTACATTGATTCGCGGGTATGGTTAGTAAGAGGGACCCTTGAAGCAACAGACCGATTCAGAGGTAAGGCATGATTGATGGGTGTTTTTGTTATATCTGCTCTACCCTTTCACTGACCAGCAGCCCTTCATTCAGCTTGCACATACACTACCTCCCCCTGCCCTAACTCCACTCCCAGCAGCGTATTCGTGACTGACAAGGAAAGCACCCAGCATTCATTCCCTCAGTCTACAAGGAACCATTGCTTTACAGATATAGATTCCTCTTTCCATTACTGGGGAGAACAGACTGGGATAGAGAAACCTTGCCCAAAGGTCTCGTGGTCGGCCCAGGAATTGAACCCAGGACCACTCAATTGCGAGCCTACTGTGCTTCCGATTACACCACCTAAGTCATCCCGGCAACAGAGATTTTACTGAGGTACGCACGCAGTCTACCGCGCTAGATATCCACTATAGTATTTTATTAAACTAACATGTGCAGGTAATTTGGTGCTGAATTTAAAAGCTTTCTTGAGCCTAGTTTGTGTGTAAGTTTGTTTATTTATTCTTTTGTCTTCATTCATACAGCTACCAAGCACTTCATAAGTAAAAAGAAGCCAAAGCAAAATAATTTCTAATACTGAATAACTGTTTAGAAGAATTTAAGCGTACAAACTGTTACGCTTCATTATACACCACCTCCACTGCCTCACCTACACTTCCCGTTAACACAGGCGCTGAGCTGGTCTGACAGGGACGTTTGATCTAGTCCAAGCAACAGAAAGAATCATACACATCACTCAGCTAGGGTTGCAGAGCTCAAGCGCCTCATTTTACACTCACTAAAACCACGCCACACGGGCTAAATATACAGCCGGAATTGTGGCCAAGACAGGGAGTTACCGAATAACATCTGCAGCCTCACACCACGGTATTCCACATCAATAAAAACTAAACACTGCAGTACCTTTGCCACTGAACGTGCGGTTATATAAAAACATAAGCTTAACTAAACAGTAAGGCATTGCGTGGAAAGCAATGTTAGGTAAAGGAGGGAAGACGAATTGATGCTGTAAAAACTCACGTGATGGTTAATAAAAACAAAGGGAACATTTAGAAAAATACCTGCACCTGCACTATTGTGTATTTCAATGTTTTACAATAGAAGATGACACATATATTAATCGGTGTGTAGTTTAATAAAGCTTAATTAACAGAAAGCACATAAATTCTTGTCTCGCAGGCATATTACCCAGCTAGCCAGTGGATTTATCAACCGACTCTGCATTGTTCAACGATAAGCAAAAGTCTGCCTACAGTCATCAACCAGTATTGAGTATTGCGTTCCATAATTTTCACTCTTTCCAAATGACAGTTATCATTTCTTGTCATACTCCATTGTCGTGTCCTTCATAATGATATCACTTAAAGTTCATGGAACACCTTCCATCGCCATATCCAGCAAAGTGTAGTGAGACATTTGCCTATGGCTGTACCTACTGCGCACGTGAAAGAAAGCACGTTAGCTCCAGCTACTGACGTTTATCATTCGGACATATCCATCCCATATGTACAGCTAGTTTGATATTCTGGAACTTCAGGATAACAGATGTGGTTTCGCCCGACATTTGTGATCCCTGAACTTGTTGTCAGCTTAGGAGGACTAACTTGGCAGCACATCAAGCCTGGCCTCCGACACTCAGTGAAGCAAAGCAGGTCTGCGTCACACTCCGGTAGCCATTGCATAAACATCTATTCATCTCCTTAGCGGCTGGTGTGTTCCGTCTTCACACACATAAACACGCGCACGTACGCACTCACGCACATGCGCACACGCAATCATTTATTTATATATATATATATATATATATATATATATATATATATATACACACACACAAACTCAGCACCCCTCCCTCTCTCTCTCTCTCTCTCATATATGCAGATGACGTTAATAAGTCAGGCAGTATCAGGTCATAACATGCTATTCACCCATGTGTCATGAGGATGTTAATGTGTGTGTGTGTGTGTGTGTGTGTGTGTGTGTGTGTGTGTGTGTGTGTGTGTGTGTGTGTGTGTGTGTGTGTGTGTGTGTGTGTGTGTGTGTGTGTGTGTTTCTTTCAAGATAACAAGGTATTATTGAAAGTATGGATTGTGTTGAGTCATTCAGTACGTGTTTGAGAGCTGCTGATAAGTTTTAAAAAAGCACACACACGCACACTCAGATCGATGCAACAGATTTTATATTTGCTTCCAACAAATGATTTCAACCCTCTTATAGGTAGAAAGATTCATTCCTGCTACTGCCAGTTTCCATTTATCTTGATACCGACAGTCGATTTGACCACTTTCGGAAGGTCCTTTTGGACTGAGTGCGAACGTAAAAAGTGACTGAACGAAGAACAATCATATATAATTTTCATTCCCGTTCGTTTTTCAACTGACACAGTAAAAAATGTAGCGTTGAATATTTAAAGTAGCATGAGGGAGAGGAATTATCGATACCCTTGCTTTTTCATCCACTGGCACAGAGTACACCGTCAACCCTCCACCTTTACAACACATTCTGGCACATTCACAGCTGCCCTCAGTATTGGGTTTCACTTGGATGACCTAAATCGCCTCACCTCCATACTTCAGGTAGGAAAGTTTTGGAACTGTGCTCCATGCAAAGATTACACATTTCCACGACATAAATCACGGTACCCAATGATTTAGTCTAATAAGTTAGTGGACAGATCACGTAAGTTTTTCACCAAACCCGGGATAAGATACCAGATAATTTACACTGATAATGTATGATCTCGATGTCAGGAAGGCAGTGATTCAGAATGAGTCTGTGTTCAGCTTTTGTGAGGTACTGCAGTGTGTAATCTGAGGGCTGAAATATGCACGATGTCATCACATGCAAATCAAGAGCTTCAAGGAAAATCATCTGATTACAGGCCACGGAATTCGGTAGTGATGGAAGGGTCGTGATGGAGCGGACATCGTGGGACTGATATTGTAAATCTTTTCGCCGCGATGATCACTTTGACGTGTTTTCTTTCTTTTTTTTCTGAATACCGAAAGACGAATGAATTTGGCATAAGAAGCACCTCTAGAATTCACAGAACTAAGAATATTCATTAATGGCTATACAGCAAAATAAAGTGCAACAGATATTACAACACAAATACTTCAAATTACAAAGCACAAAGGGGGGAAAACATGCAGTGTTGAGGGTCACCGTAAATTATCCATTAACGTTTAGTACAGAAAAATAGAATGCTATAAATATCACGACATAAGGAGAACAAATTACAAAGCAATAATGGAGAAGCATGCAATGATAAAGGGCGCTCTGTAAAGGTCAGCAGTGTATACACGGAGCAATAAATTCATCTTGGAACCGAAAAGCCTTAACGCCGCCTCACTGTAGGCTTGGTTGAACTAAAGTTATTATCGTCTTTTGTCAATACAAGAACTCTGTGTCCTTTTTCTGCATTCTTCGTTTTCAAAAAAGACTTGTTCAGTATCACCTGAAATGCTGTCATGTAGCGAAGAGGTGAAAGTTAGTGCATTGAAGTGCATAGTAACTGAAATTTTTGAAGGATACTAAGTGCCATAAAAGTGGTTTTACCTTGAGTGTGACTACTAACCACGCCACCCCAACGCCAACCAGTCACCATCATTCAACCACACTAAGGAGGCTGGGTTTGGCTGCCAGAACAAATTCATTCTGGTAATGGTCAGAAAGCATTAATCATCCAGGCCTTTAATTCTGATATTAGGTTGAGTGCAGCAAACTAGGAAACATTATTTACAGGGCTATGTAAAGTTCATCACAGATCGAACTACTGATCAGAGGACTTTAGTATCCAAGAAAAATTTTGAAAGTAGACTATTATATATTTAAAACTTGCCCCATCAAACAAATTTTACACACACACACACACACAAATTATCTAGTGGTGCAGGAGCAAAGTAGACACAGAAGAGAAGAGACCCTTCACCTCATATTTTCCACTGCCCTTCCCCTTCCGTCCCCTCTAACACCAGACTCCTCCAGCACCCCATGCCTTGTCCTGTCCCTCATCCCAACAACCCCCTTCCTCCTCTCCCTCACTCCACCCTTTCCTCCACCTCACCCCTCTTTCATTTCTTCCTCATCTCACTTTCTCCTCTTCACCCCACTCTCTCTCATAAGCATTTTCCTCTTCTCCCTTCAATACTCCTCCTTTACCCACTCAGAACATATCAGAACATATTTTCTCTGTCATTTCCCACCTTTCACACCCTCCACAGCTCACCTTTTCCTAATCACTTCTCCCTCCTGGCAAAGGCCAACGCCCTCTGGTCCCCTTGCTTGCCCCGGCCCCAAAAGTAATGCCTCCCGTGAGCGTGATTATGGTAATACAAGAAGTTGTGTGAGCGGGAGGGAATATATCGAATTTTATCCCGGGGCCTCCTGACTGCCTTGCCTCGCCTCGCCTCGCCTCGGGGTGATCATATGCAACACCACCACTACCACTGCCGTTCCTGCATACTAGATTCCTACCGCTGACATACTTACACTTCACTCTGTTGCCCTTCACTTCCGCAGTTTTCATGCCTATTTTTGCTCTCGCTCCTGCCTCTCACCCCGCCTGCATTCACCTATAATTCGAACCATAATTCAGTACATTATTCCGTCCCTTGCATCTGTTCTTGCGCGTATCCCTGCTTGCCTAGCCTCCTTCAACCCTCCTTTACTGTAACCAACATTCCTCCATTTTGTTCCCTCGCCTTGTCTTCCCAACCCTTCATATCCTACCCATCCCCTCTTTCAACCTTCTCTTAATTCCATCCTCCTTCTCTTCCCCTCCCTGCTCTTTCTAACATCTTATACCGTGCCTTTCTTCTCATTTCTATTGCCCTCTTTCTTCCTTCTTTACCTAATACCTTTATTCCTGCCTTTCCTTCTCTACCAGGCCTCCCCCTCCACTATCATTCTTCCCCCTCCATATCCTTTCTCTCCTTCAAAGCCCTTCCTTTCCTTCCCTAACGTGCAAATCCTGTCCTACCCTGGCTTTCCTCTCCATCCCTACCTGCCACCACCCTCTCCTTCCCCTAATCTACCTGCCACAACCCTATCCTCCCTTCCTCCATAAAGCAAGAGTGTTCATAATGCAGTTCAGTTTTTTTTTAGTGCTCCAATAACATCTTATGGAACAGAATGCAGTTTAGACCAGCAATCCTTTTCCCTTTCTCCCCTCGCCCTCTGCTCCCTCTTCATTATCGAATTTCCCCTCTATATCTGTTCATAGCACCCTCCCTTTCCTTCATCAGTTTCTCCCTTCCGTCTCATATCCATATCTTCTCTCTCTCTCTCTCTCTCTCTCTCTCTCTCTCTCTCATTTCGTCCCAGTATTTCAGGCCGTTATCCTCCTTTTCTCCCCTGTATGTAAGGAATTTCGTTTCGGAGTTCAGTCAAAACGTTATCCTCGCTTTCTCTCCCCTTTGCCTCCAGGTCATTCTCGAGATTCTACTTTTCCTTTTTTTTTTTTTTTACATGAACCTTCCCCGTATTGTCGTGTCCTCTCGGCATTTCTCTGGTTCTCATCTAGCTTCGTGTTATCATCCTTCCCCTTCCTCTTTTAATTTTTTCTTTTTCAGGACGTTTTCCTTTCTATCAGTCTCGCATTTTCCCTCAGGCGTTTCTCTCCCTCTTGTTCCCCTTTTCTTTTTACCGACTGTGTAGCTGTAGGTTGTTTTTTGGTCGCGTCTTTATGTATGTCTTGTTGTCCGTATTCCTCTGTTCGGACTGCAGCTTTTGAAAATTTCTTGTGTGTTCACCTGCAGCTCTGTGTCTTCTTCAGCTTTCTTTACTGTTTTTATTTAGTTTTATTCATTTATTTATTTATTTTTTCGTTTCATCATATCTATCTGCCATCTTTATCGTTCCCCCTGCGTTATATTCAAATCCCCTTCCACCTTCTCTCCTGCTGTCCTACCTATCTTTCTTCCTTCGTATTCTTGGACTCTTGTCGATCCTTCGGTAGTTCCCTTATGTTCACTCTCCTCCCTTTCTTCTTTCGTCTCTTGCTTCCTTCTTTTTCTTCCTCCTTACTTCGTAGATATGGTTAGGAAGAGAGAGGCGGATAATGGAAAGGAGCAAAAAGAATGACTTAGATGAAAGGAAGAGTTAGTGAAGGAAAACTGGACTGGGAGGGAACAGGCAGGGAAAGAGAAGAAGGATGGAGAGTGCAGTGTAAAAGAGAAATACAATAAAGGAAGAAGGGGGCAGAGAGAGAAAGGAGAAGAAATAAAGGGACGGAAATGGAGACTGCAAAGGAATGATAAAAGAAGAGAGACTATATGAGTATATATATTTTTTTAAACATGAGACAAGCAAGAAAGATAGAATAGGCAAGGTAAAGGCGAGAAATTGTACGAAGAGTATAGAAGGAGAGCAGGAAGATGGAAGAACAGTGGCATAAAAAGGAACAGGAAAGTGAAAAAAAAGGAATATAGAAAAAAAAAAGGAAAGTACAAAACAGGAAGGATATTGAAGCAGATGGTGTCCCCTAAAACAACGAAGAAACGTTCCACCTTAAGTGTACTGCCTCCTTTAGTACTCGAGGTCCATAACAGTATTGTAGAACTTTACCTTCTCTGAAAAACATCCACTGTTATAGGTTCATGCACGTGCGCCAGTATGTGTGTGGGTGGGGGGGGGAGGGATCGGTGGTTGCTGGGTGAAACGCAACTGACAAAAAATCCTGGTAAACATTCCCTTGAAGTCAGCCACACACCGTCACTTTACCAATCCAGGTTCCTATTTCAACTCTTGAGTCCGAACGGTTTGGTGGTATAAAGACCCTTCCCATAGGTCTCGTTTTAGCTCTGGTGGTGCCTTACTAATATCATCTGTTGTTCCTGAATACTGCTGTCTTGAAGGTGTAATGTTTGGAGGATAAATTACAGGAAAACATGTTTGCAGACGAGGGTGATGGTAGGAGATGGAGGGAGGTAGATGGAAGAAGGGCTGGAGGGAAAAGACAGAGCAGATGTACAGTGGAATACCGATGAGAAGAAAGGAAATGAGAGAGAGAGAGAGAGATCAGAAGGAAAAGATGATGAGAAGAAGGTGAAGACGAATGAGAAACGAAATAAGAGAAAAGGTTGGGAAAGAGTAAGGCAGGAGATAGGGTATGAAGGGAGAAAAATGAAAGGAAAGGAAAGGAATAGTATACGAGGAAGAAGGATAGAAGTAAGTGAAAAGAAGATGAACAGAACATGGCCACAAATAAAAACGAAATTAAGACGTGGAGAAAACATCAGAGAGAGAAAGACTGAAGAAAAGGAACTGAAAACCAGGGCCTTCACTTGAAAAACTGGCGGATGGGGAAGAGAAACGTGAGAAATTTAATAAAACTGAAGAGTACAGAAATAAAAGAAAAAGGAACGAAAAAAGAGAAATACAGAGGAGGAAGAGTGGCGAGAATATACGTGAGGAAAGAAAGATTGGAAGGAGGGTGGGAAGAAATAGAGGAAGGGGGGAAGGGGAAGGAGGGAACGAAGAAAGAGTTGAGGCTGGAGGAAAAGACGTGAGTGAGATGGGAGAGATTTAGGGATTTGGAGAGAGGGAGGCGAATGAGAGGCAGATATTCGGTGCTGGTGGAGAGGAGAGGAGGAGGGAGAGAAGGAACAGGAGTGGAGAAAGCCGGAGATGGAGAGACAGGAAGTAAAAGCAAGGAGAAGGCAGAAGGAAGATGAAGAAAAGAGAAGATAAGAGAAATGAGTAGCAAGAAGGAAGAAAATGCAGTGTGAATTAATGGAGCAAGTGTAAAATAAATGAAGAAGAGAAAAACAGTTGTATTATTATGGGAGAAATGAAGGACTAACGAAGAGGGATAAAGCTCAAGAAAGGAACGATGAAGGAAGAAAGGTAAGGGAGATCAGGTAAGAAAATTAGGAAGAAAGGCACGATATAAAGAAAATTGATAAAAGGAAGAGTAAAAGCCAGAAAACAGATGACTGAGGAAAGAAGGAAGAAGAGGGTAAAAAACAGAAAATATGGTACATGCAGGAAGGAAAGGTATATTGTGAGTGAAACAAGGGAGACAGGAGGAGGAGGAGGAGCAGAACCTGGCGAGGATCAGGCAGGAAGACGCAATAAGAGAAACGGAGAGATGTACGGGATTACAGTCACCTCCACACCCTCCCTCTCTCTCTCTCTCTCTGTAGGCTATATATGTATCTATGCATGCATATAAATATACAGTATATATATATATATATATATATATATATATATATATATATATATATATATATATATATATAGGCGCTTGTATTTATATTGGACACTCACGTCCACAAAATGACTCATGAACACATTTTGCTAAGCATACATTCCAGTACACACACACACACACAGACACACACATAGACACACACACACACACACACACACACACACACACACACACACAACCCTGTGGTGGTATGCAGATAAACTGATGGGGAGGCGGCCAAAGGAAGAATTTCACGCATTTTGTTTCAGGTAAAGCCAGAGTGTTGGCGGGGAGAATGAGAGAGAGAGAGAGAGAGAGAGAGAGAGAGAGACAGACAGACAGACAGACAGAGCGGCAGGAAGTCCGGAAGATTATAAAACAGGTATAGTATTGTGACACGGGGTCTTTCTGTCTACCAGTAACTTTATGTGTTTCGTTTCACTGTACGTATTTCAATCTATTATTATTTTTATCTGCCCATCTGTTTACTAGGTTCACATACGCGCATGGCAAAATGTCAGACAGCAACTGAGTCTAGCACTGCGTATTATACAGTAAATACTGGATATTACAACTGCAGATTATAGTTAGTATGAAAAACAAGAACTTGCACTGTTAGGCAATAATCATCTCTGCATCTAAAACCCATCCATTGGTGTGGACCTATAGGCCTATGTCTACAAGAGGTTAAGTTGATGATTATGATTAGAAGATGATATAGATGAATGCCTGTGAGATACTAAGAAAGTGCATTGTGATGCTGGTTAAAAATACAGAAAGGACTATTCCGTGTTCAGTATTTATTCGCACCGTCACGCACACGAGGGAGAGAGAGCCCTCATGACTTCCTGTTTACCCTTCCTGGAAGTTATCTGCATGGATCACGAGAACTGACGTACTGGCATTTAGTTGTGTGTGTGTGTGTGTGTGTGTGTGTGTGTGTGTGTGTGTGGTAAACTATATGTGCATGTCTGTACGAGAGACGCACAGGGGAGATGGATGAGCTGTACAGTGTTTACCTTGTTAATTCATGTGTCTATGGGTATGTGTACAGAAAGCATGTATACGCGCACATGTACGAGTATATTAATATGAATGTATGTATGTACTTATGTCTGTCTGTATGTATGTATGTATGTTCGCAGTACTCACCCTCTACCATCCGCCTGCTGGAGCACACACGGAGGCAATGAAGGCTTAATAAAGATAATTTTCGCCATCGCCAGCCTTCCACCACTCCAGTTGTACCTTTTTTCGGATTTTCAAAAAAGTCGGGACAAAATTATTTCGGGCATTGTTGTGAAAAGGCGTCCATTGTTCCGCGTGTTGAATTTTGACTTTCTTTTTTTTAGGGGGGAAGAGGCTCATCTGCTGCATTTTTTTTTCCCCTTTAGGGGAGCATATACTTTTCTTCTAAGGGGGGTTGAGATACTGTACTCGTAAGCGACAAAGCGAGTTTTGTTAATAACTGTTATTCCCCTCAACACGAAGACGCAACCATTTTTTTTACCTTGCTATTAACAGAGAGCTCTCGCATTAATCAGCTCCCCGGCGAGATCCATCAAACTGAAGGGATTAAATATAGCTCCTTTACTGAGTTGAATAATATCGTCTGAATGATCTAAATATGAACCACTAAATCATGCCATCTGAGACAAGGGTTCAGGCTAATTTTCAGTATGCTGTAGTTCTGTAGGTGGTGGTGTGGATTGACCTGATTTATATAGCCAATAAGTAATCCGTTTTTGAAGACAGATTGTTTATTGAAAAATAATGACCACCTTTTTCGGGAAAGCCATGATAGTGTAAACCATTTTTGTGCGTGACAGACTTTATTACAGTGAGGGCTTCTGCAATGTATTCCCCCACCAACACACACACACACACACACACACACACACACACACACACACAATGACCACCCCTTATTCATGGGACACGTCTTTAGTATGTGTCTCGTAAGATGTAATAGTTATGTTAGTTCATTTTTCAAGACTGTTTATGCTTTAATATGAATAAACGTTAGGTTGTATTATAGATGTGGATATATATAAACATTTTTTTTTAATCAGTAAAGACCTGGCGAGTGAAATTTTAGCAAAGAGAGCGTACAGAAGCGAACTTGATGACAGGCGGAGAAGACGAAGACCGAGATTGAGGGAGAAGTAGTAAACAAGGGGGAGTATTTATGTGCAGGATGGACAAGGTGGCTTGGTGGAAAGGACTGGTGCTGAGGCGATGTAAAGTTTTGGAGGCAGTTTTGTTGTATCTACTGCTCGTAAAGTCTATCTACTGGCAGACGTAATAGAAAGACAGACAGATAGTACAGTCACAGAAACAATTATCTTCCCAGCTCCGCCTGAAGAAAATTTACAGCTAGCGAAACACAGTGAAAACCCTGTCTCTACCAGTGCCGGTGTGTGTTTTAAACGCTTCGATTTTTCCGCTGTGTATATACTCGTCAAACTTTGAGAAGATACTTGTGTCTGTGGCTGTACGTGAACTATTTTATTAGGCGTCAGATAGTAGATAAAGAGGCAGAAAGTACGGTTAGATGCAGCATTCTCCTTGCTTAACTATGCTGTCATATATTTTATATTCATAGTTTCTGCAGCCAAATGTTTTGCAATCAACAGATATACGAGTATAGTCAGAGAGAGAGAGAGAGAAAAAAAAATCAGTTGACATATAGCCTCTTAAATATCCAAAGCAAAACAAGGTAAAGCTCAGCATGCATCATTCTTGGAGAAAGTCCCTGGCTTGACGTGACCATGCCTGAGCCACGAACCACACCGGAATGGAGCCACAAGTCACCAGAGCACGGGCACACAACTGGATAAATGACATAGGTAAAGAAACAGGGAAGAAAGTGTTCCGTGGCGTGAGAAACCAGTGACCAGTCCATCACCGGGAGCGTCACTTCAGAAACAGCGACTTATCCACTGCAATTCTGGGGCATGAAGCCTCACGCAACATTCCATACTGTCAATTTACTCTTTCCCACTTACCCCTGTCCCCAGCTCGCACCCCAGTCCCTCCCCTCTGTTCCTGTACGTGCATTTGACTCACTTTTTCTTTGTCCACCAGATTCCCATTCATATCGTCGCTCCGCTAAAAAATACAAGATACTCATTTCTATCTTCTCGCCTACGATATCTAGCCATTTAAATCCTTCATGGCGAAGACTTCATTTATATTTTATTGGTGTTCTTTCCCGACGATTTTATTCAGCTTAGAGTAATCTTTATTAATCTTTTCACTATACAAGTCTCGCTTAAGTTGGCTATAACCATCCGGGTTTAACCAAACTACAGTGTAAAAGACATTGCCATAATGAAAGAGTTGCTGGTAATTCGGGTATCAAACAGAAGGGTCTTTGGTCTCTCCTTTGTTGGGGGAGTAAGTAAAGTGGAGTTTGGATATTTACTTTCCATAAATTTTACTCTTATATTAAAGTCTGTCCCACCTCACACCCACCAATTTAGCATGACTGCCTTTCACTTTACAGCTACTGGGATCCACAATCCCATCACCTTCATCTCCATTATATATAATTTAAGAGGCAAATTACAGCTCAGTTTGTGAGATTTCATGCAGTATAAATTTAATCTCTCCCCCCCCCTCTCTCTCTCTCCCTCAAACACAGACACACACACACACACACACACACACACACACACACACAGAAGCTACAATGGAACTGATCTTGCACTAACTCCTTCTGGAACATTAGCACACTGAGCTGTTTACATTTATATATATATATATATATATATATATATATATATATATATATATATATATATATTTCCCTGTGACTGAAGGATAGAAAGCTTAATTACATGGCCCGACAGTACACCTACACCCCTGCAGATGGCGTTACATACTGACACACGCAGGTAACTTTTCACATACTAATATCTCCTGCTTGTTTCACATAAACCCTTCAGTCTGTTGATGTATTTTCCACTAATGATCTTTCTAGGGACTTCCGTGCATTAAACTGAAAGTGTCTGAGATAGCCTACATTAATTTCTTACCAGTGGGCTTTCCTAAGTATAAATGAATCGTGTTACAGTACCAGGAAAAAAAAAGAAAAACAATTACGTCCCCGGGCTGAGTGTTTAAGAGAGGGCTGTATCACGCACCAGTCAATTACTGTAGAAACAGACCCATGGACATCACCACCGTCTATATCCCTTAACGGAGGGCTATCTCATACAAGTAACAGTATTGTGGGTGTTTTTACGAGGCATCAGTGGGCGGCAATGAGTGGCCGGCGAAAATCAATTACAGGAAGCTTATTTGAGGTAATGTATCTCGTCGCTATTGAAGAACTCTATTTAGGAGGAGTAAAATTGCCAGGTCGTTTTTTAACACAACTGATGGTCAATCTAAGTTATGGTTCCACCTCTCAGTTTGGAATGAATATTGCAGGCACATTTATTCTCTCTCTCTCTCTCTCTCCCTCTCCCTCTCTCTCTGTCACACACACACACACACACACACACACACACACACACACATATTGATCCTTTAAATTATTACAGAGTTTTAAAGTGCGTTTTATTCTTATTGAACGAAATCTACATTGTGTGTTATTGTATTCAGTATTTTTATGCTTCTAAATATTTCTCAGAAATATAAATCAGAAATATATCCAGTTGAGGTTAGATATACTGGTGTCATAAAAAAATCATTCAAGAAATATTGTTGGCATAAAGAAAATGCATAGGATATAGATTTTTGACAATGAGTATGCGATATCCCTCAGCTTTTTTTTTTTTAAAGGGCTTCAGCAGCAACTGAAACATTATTTAGAAAAACAGTGTAGTTCATTTTTATTGTGGTTTATTCGAATTTCAGGGCGAAGTTTAAAAAGCATAAGTCTTTTGTTTCTAATGTTTTCTTCAATAGACAGAGATGATCAGAGACAGAATTAATCATAAGCTGTTTTTTGTCCTCAGTGAATTATGGTCTTTGTGTCACCAGATATACGCGTGAAAATGTAGCTCCGTTGTCGGTAATGGTGATGAATTTTTGTGTCACGTGAAAGATGATTGTTTTTCGATTAATGGTTCGTCGAGTGTCTTTTATGGTGTCTCGTAAATCTAAGTATGATCATTTTTTATGCTATATATCTGTCGGTTTGGTTAGTTCCACCCCCTCTCATTTTTTTATTTTTTGTCACCTCTGTCGTCTGTCTTTCCTTTTCACTTTTTCCATTTTATCCTTAATTGCTATTCATCATCATCATCATCATCATCATCATCCTCTCTCTCTCTCTCTCTCTCTCTCTCTCTCTCTCTCTCTGTGGGGGGGGGTGCTTGTTTCTAAGTACTGTACATGCTTTTTGGTATCTTACTGTGTACCTATGTGCTTGCGTTTATTATGGTATCTTAGTGTTTACGTATGTGCTTGTGTTTTGATATGTGTGCTTATCTGTGCCTGGATGAGTCAGTGTCTGTGCTTGGTCCAGTGCATGCCTGTGCCTGCGTCCTCATTCTCCTGATTCAGAGACCCTGATTGTGTAATTCAAGGTAGTGAAATGAGTGATGGAAGAGCGTGAAGCTGACCAATCACAGCCTTCAGACGGAGGGAGGCCGTAAAGAAAATGAAAAGAGATTCTAGTGTCTGTCTGGCTCCCTCTCTCTGTCTGTCCATCTGTCTTGCATTGTTGCCTCGCCTTCATCTATCAAAATTCTTCTCTTACTCCAGTGAGTCTCACGCTCTCACATATTAGTTCCTTTTCGTTTTTCTTTTTGTAAGTGTTTTCCATCTCCCTTCCCCCTCTAGGTACCCTGCTCCTCTGAACGACCTTCTCGCTATTCTTTTCCACATCCGAAGTACCTATTTCTATCCCCGTAAAATATATCTTTCTTCTCTGTTATTTCTAAGATAGATCTACAGATATTTCCACTCAGCTTTCCAATCTGTCCCT
The DNA here is from genome assembly GCF_032717465.1 of Coenobita brevimanus. Taxonomy (NCBI): domain Eukaryota; kingdom Metazoa; phylum Arthropoda; class Malacostraca; order Decapoda; family Coenobitidae; genus Coenobita; species Coenobita brevimanus. The sequence goes on from NC_137023.1 coordinate 38,507,584, forward strand.
CCCCATCCTATCAACATTTTCCCCCTGGAGCACTTCCACTTTCTCAGCCTTGACCTTTCTCCTCGCGCCTTCCCTCGTCACCATGCCTGCCTCTCCCCATCCCTCCCTCTCTCACCCCCACATGCCTTCCTTTCCATCCCCACCTTAGCCTCCATCTCCCGGCCTTGACAAGAGCTGCCTTCGGTAATGCAGTATCGACCATCACCTTAACGTGTTGTTATTCTTGGGTGTTATGGTTACGGTGTGTGTGTGTGTGTGTGTGTGTGTGTGTGTGTGTGTGTGTGTGTGTGTGTGTGTGTGTGTGTGTGTGTGTGTGTGTGTGTGTGTGTGTGTGTGTGTGTGTGTGTGTGTGAGGGGGGGGAAATGAGGCTGTTTTTTGGTGAAAGAGAGAGAAGTGTGTGGGGGTGAGGGAGGGATGGAACACTTCCCTCTCCATGTTCATCTCTCCTCCCTCACCTACACCCCAACCTCACCCCTTCCCACCATTACCCCTCCCCACTGTCACCCCTCCTGGCTGCCTGTTCTTGTCCTTAAAACTCAGCTTCTTTCAATCTTTCAGTCTGTTTAAATTTTCTTCTTTTATCTGTGGTACAATTAAATCTTTCATATCTTCAGTCATTGTTCATTACTGCGCCGCAAAATGTACCAAACATTAAAACACCTTCACACTTTTTCAACTGTTTCTTCAGGCACCAATGTTGACAAATTTCTGCTAATAAAACATTATGTGAGAACCAATAATGGCTCATTGTTTATTCTTCGACCCTGTGCTGCTTTTTGCTATCTCTGACAAAGACGAATTTTAATAGGTACTGCCTTTTTTCTTATTTCGCTTGTCTAAACAAAAAATTGAGTTTTCGGTAACAGGAATTTTCTCAGTGACTACTTTTGCAGTTACCGGTATATTTCTTTTTTTTTTTAAGTTACACGGTACAGAAGCATGCTCCTCACACACACACACACACACACACACACACACACACACACACACACACACACACACCATTCCTCACAACTTCCTCATGTCAACATCGATAAGAGGTCAACTTTCAGTAAGCTCGAAAAAAATAGAGAAAGTTAGTTCTCATGGAAGTTGCTCATAATGTGTCAGAATTTGAGGCAGCGTGGTGGTCGGAGTGTGAGGTAAATGTACACGTGAGGAGGAAAAGATGGAGGGTTTACTAATTACAGGGAACATCGAGGAAGACAAAATGAGAGGAGGAAGTTAAAGGTGGAGGGGTTACGGGAGGTGGGGAGGGTGGGGGGAATGGGGAAGGCAGAGGGAGTGGTAAAAAAAAAGGAGTGGAGCGGGAGGAGGAAGTGAAAAGGAAATGGGGAGTGGTGAAGGAAGGAGAGTAATGACGACGAGGGAAGTGGAGAAAGACAGGGAAATGGAGAGGGAGGGAAGTGTGGAAAGCAGAGGGAGAGGGATGGGAAGAGACGTGATGAGGAAAAGAGGGGTAGTAGAGGAAGGAGGGTGGGGAAGCAAGGTTAATGATGAAGACATGGGAAGTAGGAAAGGCAGAGAGAGTGGAGAGGGAAGGGCCTGCTAATTCCTTACTTCGCTTGCTGATCTCTTCCTTAGTTACCCCATTCACATTCCCGAACCTCTTACTTATTTTTTAGTTTTCCTTTTTGCATTCCCACACTTCAATTTCTTCTCTTTCTAACATCCTTTTCCCCATTTTATGTCCACTTTCTTCACCCTTCCTCAGCTTCGTCCTTCGAGTACATCAGTTCTTGGCGAGGAGTTTCCCGTACATTGTTATCACTCAACACCCATTGCCACCCACTCCAACACTCTCATTTTCGCCCTAAAAATCTCAATAGGTGGCAGTAACAAGGGGTAAGGGGCGGGGGGAAGGACCATTATGCAGATGTGATGAGCCACTTAGCCACTGTGAACGCTGTCTTGGCCTGCCCCATAAAATACCACTTACTTACGCAGTGGTCGCTGGTCCTGCACAGGTGGGGTGGGGGGCAGGCAGAGGTCAGAGCCAGGCTGAGGGGGGTTGCAGGATCAGGGCAGAAGAAAAGGGTAGCGAAGGAAGACATGGCAAAGAGGTGAAGGGATGGCCGAAAATTTTCAGGGTAGTAAGGAGATGTTAGCATTTACAGGACCATATGAATTCCAAAATGAGCATTACTGACACAGACCCTGCAGACCCCATGGAAATCTCTCCATCCTCAGCACCTTTTTCCACCTCTGTCACTCTCCTTAACCCACCACCTCCCCAGTGAGCTCCATTTCCTCCCAGTTTGCTCTACTTTTCCACGTTTGGGGGCAGCACGGTCTGTCTCTTTAGCACTGACTCTGCCGTTGCCGCTTTGTATGTTAGGAACTCTTCTTTTCTGAATAAAGTCGACAGGAATTAGAGATAGTAAAATTCCCAGGTGTTCCCGTGGTTATAAAACAGTTCAAGAAAGGCATTGCATCAGTCTTTTGCTTTAACTCATTTCCTCTTCCTTTTTTTTTTTTTTTTTTATTCCACCCTTGCGTCCCCTCCCCATTTTTTCTTCCCTTCCCCTTTCCCTCACCCTCACCCCAGCGCCATCAACATAATCCTAGGTTGCATTATTGACACGAGACCTGAGCATAATAACTCCAGTGCGCAGTTCCCCATCTTATAAAGGTCCTAAGCTCCTCGTTTATTTCTGACAATCACGTCTTTCTCTCTTTCATTGCCTCTTTTGCCTCTCCTCAGCGCTGGTGGGGGAGGGAAGGCGAGCTGGGGTGAGATTTTCAAGGTTTGGTTTTGTTAGTTTTAATTCTGTTCGTGGTTTAATATTTTTCGTGTCTGCAGTCAGTGATGTCTTTGTGGTCATCACTGTAACTTTCCGTTCTCTTAATGTTTACGTCGTTTATTGATAATGCTGTTCGTGCTACAAATTTTCTTGTTGTTATTATTATTATTATTATTATTTGTAATAGTAGTAGTAGTGGAAGCACTGTTATTTTATTTTGTTACTGTACTCCTTGAATCTAAATGTGTAAGTTTTTTGTTGTTATGATACAGTTATGCCTTTTTATAGCTGTCAGTTTACGTCACGGGTTATCGACATTTTTTTCTCACTGCTCCATGTACTTCTTCCCCTCCAGCTCCTCCTCCCTCAAAACACTCTCCCACCCGCTGGCACCCTGTATTAAAAAACAAAGACATCATTTAATCCCGGAATTCTTTCTTACTGTCTGGTCTCTGTCTTAAAGGCTTTCACCTCCTCATGTCTGTCTGTTTGTCTGCCTGTCTGTCTGCTTATCTGTGTCTGTCTACCTACCTGTCAATCTGTCAATCTATCTATCTGTATCTGTTTATCGGTCTATATCTCCATCTATCTGTCCATATTTGTGTGTCTGTCTCTCTCTTTATATATATCTGTTTTTATTTCTATATCTGTCTGTCTGTCTCTATATCCCTTTTTCTCCATTCACGACTGAATAAGGAAGAAAGGTACATAAGTACACAGACGGGAGTGAGTGGAGGGATAGAATAAGACAGATAAATGGAGAAAGGGAGGAGCTGAGAGAGAGAGAGAGAGAGAGAGAGAGAGAGAGAGAGAGAGAGAGAGAGAGAGAACAATAGCGCTCTAAATCAGTGCACTCATCACAAGAAGCGACTCAAATTACAGACAAAGAGACCGAGGCAGCGGAATTATTAGAATCGTAGATAATCATGATAACGTCGAGAGAGAGAGAGAGAGAGAGAGAGAGAGAGAGAGAGAGAGAGAGAGAGAGAGAGAGAGACGAACTGATAACTGCAGGAGGTAGATTACGGGGCGATATAAGGGAGAGATGAAACAGTACGTGAGACTGAGGTGAGGCTAAATGGGTTAGTTGGGCAGAATAAAGTAGCGATATTTTTTTTCACCTTAATTGGCCCAGATTCTCGTCGTTTTGCACCTGATTGCACGTAGCTCGGTGGCAGGAAAAAAAAAATTATTGCTACGGCTTTACATCATTTCCCTAAAAGTTATTCGCGACTCTCAACAAAATGTGAATATTGAATTTCCCTGGGTTTTCTTCATGGAAAGATGGCAGCTTTAGGCCAAGTTGAAGAGAGAGAGAGAGAGAGAGAGACAGACAGACAGACAGACAGACAGACAGACAGAGACAGACAGATAGATAGACAGACAGAGACAGACAGACAGACAGACAGACAGACATACCATTCGTTATCGCGTAATTTCTTCTATGTAGACTTTCTTTGTTCATTAAACTTTGAACTTTACATTTTAATTAACTAAAGCTTCACAACGAACCCTATGGATTATTGCAACTTTGATATTCTCCTCTATTTTCTGTTTTGCTAATTATTTTAATAATGAAAATTTATTGGAACTGTTGACTGACGCCTCGTATTTTAATAATTCATAAAATTTTTCCTTTGATAATGATTTTGTCCCTGAAAACAGTTCATACATTCCTCGTCACATAACATTCACGCAGTTACCGGTATAGTCTCCAGTAATTTTGCACTACCGGTAAATGTTTTGTCTCAGTAGTTCATCTGATCCACATAATTTACCCAGCTGATCCATATACTTAAATTTAACACACACACACACACACACACACACACACACACACACACATTATCTATTCCCTCCACACACCAGTTGTTTGATCAGAGATGCATTATATGGGTATGTTTCTTAAATAAGGGATACCGTAATTACTAGATAAAACAGTAAGAAAGTAATCCGTCTACATAACATGTTAAAAATATATACTTTAGGTGAAGCTTTTAACATCATACACAACAGAATATGTACATTTCTCTCTCTCTCTCTCTCTCTCTAATAATACTGGGAGAAAATAAGTTCGACAAAATTATAAAAACTAGACATTATTGCCCAGCCGAGTGTGTTTCAGTTTAATGTAGCTGAAGTGCTGCGTAGGCGACTTGTGTAACACTCTCTCTCTCTCTCTCTCTCTCTCTCTCTCTCTCTCTCTCTCTCTCAATTAACCTGAGTGCCGTGAAATATATTAAAATTAGTCACTGTCTCCTCCTTACCGAGAACAACACCTTCTCAGAACAGTGAAGGTTGTATCGTGATGGAAAATGAATTACTTTCTTCCGTTTACAACTAAATTACTCCATTACAATCAGCAGCAATATGTAAAAAGAAATAATTTTTTTTTTTTTTTTTTCCCCCGAAGTGCCCGAAGTGGTTGAGTTATCCCTTTCAGTATGGTGACGTCTTTATACAGTACTATATTTTATGCTCGTTTTCTCTAGCTCGAACTAGGAGAGTTCGATATAGCTTTCAAAAACTCTTCCAGTATGAGACGTGTTTCCTAAGGTAAATAAAAATCATCCTGAGCCAGTATGAATAAATAAGTTCGTCACAGGACTGAATGGATTAAGAGAATTAGGTGGCTGGAAGGATGGTTATAAGGAGAGCAAGCTGAAGGTGTTGATTCACGTATATGAATGTAATGACCAGTCTTGGCAGAAGGTAGAGAAAAAAAAAAAAAAGGTATCAAGGAACAATCTCGAGAAAGTTTTGTATTACTGATAGTATAGCAATTTCTGTGGTCGACAGGCCTCAGCCATGGGCAGCAAAAGTAGGCTATGTGCTTACTCTCTCCTGCCACAGACAGTGTAGTTACTAGGCTGATGTAAGTACGGTACTGTATATACAGTGAAAAGCAATAACGGGTAATCCCCTGACCCCATCAGATAGAGCCAGAGCCAGTGAACGACTCATTCACCTTAAAGCGAAACAAATGGCCAAAAAGGGTGAGAGTGAGGGTGAATTCACAGGGAGATTTTGGGGCAAACGGTGGAAGGTCATAAACAATATTGGGCCATGACTTTGCGCTGAAAATAAATGGTTCTCACTGTACATTGCTTGTTACTTCTATATAACAAAACAAAAAGTTAATGATATGTATTGTACTGAGAGAGAGAGAGAGAGAGAGAGAGAGAGAGAGAGAGAGAGAGAGAGAGAGAGAGAGAGAGAGAGAGAGAGAGAGAGAGAGAGAGAGAGTTTTTGTACTAATTCGTAAAACGAACTATTATTGCCTATCTGTACCTGAATAATTGATCTATTAAATCACAGTCTTTTTCCCCAGTTTTGATTAAAGACATCGTTCAAAATATGTTATCACTGGCTTTATTTTGCCTTCCTAAAATCTGCCGCTTAGAAATAAAATCAGATTAAAACTGGGATGACAGAATGGCGAGTGAGAACCATACACCAACATCCTCACCCACACTCACTGTCAAACACTCATTTCATCATTCACACCCACATACACAGTCGTTGTCACCCATTCCCACCATCATCCATACTCACTCCCACAACCGCTGTCACACAACCACACTATCATCCACACCGACACTACCGTCACGCGTTAACATCACTCCCACAATCACATCCCGTCACTCATTCGCACCATTATCTACACTCTCACTCACACCCTCAACCACTGTCAAGCATTCACACCATTACACTCACGCCAGCACCAACGTCCACATCCACACCCGCATCCTAACCCTCACCCTCGCCCTCACCCATATCCACATCCACTCCCTCACCCACAAGAAACTCCATCCTCCTTACATACACACGCACGTGACCTGTACTCCCGCCCTGGTGGCACCATTATGAACTGTCTTAACATCTTCACTCTCACTCTCAGAACACATTAAGGACGTCTGGCTCATTATTAACACATATTACCCAGTAAAATTACGTTACCATAATTACTGATGAAGTTATTACTCCTCCAGCTTGTTATGAACTGCTACCAGCCTATAATTGTTATTTCAAATTACCAACAACGTAAATTGTTTTGGTTTTATTTTGCTATTTATAATACTCTGAAATGTTTTGTGTGTTTTTAATATTGTCCTTGTCTTAGCACTCAATACACGCATATATCTACAGACAGATAGATAGATAGATAAACAGATAGGTATATTTTCTTTTTTTTCAGTTGCAAACCTTTGAAGTTGGCCAATGATGACCTGAACAGTTGAAGCTGTGGATAATTCTCATTAATCATCATTATCATCATCATCATCATCATCATCAAAACAAGCCTGCAACTAGTCCTGACACTGAGGAAAACATGGTTTCCCTCACTACTGTACGGTTCCATACAATAACTGCTCCACTTTTTAGCCGAACAATTGAGCAACACGTATAGTACTCAGATAAGATTTTTTTGTGTATGAAGATAGCACCACTGAGTTCAGAAGTTATTGTTCACTGTCTCGTCATCGTAATGAATTAAATCCGAATTAATGTTGGCATTTGTACATGTCGAAAAGTGGTACTGGCGTGCGGACGCCTTTAGTGGTATCATTCTCTATGCACAAAAAAATACTTTACCCTTGTGGATTATATTTTGAGAGAAAATCTTTATTAACACTTCATGAGTTCAGAAAATACTGAAGTATTAAATTTACATAGTTTGTCCAAGCAGTAATGAACACTTGAGTTTGTTTACCTTTCATCTTCCTCCTCCTCATCCTCTTCCTCACACACATATTACTGACGATGAAATTTCTGTTATGTAATATCCTTGGTTTCTTGAAGATTAGACCAAGGGAGGAAACATTAAAGGTGAGTAGTTCTCTTGCAGCCACCCTCCCTTTCGACGCTCTTCTCCTTCCCTCGCTCCTCTCCTTTCTTTATACAGTAGACTCCACCCCCCCCCCACCTGTACACCATTCCTACCGTTTCATACCCTATCCTCTCCCTCCCACCCTTCCTGCAGTCCTCCCTTTCCACCCGCACCCTCCCTACCCCGTCTGTCCTCCACTTCCTCACACCCTTTCTACACCCACCCTCCCTCTCTCCATTCATCCTTTCCTCCATCCATCCATCCATCAGCCCCTCTCTTTTCCCACCCACTCCCTCCCCGTCCCTCTCTACCCTCACCCTCTCCCTTCCTCAATCCTTCCATCCCTCCATCACTCTCTCCCTTCCTCCGTCACATGTTTTCCACATACAGTTAAATATTAATATCACATTACACAAACAAATATCGAGATGTTGCGGTAGAATGTTTTACTTCGGAGTGTCTGAGCGTTTCTCTGCGTCTCCCTCTCCTTGCAGCTGGTTCCCCTCCTCTCGACCATCTCTTGGTAAATTCCTCTTCACTTCTCCCTCCCTCATCACTCACCCCCTTTTCCACCACTCACAATCTCCCTCGCCACTCACCACCCCCACCACACCCTCTTCCCCACTACTCACCTTCCCCCACATCACTCACTCTTCCATCACTCATTCCTCCACCACTCACCCTCTACCCCGGCACTAACCCTCTTCCTCAACACAACCTCCACACGCATATCACACCCGCCACAGCTACATCACCGGGGATAATGGCTGGCAGGATGGTGTTCAGTGACATTCAGAGAAAAGGTTTTGTATAAGAGTCACCTGTATAATCCACCTACATAGACATTCTTGGAGGAGGTGATGTAATATACCATCAACCTAACAGAATAATAATGCTAACACTTTCTGGGAATAAGTGCCAGGTAATAAATCAGTGGCACATAAAAGTATTAAAAGGAAAGGTAATATGTCAGCAGAATAATGTCATTTGGGACATTTCAGGATGAATATGTGAGTAGCCCGACGGTACCTGACACGAATTAGTAGTGTTCTCTATTGCATAAGTTAGGATGGATGAATGTATCTCCTTCCTGCCCGGCCGTCACTACCTCCTTAGTGTCCTCCTTTCCTTGTCTCGCCAAAACATACTCCCCTTTACCACCCCCCACATACACTGACGTTCGCATGTATCCATCTCCCTCTCTGTCCTCCACCCCATGTCCCCCTTTTACCTTTCTGCATCCTCAGTATTTGTTGTCTACTCCCTCTCTGTATCCTGCTTTTTCTTCGTATTTTCCTACTTTTTATCCTCCTTCCTTTCTGTATCCTCTCCCATTAGTTTCCTTCATACTCACCTCGTCTGCCCATGATCGTGCCCTGGGCTACTAGACTCAACCATTATTATTTATTTTAATAGTTGACCCACATCACTCAACAGAAAACATGAGATATCCACAACCAATACATACATACGTGCATACACACACATACATACATATTATATACATAGGCTACATGCATACATACATACATACATAAGTACATACATACTTAGATACAAACGTACAACCGTACATACAGTACATGCATGCAGCACAAACTGCTCGCTCTCTCTCTCTCTCTCTCTCTCTCTCTCACACACACACACACACACACACACACTAATCTGGCTACAACATATCACCGTTTTAATATCCGTCTGGCAAAATTTTGTACCAATAATAGTCACTGGGTGAAGTACACTGGTCTCCAAAGGGGGGGGGGGAGAGGAGAAGGATGGAAGGGGGCGATGGATTATAGGTACTGGAAAGGTAGGGAGGGGGACGGAGCGGTGGATTGTGGTTGTAGGAGGGAGGGGAAGGAGGCGGCGGATTGTGGTTGTGGGAGGGGGAACGAGAGGGCAGTGACCAGTGACCAATGGAGGGGAGTTAAGCAAGGAAGAGGGAGCTGCTTGTGCACAGAGTGGAAGAAAGTAGAGGGGAACGAGAGAGAAGGGGTAACGGAGAGAGAGAGAGAGAGAGAGAGAGAGAGAGAGGGGATTGTGTATGCATAGGTCAGCAGGAAAGCCACTCGCTAATCTATCAAAAAGTTCGTCATTCTGTAAAACTTAAGTCGGAGGTGCAAAAAAAAAAAAAAAAAAAATAACAACAGGTCCAACCTTACCCCTCTGAGATGTAGAAGACTAAAACTACAGTAGATTATCGTGTTAAAACACATGAAGTTAGATTTCTGACTACGTCCCTGTTATTAAATTAGAGAGAGAGAGAGAGAGAGAGAATATAAACATAGATAGATAGATATAGATACATATATAAAATCTAGTCAGTGAAATTTCGAACCTCTGTGCCCAAGTCAGAGCCATTACTTCAGCCAGGTAGTTCTCATCACTCGACTGCCAGGCGTGTAAAGGCAGAGGGACAAGGCAGAGGGAGAGTAAAAAAGCGAGAGGGAAAAGATGAGTCCTGTCAAAGCTGGGCAGCAACACAGTGAAGGGGAGAACACAAGGAGGGGAGGGAACTGGTCCAGGTCAGGGTAGATGGACAGACCACAAAGGGAAGAAAAATACCTAGCCTATACAGTCTTTGTTCTATTTGTTTTCTTCGTTGGTATGCTTTGCCGCGTAAAATGCCTCGCTGCTCACAGGAAATGAAACTTCCATCAGGCAGGGTCTGAGAAAGTGTGCGATGTTATCAACTAAACTTTTTTATTTTTGTTTGGCATCGGTGGTTTGTCACAATTAGAAATCAACCTCCAACAACGCAGTCAGTGGCCATTTATTATACCTCTTAAGTGGATGGATACCCACTGGAGTGGTCTGTACACCCAACACTATGTTTTACCACCATCGTCCTAACGCCGCCCACCTTTCCCTCCCACATCACCACTGCCCTCCTGCGCCAACACAACCCTCCCTCTTTTCCTTCCCACCTTAACACTGCCCCCCTGCCCTTCCCTCCCACCCTTCTCTCCAGCCTCGGCACTATTTCCTTTCTCCATTTATATTCTCCCATGTGAGCGAAAAATATTTGCTCGTTGTTGAAATAAATATAATGTTATCGCGACAGCCTTCATGGTATTTCTCCCTGCCTGAAAAATATCGATTATTCAGAATTTTTCTCAATGTTTGGAAGTCGAACCTAGAGACTGGAAAATAATTTAGTCTTAAAATAGGAAGATGCCGCGTCAGATTTTCACCTGGAGGATCTCACACTGATACTGGGTGAATCGGACTTAGGATTTTGAGTGTTCTTACAAATATTCCTACGGCTGAAAATAAAGTATGGCTTTATTAAGAATGAAGATAAATAAAGTAAACCCCAAGAGGGAGGAATAAGGAGTCGAGAGGACAGAGAACGCTGAGAGCAAAAATAAAAGACTGTGACGAAAGGGAAGAAGGGAGGGACAGAAGAACTGGATAGGAAGAATGAATGAGGATGGTGAATATAAGATGTGATGGAAGGGGATGCAGATGGGAAGAGTGAGACAAAACCCTGGGATGGTGCAAGGAGGACAAACGAAGTAAAAGAGAGAGAGAGAGAGAGTAGATGTGAGGGGCTGGACGCACACCAACGGTACATCACGTAAGACTCCACTCGAGGAAAGATGAAACACCGTAATAATTTAGATCAAGCATAAATTCTATCGTGATCCAAAGACATGATTTATTCGCACGTCACTCTTTCACTACAAGAGCAGCTCGTGCAATAAATTCTGGACAGACAGGTGAGGTGAGGGTGAGAGGTGTACAGAGGAGGTGGTGGATTGGTGTGGTATTGTGGCAAACGTAAAGGTGAGACATTTTGAGGGGTGTGGGTAACCTTTAGTCGTGGCAGGCGATGGGAGGAGCAGGTGATGGCGAGAGAGAGAGAGAGAGAGAGAGAGAGAGAGAATCTCCAATACACAACAACTGTCTAAATACCAGTATATATGTCAACGTATTCTTTAGCAAGAGGATGCTGAAAATTCCCAAGCAGTGAACTGTGTATAAAGGTCCATATTTGCTGACAGCTCAGTGTTTATTTCAAAAATGAACTCGGTGAGAAAGGGGTGACAGAGACCGCGTGAGGCAAAAGGTAATACATCCGGTACGCAGATCAGCAAATATAACAGGTAGGGCCTGCGTGGAAGGGAGAGGGGGAAGAACTTCTGGAGAGAGGGCGATGGAGAGGAGACGAGCCGAAATCCTGGAGGGGTATTCAGCTTCGATTTACCTATACTTATTCCCCGATCAGTCCAGTGACGTAGCCTACCGTATTTTTTTGCTATCTTCTTGCTATCTTCGGACAGTCTTAGTTAGCTTTGGGGATGTCTATTCTTTTCGAACTGGAGAAGTTAGACATAGCCTTCATATGCCTCACTACTATTAAAAGTCTCCCCAAAGCTGCATGAAATCGTCTGGAGGTGGCCAAAAAAATAATCAGTACAACACATCGCCAGATTCCAGCTGTTTAATCGTACACCTTGCACTTTCATCGCAGCATTTCTTACCTTCCCCTCTATTTCCTCTTCCTCCACATTCTGCTCAGGTCGCCACGTGTACCATAAACCACAAAAATATAAAGTTTGAATGTGTTATTAATGACGTCTGAGATTGGTTTCAAGACAGTCTGAATAACATGTGGAAAAAGTCTTGGAGAAACTTTATTATCGTCTGGGTGAGAAGGTATTTTTTCCAGGAAGTTTTTTTTTTTCCCTCCAGGATTCAAGATTTTACAGAAGCGGCTTACAATGATTAGTCAACAGTGTGTGTGTGTGTGTGTGTGTGTGTGTGTGTGTGTGTGTGTGTGTGTGTGTGTGTGTGTGTGTGTGTGTGTGTGTGTGTGTGTGTGTGTGTGTGTGTGTGTGTGTGTGTGTATCCTCCAGGCACCCCATCACCAGGGTTCCAAGCCACGACATTGACAAACACACTTACCATCAATTCCCCTTCGTAACTAATAGCTCTTTTTCCAGGCAGGACAAGACAGCCTAAGGTGAGGGCAGAATCTTCCCGTCTCTCTTGTACCTCCTGTAAATACGAATCCTAGTTACGAGAAGAAGATTGTCGTAAGTTCTTTTCGAATCTCAGAGGAGGAAGGAGAGGAAGGGAAATTGAGCACTTCTTTCTCAGTTCAATACCTGGGGTTAATTATCGGGTTTCCGGCGAGCACAGATTAACGAGGCTTTTACCTCCTCTCCTCGCTCTCTTTTCTCTCTTTTTCTCTCTTCTCTTCTCTTCTCTCTCTCTCTCTCTCTCTCTCTCTCTCTCATACACACACACTTCTCTGCTTACCAGGAAAGGGAGGAAAGAGAGTGGTTGGTCAGGAGTGTTGTTGGAAAAACCCTTAGAGAGAGAGAGAGAGAGAGAGAGAGAGAGAGAGAGAGAGAGAGAGAGAGAGAGAGAGAGAGAAAAGTCGCAATTTTTTTTAGGAGGTTATGACTAGTGTGAGATTAAACAGTGATAAAAGACGAAGAAATTTTTTACCCTGTAGATTCTCAGTATCAGGAAGTTAAATGACCAGATTAATTAAAGTCCACGAGTGAAGCTAAAGCCTGAATTTTAAAGCCGTGTGTGCTAAAGATTTAAACGGTGTCTGTCAGTGCGAGTACCATAAAGCACATAGAATATTTAACCCGTCAAAGTCAAGAGGAATGAAAATCTTGAGCCAAGCCAGTAGCGCAGGGTTAATTCTGATACGTTTGCTGAGCCTGGGGTTTTGTTTGAGCCACGCACACAGACCAGAGATTGGGTAGGAGAGTAGGTGTGCTGGGGAGAGGGGGTACGTGGCTAGGTCACATGGCAAGGAAGAGGAATAGGTAGCGGGGATAGGGGACATGAAAGGAGTAGGAGGAAATGGATGGGAGAAAGGAAGGTGAGGAAAGAGGGGAGGGGGGTGCGGTACACATGGAGTGGACAAGGAATGGAGAGGAAAGATGAAATGGGGGAAGATGAGAGATATAAGCAAAGAAGGTAGGGAGTGGAGATAGGTGTGAGGGAGAAATGAAACACGAGGAAGAGAGAAAAATATAGGCTAGGGACAGATGAAAGGGAAGGATGGGGGTGCTGGGGTAAGATGGGTGTGAGAGAGGCTGGAGGCGGAGGTGGAGGGTTAAAGCGAAGGTGGAGGTGTAGGTGGAAGAGATGCAGGGGGAGAGGATGAGTGTGGTAAAGTGAACCAGGCCTCGGTGTCGTAAATCCTCGCCCGTCAAGCAAAGTTCCGCCTGATTCCACGAGTTTATGGGTCATTTCACCGCAAAGGAGGGGGTGGGATGGGGCAGGGTAGTTTGGAATAGATGCTGGACGAAAGAATGGATTGAAGGAGGAAAGCGTTTGGGAGAGAAGTGTGGTGAAGAATGGGTCGGTGGAGAAGGAAGTAAGGGTGAGGGAGAGAGGGGAGGGCATAGAGGGGAGGGATTGCAAGTGAAGAGGGAATAGTGTAGGGAAGAAGGAGGGGCTGGGAATAGAACGGGGACATTATATCAGAGGAAGTAATGGAAGAAAGAATGCAGTGGAGGGAAGTGTAGAAAGTGGTGGGGTTGGTGATGGAAGAATGAGGGAGGTTCGGACAGGATGGGAGGAAATGGATTGGGAAGGAAGATTGAGGAGTGATAGGAAAACCAGTGATATACGGTAACGGTACTGGAGGAAAAAAATGTATTAAAGGAAAAATTTGAGAGAGAGGGAACGGATCAGGGCGTGAAAGAGAATTCGGAAGAGAGAGGAATGATGAGGAAGGGAAGAACGGGGTAGGGTTCCGGGGTAGGGGGTGTTGGAGAAATGAAAAAGCACTGGAGGGGATGAATACTGGGACGGGGAAGTGAAATGAGGGTAGGGTAAGAGTCAGGAGGGTGGGGTGGTTGGGAGAGACGTTGAAAATATTAGAGGTTTGGTGATGGAGGAGGTGGAGGGAAGGGGTTGGGATGGAGGGTTGACGGGCTTTGTTCAACTTCACCCCACCTTCCTTGCATTACTATCGATTTTTTTATATTCTTACTTCTCGCCTCTCTCTTCCCTCCATTTTCTTATTCTCATCATTCCCGTCCTCTCCTCTCTCCGTCACTTTCTCCCTTTCTTCTCCATCCTTTTCTCCCTTTTCTCATGTCTCAATTTACTCTTTCTTACCGTTCCCTTTCTCTCGTTTTTCTTCTATGTCCCCTCCCCTTCACCCCCCTCCCCTCTCTTCCCTCTACCCACATTCTTCCTTTTCTCTTATCACTACCTGTCCTCTTCATTCTCTATTCATGACTAATAATTTCGGCTCGGTACATTCATTCTTTTCATACAAGTAGTGTTCAGCTTCTTTTTTTCCCTGCTCTTCTTCCACGACTTTGATTCCTTTCGTCTTAGATCTTACTCATTCTCTCTTTCAGTCTTACCTGCCTTTTCTCTTCCTTCACGCTCATCCATGTTTATTTCACTCCACATACATATTTCATTTACAAATATATATATATATATATATATATATATATAGATAGATAGATAGATAGATAGATATAGATACAGTATATGTGTGTGTGTGTGTGTGTGTGTGTGTGTGTGTGTGTGTGTGTGTGTGTGAACCCTGTCACACAGCTTTCCACAAAAATGATAGTTTTACCTACGATTGTTGAGGCTAAATGATGATGGTGATGCTGAGGATCAACCAAACAAAAACAAACGGAAAGAGAGAGAGAGAGAGAGAGAGAGTACACATGTGGAATTTGGTTATGAAAGTGAAATGCTGTGAACCCTAAATAATTATAATATAACAAACGTGGGCGGTGTTGAGGAGAAACGTGGGCACAGTAGCACAAAGGGAAAGGGGGGAAGGGGGAGGAAGACAGAGGGTGCAGGAGGAAGAAGAAAATGAGAGAGAGGAGGGGTAGGGGGGAGGGTAGTGAAGTGGGAAAGAGGGGAATGAGGGAGAGAAGGGATAGGAGGGGTGAGGTGGGTGAGGAAGAGAGGGAAGGAGGAGGGGAAATATGGGTGACGAAGAGGGACAGGAATATGGAAAGACTTGGGTGAGGGTGAGAGAGGGGAGGAGAACTGGATCGGATGGGAAACAGAGATGCAAGTGGGAGAAAATGAGAAAGGAAAGAGAAAGATGAGAGGACGAAGGAGAAAGCTGGATGGGATAGAAGAGACGCGAAATAGAAAAACGTGGGAGAGGGAGACTAGAGAACACAAGAGAAGAAAGAGACTGGTTAAGATGTGAACAGTGAGGGGGGAGAAAGAGGATATGACAGGTGAAAAAGAAGGAGGGATGAAGTAGAATGGAGAGTGAATATGGGAATAACATCTGAGAAACGATTATAACAAAACGGAACAACTAATAAGACAGATACTAACGGGAAAGTCCATGAATGTGTAATGTAAAAAAAAAACAAGCTCAAGAAAGAGATAGAATGAGATAGAAAATCAATTGGTCTGTGGACTGATTTAGGAAAACTATATTTCGATATTTATCACTGTAGATTTTATACGTTCATAGTTGCCTCTGGAGATTATGGTAGAGTTCAGAATAATGGATTTGGTAGGGTTACTTTGTCAGCGTCTTCTTTTCAGCCCATCAGCCGCCTCTTTCGTCTATCCTCCTCTTCTCTTCTCTTTCATACCCTTTTGTTCCATGTCACATTCTCCTCTTCCCTTTCATCCAGTCCTCTTTTCTTTCATTTTCTTTTTTTCCTTTTCATCCTCGTCTTTTATCATCCTTCCTCTTTTTTTTTGTCCACTCCTCTTTTATCTGATACTTTTTCTTGTTAATCATCTCTTCATTTTTATTGTCATTGTCTCCTTTATTGCCTTCTCTTTCCTGTCAGCCACTCCTGCTCACTCACTCTCTCTCTCTCTCTCTCTCTCTCTCTCTCTCTCTCTCTCTCATATTCAACTTGCCATTCCCCCTTTCCCTCTTGACTGTTCTGTCTCTCTCTCCTCTTATCTCTCTATCTCCCCTTCTCCCCTGTGGATAATCTTCCTCTTATCTCCTTCTCCAATCTCCCTCCTCCTCCTCCCACTGCTTCCGTCCCCCCTTCCCCACCGCACCTCCTCCTCCCCCCACAGTCTTCATTATCTCATCTTTATCTTCTATCCACTTTTCCTTTGACACCCCTACCTTCTTTCCATCACCCTCCCTACCTCCCTCCTTTCTCTCCTCTTACTTCTCCTTTCCTTTCCTCCCTATCCCTACCCCTCCTTTCCTTTTCATTTCTTAGCCTTGGTTCCCTCCATTCTTTACACATTCCTTTTCTCCTTCTCTTCTCTCATTAATTACCTCACACTGCCCACTTCTCATCTCTTTTTAAATTTTCCCTCTCTTTTCGTTTTTCTTCTTACTGTTCTTCCATCTCTCGTAGCAGCTTTCCGTTCTTTCTCTTTGAGTTTTCCTCCTCCCTTCCCTTCCACCTCCCTCTCCCCTTCTCTTTCGACCCGTTGTCCTCTTCAATCTTTTTTCTTCCCTCCCCATTTAACAATTCATTTACCTCTCATTAACCTAACCTTTCTTCTCTACACTCTCTTCCCTCCATTAACTCTTACGCTCATCCCTGTTTCTCCTCTCCCTCTCTCCTCTTTCAATTCCCTCCCCCCTACTTCCCCTTCCTTCCCGCCTTCTACTTCCTTCCCCTCACCCTCTCCGTCCCTCCACTTCCCTGCCACGGCTAATTTTCTCCGGTAATTAAGATAATAAATTACGGAGAAATATCACAGCAGGTCCCCGCTCCCCGTTTTCTGATCCATATTTATTACACTGCCTTGAAATTCTGGGATGATTTCAATTACGTGGACATTTTAATGTCTTTTTGTTCTGAGGCAGGAATATAGCCTATACCAGGTATATATATATATATATATATATATATATATATATATATATATATATATATATATATATATATATCGGTATGTTTATGTGTATATTGTGTAATTTCCCCCGTTTTTTAGTTTTATTTCTCTCACTGCGTGAGTTTTCTTTCATCTCTTCTTCTTGTCTCCTCTTCTGTTTCATTCCATTCCCATAACACACACACACACACACACACACACACACACACACACACACACACACACACACACACACACACGGGGGGGGGGAGGATAGGATAGCAGTACTGTCGTATGTGGTATACAGTAATTGTCTTTCAGCAACAAATGCTGTGAACGTGTCCTAACTCCACCTTTTTCCATCTCAGCTCTCACTCGTAATCCTACTAATCTTATGCTTTAATCTTTCCTTTCTTATTGCTCTTTTCTTTCTCCTGAGTTTCATTCTCCCTCTCTTGTTCCTTTCCTTCAATTCTCGTTTTTTTTTTCTTCCTTCTTACATCGAATCTTTTTGTATATAGATTTCATTCTCCTATTATACATGTTTCATACTAATCTTTGTTGCTATTAACGTCTCCTCTACAGTATTCACAATTTCATCTTTACATCATCTGCTTCTTTGCCTTTTTTTTTTTCTCATGTTTGCCACTGTTTTCCGTCATTTTTCCTGTTTTCCGCCCTCCTTTTTACACCTCATCTTCTCTTTACTCTTTCCCCATTAATTCTTGGTTTAATTTCATTTTCTTCCGCCTCCTTTTCATCAACGTATACTCCTTTATTTCGTGTGTTTTGCGTCCATGTCTTACTCCTTCTTTATTACCCCCTCTTCTATTTTCCACTCTTCTTTTCACCCAGTCCAATTCTTTTCCATTTCTGTGTCCTTCATCATCCCTTCCACACCATTTTTCACCTACATCTCTTCCATCTCAGCGCTCTCATTTACCTTCCCCTCCTCCTCCCACCCCTTCATACTTTCTAATAATCTCTCCTTTTCCTTCTGCTTTATCTTCTACTGTATTTCTTTCTGTCCCTTAATCTTGTTCTCATGTCCCCGCATCTTCACCTCCACATCATCATCATCATCATCATCATCAACAGTAGTATTGTCATCGTCGTCATCAGATTTTAATAGGTACTCATTCTTTACGATTACTTCTCCATCATCATCATCATCATCACTACCATCACCATCACCATCACACTCATCATCATCATCATCATCATCATTACCACCACACTCATCATCATCATCACTATCACCATCACACTCATCATCATCATCATCATCAACTTTTAATCTACCTAACACTCATGATCATTCTTGCCCTGTTGTCGCGTCCTACTGATCGTCTTTCGTCATCAGCTTCGTCACTCAAATGTTTTCGCTCCGACTGTTTACGTGTCATTTCGGCCGCCATAGTGAATATATTGTTTGCCCTTCCGGAGATTGATGGTTGTGTTTTTGCAGGGGGATGGGGGCCTAATTAGAGAGAGAGAGAGAGAGAGAGAGAGAGAGAGAGTGGAGGTAGGGAGAATAGGAAGGCTTTATTATGCTGATCCTACAGTGTAAACTATGGCTGATAAACCCCAGGGAAGGGACATAAACCAGGGCTCTTCTCTTAAACCGGGGCATGGTGACTGCACACGCCTTCATCAGGGGACGTTTAAGCATTCTGGGACACATTAGGACACTCCAGGACACATCGGAACACCCCAGGACACATTAGGACACAACAGGACACATTAGGACGCCCCAGGACACATTAGGGCGCTCCAGGACTCATCATGACACTCCAGGACATCGGAGGACACATTCAGACACTCCAGGACATCGGAGGACACATTCAGACACTCGGAACACAGTAGTACATCTGGGACACATTAGGACATCCCAAAACACATTAGGACGCTCAGGACATAATGAAACACCCCACGGCAAACTAGGAAACCCCAGGGCACACTAGGACGTTCAGGACACATTACATCACTTTAGGACACATTAAGACATCCAGAACACTTTAATGATACCTAGAACACACAGAATTTTCTCGACTCATTAGGATCCTCAAAGCATAAATAGGACATAGAAAGACGCTAAGTAACAAATTAGGACATACCCAAACGAGACGAACACCGCCGAACACAATTGGACATTCCACTCCTCACGGACGTTTAGGACACACGAAATTCCTTCAACCAGAGGACGAATTTTTTACATTAATCTTGCTACCAACAGACGATTTTATTCAGCTTTGAGGATTTCCCAAGAGGAAGGGTTGAACACAGTCTTCATTAGCCCCTTCAGTAAGAGAGAGAATTCGTCAGCTGAACACAATCGTCTGGAGGAAGTAAGAATAAATTAATACGTCGTCGCGGTGAAGTGATTAGGCCTCATATTTTCGTCGGTTTAGGAGACTCCCCAGCACCTTTTCCTTAGCGATTTTGTTTTCTTATCACACCTTACTTTTCCCCTTGATGTCATTGGCATCTTTTGAATATCGACATAGTTTTCACAAATATCATGTAAGACGATATTAGCATGCCATATTCAGACATAAACTGGTTAGTAAAAGGTGCCAGGGAATATCCGTAAACGATGAGAATATGCATCGGAAACACATAAGGACGCTATGGACACATCATGACTGTGTGGACACTGTAGGACACACTGTGGCCACACTGATGCATCTCCACTCCCACCGCAAACATGGGACACATGAAAAATTAATATAGGCTAATCTCGTGAACACATTACGACTCTCTGAAGACGCTAGGGCTCTGTGGACACATTAGGATTCTGGGGACACATTAGGACACACAAAATCCTACCCCCTGTTTGGCCACAATGGTGCTCTTAAGATTATAGGCACCTTCACAAATCTTGGTGGACACAAATTGCTGGACAGTGGTGCTGCGATGAGTTATGGCGGGGACTAGGGTGGCATGGGGGAGAGAGAGAGAGAGAGAGAGAGAGAGATGATTCGTTCTGTTTTATGCTTTTAAGCGATGGTTTTATTTTCACTGGTTTTGTGTGGGGCTTCAAAAACTGACTCAAGTAACATTTTCACTGCTATGGGAATTCTATTTAGGCTGTGACGATTTTGCTCAGTCGAGGGAAATTGTAGCCGTGAAAGAGTTAATACCAACTGTCAGATTTATTTCCATCTTGCCTCTCAACCTTGCCCTCATCCTTCCCCTCAGCTCGCCCTCAACCTTGCCCACAGCCTTCCCTTCAATTCCCCCTCAACCTGGCCCTCAATCTTCTCTTCAGCTCGCCCTTAACCTGATCCTCACCTTCGCCCCCAAGGTCGTCCTCAGATGACGTGAAGCTCGCCAAAGGAGTAATTACTTCCCTTTCACATTTTTTTCCCCTTCAACTTTATATCAGATTACGCAAATTATTCAGTGGTGGGGATGAGAGTATGGGAGTCTTCGAAGGTTTATAAATAACTGATGTCTGTCCTTGTAATCGTGTTCTAATATGTATTAGTTCTGTTAAAAGTGCTGGCATATTATCTGCGGTTGTTGGCTATGCAGTTAGGCCTATATGTGCATAAGCCAATGCTTTCATCTTTATGCAAGGAAGAAGGAACCAAAGGCCAGAGGCCCAGAAGACTGTTTCCCCCAAGAAACAAAAATCAAGATAACAGACAGCCAAATTCAAGATCCGTTCATTTAGAGATGCCTGGTCACACTGCATTTGAAAAACTGGAGGTCATATGCAGTAGGAAATACAGACAGAGGGAGGCAGTTCCAAAGTTGACCTGTTGCATACATGAAGGACTGGGAGTAACGGTTAACTCCATTAGAGAGTTGGGGGGAAAAGGGATGAGAGTTTGTTGCTAGACGGTTGCCACGCGCGAGCCATACTGGTGATGGGATGCAAGCAGACAGTTCAGAGGAGCAATGACCATGGAAGAGTGAAATTATGCATTCAAATACATACCTTCAGTTAAGCATTATTGTATACGTACAGGACACACACACACACACACACACACACACACACACACACACGAAATGGTTAAGAGAATAAAGGAAAAATGAGATGACAGGAGGAAAAAAAAATAAAAATAAGGATCCATGAAAGAAAGACTAAGAAAGATGAGTTGAGAGAGAGCAAGCAAGGCAGGGAGGGAAGAGAGGGAGATGGGACGAAAGTTGGTTGAATTAAAATACTAAAAAATTCTGAGATCATAAACTCGTTCCAAAAAATATATATAAGTGAAAGCGAAAGAGCAGGAAGACGATGAAGAGGAGGACGGGAAAAATATCATCAGAAAAATATCCCCATATTGGCTCAGTTCCCGCGTTTTACGAAATTCCACCTCTCATCTGCTCTCTCCGTCCTTTCATTCCAGTGATGTTCTCCCCATTCAGTCATACGCCCCTTTTCCTCATATTTTTTCATTTTGTTATTGGATTTCTCGTCCAGTCTTATCGTTTTTAGAAAGGAAGTGAGTTGCCAAAGAATGAATGAATGAATGAATGAATGTGTGTGTGTGTGTGTGTGTGTGTGTGTGTGTGTGTGTGTGTGTGTGTGTGTGTGTGTGTGTGTGTGTGTGTGTGTGTGTGTGTGTGTGTGTGTGTGTGTGTGTGTGTGTGTGTGTGTGTGTGTGTGTGTGTGTGTGTGAGATGCTAAAGGGCTGGCTACATCAGGGAAAAAGTCAGGATTAATCTGTATTTGGTATTAGTTTGATGTACGTAAAGTAATATCATTAATACCGGTAATATCAGTAAGAGCATTATTAGTAATATTAATTATTGCACTGGTAAACGTTATGGTGGTACAAATATCAGCATTAATATTAAGTCAGCTTATTTTTGTCTCGTTGGTAGCTGGTTCGGGACGTTGTTGGTGTGGTAACTAATGGAAAGGAGGCCAATAGCTCTATAACCTTAGGAAATCAATAACTCTATAACCTTAGGATGCCGATAACTCTATAACTTTAGGAAATCAATAACTCTATAACCTTTCAGGTCCACATCCAAAGCCTACAATATATTAATTCTCCACTACCATTGGCCTAGGACAAAGCACTCAAATCCACCACAGTAATTTCCCCACTTACAACACAAAAGCACTCTTTGTTTGTGGATCGGATGTGTTACAATAATAGAGCCATTAATCTCTGCCTCAGCACAAGTAATATGGGGCGCCACGCTTGGCTGTAATCTGTCATGTAGCTCACAACTTGTTCAGTTTGGTGATAAGGGAAGGGACGACAGGGCTGTGGGAGAAGGAGTTTGGGTGTCACGTGTGTTGGGGAGGGTGTATGAGAGGTGCGAAAAAGGTATGTGTGAACGGGTAGGAGGTACGTGGCAGGCGATGACTGAGAGAAGTGAATGACAGGCAGACGGGAGATGGGCGAGATATGTAGATGTGTCAGTAAGAGGAGAAAGCACAAGGAAGGGGAATGAGCAGGTGAATGACAGAAGTTGTGGAAGGTTATAGCATGGGGTGTGATAATGTGATGAGAAAAGAATGTGTGTGGAAGGACAGTATCATAGGTCATGAATGAGGAATGTATAGGTTTCGCAAAATATGGGTATGTGTGTGGACAAAGGATGAGATAGGTGCAAGTTTGGAGGGTTCGGTGTGTGTGTGTGTGTGTGTGTGTGTGTGTGTGTGTGTGTGTGTGTGTGTGTGTGTGTGTGTGTGTGAAATGAGAGTAGAGAACACTGGAGAAAAGGGCAAAAGAGAAAGGCAGTTCAGAGTATAAATATCGAGAGGCATTACAAATTACTTCTATTAATTAGTAGAGTTCAGATTTTCACAACAATTAACAATAACCAAAGACCAAATTATTACCAAAAACTTACGCTCCATTCCAACTACAAACAGCTGTAGGAAAATTGTCAACAAATAAGAGTTCCCGGATTTCTGTGATTATGCCTGGAAATAATACCGGCGGCATAACGTTTGTCGGCGGAAAATTGACGTGGTAATTGGTGCTAACGGAATTTTAATGGTTTTACAAATAGTGTGGGTTTGATGCCTTCCCCCTGCAACACTGTACACGCGGTCAGCATTACACAGCAAGTATAGCTCAGCACAGGACAGAGCAATGGTGTATTAGGTTGCCAACAAAATGTTTTGGGGTGAGATTCTCAATCATATGTACGACCTACTGCCTACTGTAAGTCAGAGTTTGATTTGCAAGAACAAAATACGTGACAGTTCCTGTACTTTCCTTTTTTTGACCTCCCTGAAAGGACGGAAAAGAGCTAAGGGTAATAATTCACTCATAAATAAGATTGTTGGAGAAAGAACAAGAGACGCTGGAAGATTCTGCTGTCTCCTCGACCTTCCTGCAAATCAAACTCAGAGGTCTGGAGGGAACTGATTGTGAAGTTATAGACTCGTATGCTCGTCGGGTAAGGAGGTTCCCTAGCACCTCTTCCTTACCGATTTATTTTTGGATATGGCTGGTTAATATCTTTTTGCACGTTATCTATGCAGAGTATGGCGATAATAGAATGATTGTGTTATACGGAGAGGGGCAGAAAGTTGTACTAAGCGAAATAAGTTGCTTGGGAAAAGGTGTTAGAGAGTCTCCTTAGCCAACACTTGAACAAACCAACGAGATGAGACCATGTGTGAAGCTAATGTATCTCAGCTTTCCAAGATGAATTTTATAATCGTCAGTAAGTCCTTATTATCAGACCGGCTTGGCTAGGACGAGAAAAAGATAAGACTGGTGTCACTTGGGTCCCCCCCCCCACACACACTTAGGGGGGACTAGTGGACAGAGGGAGGGGTGGGACGAAGCCGGAGGAAATTACACTGAGAGGACTGAAGACACCCCCATCTCGCTAAACCCAAAGGACTGGAAAAAAAAAAAAAAAAGCCTGATTAATGGATGGACTAGTGAATGAATGAATGAGAGAGAGAGAGAGAGAGAGAGAGAGAGAGAGAGAGAGAGAGAGAATGAGCAAATAATGCAATAAGCGCAAAAGGAGAAGAGAAAGTCATATCGAACGGAAACGATCATATCAAATGCTCTAATAAACTGAAAGAGGAGACGAAGGGAAGTAAGATATAAAGTTGGTAAAAAAGAAGGTAGTAATAAAAATAAGAGAAAGGAAAACCCTGAAGAAATAATAACAATAAAAAAAGATGATTAAAAAAGAAAAAGGCCAGGAAAAAATAGAGACGAAAAAGAGGGAGGAAATGTAGGAGGAGGAGTAAGGAGAGAGAGAGAGAGAGAGAGAGAGAGAGAGAGAGAGAGAGAGAGAGAGAGACAGAGACAGACAGACAGACAGACAGACAGAGGCTGTAAAAGAATGGAAGTGGTATTAGGAAAAGTAATGAAAGGGGTTGGGCCATGTCATATAGCATTCCAAGGTTATTATTATTATTATTATTATTATTGTTACTATTACTATTATTATTATTATTATTATTATTATTACTATTATTGTTACTATTATTATTATTATTATTATTATTATTATTACTACTACTATTATTGTTGCTATTATTATTATTATTATTATTATTATTATTATTATTATTATCGCTGTTGTTGTTGTTGTTGTTGGTGGTGGTGGTGGTGTGTTTGTTGTTGTCGTGTTTCCTTGTTATTCCAGCTCAAAGAGGACACGTACCGGTAATAGTGTTAAGGTTTATTAGCCTACGTCTTCAAAGGCTTAATCATCATGTGTGTGGATATATAAGTACGTTTACTGGTGTGTGTGTGTGTGTGTGTGTGTGTGTGTGTGTGTGTGTGTGTGTGTGTGTGTGTGTGTGTGTGTGTGTTATAGTGGCATATACTCTTTACGTTCATGGTATTTCACTTCCTGGATACGGTGTGTGTGTATGTATGTATGTATGTATATTAGGACAGCAAAGATGGGTAGGCTGTAGGGCTGTGGGTGGAATGGGACTGGGGCAGAGAAGCCAATGCATATATATGAATATTATCTCAGCGGGGGAAGGGGGGCAGGTAGGCACGTGACAAGGTTGGGAAGGTTGTGTGTAAGAGGAGGAGGAAGATGAAAATAAATCGTTGAAGGAAGGGATGAGGAGAAGGGGGAGGAAAGCAGAAGAAGAAGGAGAACATGGAAAAGATTTGGAGTTTAAGGAGGACGAGGGTAGGTAGGAGGGAGGATAATGAATCTGAAATAAGGAAACATATAACAGAAAACATCGTGGTAGAAAACGCAAACAAGGAAAGGAATTTTTAAAAAATCTGAGATGAGAAGAAAGAGGGAAAGAGAGATGACTGATAAAGATAAAAGCGTATGAGGCAGTTCAGACAATACAGATCAATAGTGAGGAGGAGAAAGAGGAGACGAACAGAAGGAAAGGAGAGAGGAGAAGAGGAAGGAACTGAAAAAAGAGGAGGAGGAACAAGAAGAACGATGATGAAAGAGGAAGAGAACGAGTTTTGAAGGTGAAAAGTTCAGCCATAACAGAGACTGAAGAGCAGGGAGAGAGGAAGAAGACAAGGAAGACCTGGAGGAGGAAGAGGAGGAGGAGAGATGGGGAGAGGAATAAATCTGGAATTGGGAAAGTTCAGAAAATGAGTCATGATAGAGAGGGAAGAAGGATAGAGGAGGAGGAAGAAGATGAAAGAAAAGAAAGGAAGGAGGAGAAATACAAAGGAAGAAAAGAACTGAAGTAGATGAAGTAAAAAGGAAGAGAGGCACTAAGAGAGGATGACGAAAAAATACGAAAATGATCACGGTGAAATTAAGAGAAAAGAAATGAATCAAAAATAAGAAGTGGGAGAAGAAATGAATGAGAAGGAAGATTAAAGATAAGAAAAGATATATACAGAGAGTTTAAATGCAAATGGAAAAACCCAAAAAAGAAACTAGGGGGATAAGATGATGGGGGAACGAGTATAGGATGGAAAGGAATAGAAAAGAATGACGGGAAAGAAGACGGGGAGACCGGGAGGAGGAGAAGAAAGATGAAAAGTGAAGAAAGGGAACAGGATGTAGAAACAGGAAGAGAACATATGGAAGAGTGGAAGAGTAGGAAAATAACACACACACACACACACACACACACACACACACACACGGAAGAGAACATATGGAAGAGTGGAAGAGTAGGAAAATAACACACACACACACACACACACACACACACACACACACACACACACACACACACAGAACACTTTAAGTACCAAGTGACACTCATTTCGGTAGCCGAGAAGAAGGCAATAAGACAAGATGAAGGTAATTAGAGAAGAGGGTGGTACTGAGGTGTGTGTGTGTGTGTGTGTGTGTGTGTGTGTGTGTGTGTGTGTGTGTGTGTGTGTGTGTGTGTGTGTGTGTGTGTGTGTGTTTCGCTTATCGCAACAAGACCTTGTGCACCGGCTAATAGAGGTAATGGAACGCTCCTATTAAGCAGAAAGGGTCGAGAGATTGGAAAGGGGAAGGGGAAAGGGAGATGAGAGTTTTGGTGACTGGAAAGGAGAAGGACTGAGATGGGAAGGAATTGAGAGGGTGGGGGTAAGGATAAGAGAAGGAAGACGAAATGGGAAGGACGAAGGAGAGGACGGAGTGGATGGATAAGGGTGTTGATAATGGGATATGAGTTAGGGTGATTGAGATGCTGAGGGAGGGAGGAGTGTATCAATAATAGGAGTAAGGCATGGACAGTAATGTAAGCAAGGAGAGGAAACGAGAAAAGAGATCATGTAGGAAGAGGTAGGTAGGTAAGTAGGTAGGTACGTAGGTAAGTAGGTCGGAAGGAATATGGAGACGAAATGAGGGAGCGGGAAGGGTAGAAAGAGGGAAGGAGAAAGGAGGTGCAGGGAGAAGTGGGGAGGGGGGAGATGAATTTGAGGAGGAAATTGGCTGCAGGATGGACATGGAAGATTGACGGAGAGAGAGAGAGAGAGAGAGGGGAAGGGAATAAAGTGATCAATATGGAAGGAGAGATAAGAGTGGGAGAAGCAGAGAAATGAAGAAAGGGACTGATGTAAGAGGGACAGGAGAACTTTATTGCATATCTTACAGTATTTGTGAGGCTGTAGGTGCCGGCGACCATTATCCACTCACTTCATGTAGTGCTTGCCTACTTCTTTCACTCACATCATTCTATTTCTATGCGTGCCCCTTCTCTCTACCTACTTCTTCTTTCACCTTTATCATTCTATTTCTAAATCTACCCTCCTCTCTTTCTACTTCTCCTTTTCATTCTTGTCACTTTTTATTACCCTTCACTTCACTTCAAGTAATTCTGCACTGAGTAACAAGCCTAATGGTTTCCTGTAGCCTTATCCCCCCAAAACATTTACAACGCTGTGTGATAGTCATATAACCAGACGACAGGGTGATGTGGAGCTTACTATGGTGCCCCTGCTAACTGCGTGGAGACGCAAATGCGGCGTCCATCCAGGAACCAAACCTCCACACTTTTCCCCGCCCCTTGCAGTGGCGAGGCGCTGTCCACCGCAAGGGAACGTCGGTTCATCGGTTCGCTGCACGATATGGCCCTACGGGGGTGATTGCTTGCCTGTGGTTGGTGAGTCTGCTCGGCTGATCAACAATAAAAACAGCGGTATCTGTGACGTTGAGGACAAATTGTGAGTGTGTGTGTGTGTGTGTGTGTGTGTGTGTGTGTGTGTGTGTGTGTGTGTGTGTGTGCGCACCGTATCACACACGTGTACTTACCCTGCAGGTATCACAGCATTAATGTCATATCACTAACTCCAGCAGAGATCCAAGTGCGTCACAGGAAAAAACAAAAATGCTCACGTAAGAGATATAACCTGCAGGTGTTGGTGGTGATACACGTGAGGCCTCAGTCACACCACCATGCTAAAGACGAACACAGCACTAGGGAAGATGAAATGAAAAATCCATCCATCCATCATCCAATCCTATGTTGCCCCATGAGGAGCGTAGCAGCCCGGGGCTAGGCAAGTTGGTCCCGACATTTAAGATGAGAGTGAGAAAAGAAAAATAAATAAATAAAATAAAATACAAAAGTCGAAACAGGTGTCAAAGAATGGTAGGAAACGGATGCATTAGCCCTCTAACGGTAGGGACAAGTAGAGTACTGTAGTCTGCTCAAGCAGCTCAGTGTTGCCACAAGTACGATAATTATCGTACTTGTACGATAATATTGCCTCTGGTACGATGTACGATACCATTTTTCTATTATCGTACCACGATAATTTTGGGTTGAAAGCTAGCATGGCAGTAAATTTTTTGGCATGCAAAGCTAATCATGCACAGTTGCTCCACAATCTGTCAGATGAGGATCTTAAGAGCTAGTATGATGATCATAACTGAAAATATTTTTTTTAATGGCCTTATTGAGTTATTACCTGCAAGAGTAAGCACATTTCTATGAATTATCTACTGTAAGTTCTGTGGACTGCATTCTGTTGCTAATCAGAGTGATTTTCTAAAGTGGCACTAAGGCTATTTCTTTTCCTTGTAAATGAGTTATTCGAAAGGAGCATGTGCAGTCACATGAAGAGACAGACTGACAAATAAGGAAGTGAAGGAGCATTGTGGTGTGGCTGTGGATGTGATAAGAAGCGTTAGGAGAAACACACTGAGGTGGTTTGGGCATGTGGAGAGGATGGAGAGTGAGAAACTGATGAGGAGAGTGTATGTGAGTGAGGTGGAGGGGGAGAGAGGGAGGGGGAGGCCAAGGATGAGATGGAGGGATGGAGTGGAGAGGTAAATGAGAGAAGGGGCTGTGAGCTGGGAGCAGGACAATGAAATGGTGGGGGACAGGGCGACATGGAGGCGATTTGTTTGTGACCACCCCTTACGGGATTAAGGCGTCTGCCAATAGATAGATAGATAGATAGATTATTTTTGTAATAAAGGACATGATTATACTATCGTAATATTACCATTATGAGATTTGCAGGGTATGCTCTAATTCTAATACCAAATAAAATTATAAATGTACTGTACACTTGAGTATATGTCGGTACCTTACAAAATGACGGTTCTGATGAAGATAATTGTAATGGGTAAGTTTTCAGTAAATAACCAAGGCATCGGCGACAGTTTTAAAATACATCAGATTCTTAAACACTATTGAAAATAATAATGTACGATAATTCCAACGAAAAATCGATAATTTTGAGGGGCATGTACGATAATTCCCACCCAAAAGTGTGGCAACACTGCTCATGTTGATGCCAGCAACGAGTATGTTCTCATGAAAGTCCTACAACAGATTTCATACCGTCATCAGTAACTCAAAACTGACTCATGATAAAAAATGTTGTAGTCTGTTCCATTCCTTGTAGCTCTAAGCGATTTCATTCAGCTGAGAGTGACTCGAAGAAGCCTGTTAATATGCATTTGATTTACACTGTTCATATGAAGCTTCGTGACTAAAGCAGGATATAAAGTGAAGGTATCAACAACTAATGATTTTGCTGAATTTATTTGGACTGCCAATGTATTCTTTCGGACGATTCAAACTTCTTCTAATGACTGCTACGAGTCTGTACATTTAGCTTCAGCTGGACTGATTGTTTGTCATAAAATGAGGTGATTTTTTTTATTTTTTTATTTAACAAGAAACGAGCGGTGGGCAGACATTATTTACAGTCGAGTTTTTGTAAGGATAGTTAGTGAAGTATAACCTGTGTCAGCGTCTAGAGATTTTAAGCCTTTTTTTTTGTGTGTGTGTGTGTGTACTTGTTTGATAGATACTGGTCAGGATTTACTAACAAACAAATGCACTATAAAAGTTTAAGACACTGGTGGTTCATTTATCAGTAAAATGCAGTGTTGTCAGGATGCAGTTGTGTGAACACGTTTTTTTTTTTTTTTTCACTTTTATTTTTGTCTGAAAAAATATATAGCCTACAGGGCTACGACATCATCTCCAACTTGTACTCTACCTAAATAAATATGCTTTCACCTGCTTCAGTTTTCGGGTATTGGCATGGTGGATTTAGCAGATCAGAGAGAAAGTACCGGTATATTAAACAAAATCCGGTGGTTGCATTAGACTGGGATGCTGTTATGATTTACGACTTGTTACAGTAGGCAAGAATGAGGTTTGATGGGCTAAAATCAAAAAACATGAAGCTCAGTACATAATCTGCTGTTTGAACACCCTATAATAATGTATGGTTAATGTTGTCAGATTGACCCGGAGTCACAATTATCATCACTCTCAAGTAGGATTTGTTTGTACATAAAAAACATAGGATTTGTTTGCACATGAAGCACACTGAGTGTGCAGATTCTTCCCATGTCTTCTGTTCTTCCTGTAAAGGCAAATCATAGGTATGCATGAAAGATTAGAATACTGGTTTTGCAGGAAGGGAATGAAAAAGGAAAGTGCAAGGAAAGGGAAGTGCAAAATATTCTTTTTCTTCTAGTAAAAGTAAGCCCAAGTTACGACAGAGAAACCTTTAATATGTTTGTGTATCCCTGTTCCGGTGGTGACATCAGTGGGAGGAGCTAAGCATCCACGTCGTGTTTGTCTTATAGTCTGTGCTTCATAAGTGTAAAGAATACCAAGACTGTCCGGAGGTAGAGGGGCGACATCAACAAACCGTAGTTTCGAGTAATTTCAATTCAAAGTTTACCTAACGGTTCCGCAATTATTTTTGGTAATATTTTGTGCACGTTTAATCTCAAAGAACTCGTCTTTCCTTGTAGATTTCAAGTAATATATAAAAATAATAAAGTTCTGCTGATATAAACGATTTTTGTTGCATAAAATTCTACCCTCCATTTTTAAATGGCACACAAATAAAGGAAAAATCGAAGTTTGGTAATTTTTCTAAACTTCAGTGTAAACCAAAACTATGGTATGAACTATTTCCATCAAACTAAAAAAAACAATTTTTAATGAATTTTTGAAATTACAATTATGCAAAAACTGTTCCAACCATTGTTTAATGGATACAAAATGCATGTATCGTTACTGTACTTCCAGTATAAAATGGAAGTAGTTCATAAGCAATAATATATATATATATATATATATATATATATATATATATATTAGGAACACTTACGTCTTCAAAATGCAGAGTAAGGCGCCAGTGGATGCGGGTGTATGTGCATGATTTAGTTGCAGTCCACGATGTCATCATCCGGGGAGGCCTCCTCCTCCTCCCCTGCAGTGATGGCATCATCTGGCAAGGACTGTTGCTCGTGCTGTATCTTCCTGTAGAAGTCCCTGTACTCCAGGTCAACATATTGACCGAGTTCAATAACATCTTTTAACTTTTCGGGCTTCAGCTTGACGGCTGATGTGTTCAGCTGCTCCACAGGTATACCAGGTAGATAAAAACTGGCAGAGTCATTCACAGTCTTCCTGACCATCCGAAGTTTAACGAAAAATGGTGTTTGTATTCCATACCCTGCCTTGGTGTGGAATCCCGTCTTATTATCTGACGAAAAGATAAACAGCTTTGCGTCTCTGAAACCTGAGCCTGTAATTTTTGACTTGGTAACCAGCTTCTGTAATGCACCGAAGTTGAAGAACTTCTCTCATGTCATGCTGATGACAGTGAAGGGGCTTACTTTGTTGGTGTAAGCCATAACGGACATGTAATGCTCGTCACTGTAGACATTCACATTCTTCTCTGTCAATGAGACCAAAATCCCTGTCGCAGGGTAAGAATGGCCACGCACCATAAAATATTGCTCGGTACTCTCAAACCTGCCATTATGAATAAGCCTTAGGCATGCAAGAACAACATTAATGTTCTAGTTATGTCCAGAACAATTACCACTGAAAATAACAAGTTCTCTGACACTGACACTAACATAATTTTCAATGAAATATTACAGACAACTAGCTATCTCAAATGATCCTCGCTTTGCTACAGTTTCATTCCAACACATCATGTACCCCTTGTTCTTCTTTATATCATGAATTCCGAAACTGTATGTCCATAACTTCCTCTTATAATACTGGAGCCCAGTACTTAACCTTGGTGTAGGCTGGGCCTGCTGCAGGTCCGTGGCTAACGGCTACCAAATCATCCTCATTATTTTTCTGGAAGGACTTCACAATTTTGTGTGCACCAGAAGCACTACTTTTGTGCACCATTAATTCATTGTCAATCTGTCTAATTTTATCACTGTCTCTCTCTGTACTCAACGCCTTCTTTTTCATCTCCAGTTTATCACAAAAGCTGCAAGTATCTGAACTTGGTGGTTCAAATCCGATATTGAACTCATTACGGAACACACGTTCAAAATAATCTTGTGAGACAACATCAGCACTACAGTTTTCTTTTTCGATTATCTCCTTATAAGCCTTGTACAACTCACGAATACTAAGCCCAGGAGGAAGACACTGGCGGTGCAGACTTTTCGCTCGTAAGTAATGGTTCGTCACAGTCGGCAGACCTCTGATGTACTCGCGCACTCTCTCCTTCCTCTCATCAGACACATTTTTCGCAGGCGCATGTTTACCTCGCATATCAGAGTCAACTGTACCAGTATCTGATACCTTTTTCAAAGCATTACGAACACAATTTTCTGAAGTACCATGCATTTGAAGGAATGCCACACAACACACTTTTAAAGCCTCACCCTTCACTATCACTGTGTAAATCATGCTCCGATTTACTCTGCTTTCCTAGTCACCACCAGCCACAAGGGACCGTTCACATCACCAACAGACACACGGCCAACAATGTATGCTGACCAAGCATAATGGTCACCTAATGCACAGAAATCATCAAAAAATTTCCTGCCCATTAACACCACCAATACGAGTGAAACACTTATCATGACACTGGCAGGGAGAACCAACGCGTCTTGCATGAACATGTTGCTTCCTATGATGACTAAAGCACAGTAAGGCTCACCACTGTTTGTTTTCTTTTTAGCTACAGCTTGTCTCCAATTCTCAGGGTTCCTCTGCCTCTTCCTAGTTACCTTTGGTAACTGCACTTCACTTTCACTGTCAGTAGAAGACATGTTGATGCGTATAAATCGTATAATGAGGCAAAATACAGCACGACATCACTGATCCTTCCAACACACGTGAGAGTTGCGGGGATACTGACTACAGGCGATGCTACGCGGGTGCTGATTGGCTGAGCTGCAGGGTGTAAACATTACAAGAGTTTCAGTTGCAGCGTCCTATTGGCTAGTGGCCGGACCAAAATATCGTCCCTCTACCTTCCAGAAGCAATAGCCAGCTTCTACCCAGACAACCCCGGGACTTCAGACCCTCAGAATGCATGCTATAAGGGTAAGTTTCGCCTGCCTTTACCCACCAAGTCATAGAAAATGGGTCAGATTTACCCTGGCAAGTGAGAACAGAAATCCCAATGCTTGGCGAGATTGTCCATCTACCTCCGGACGCCGTGATGTCAGTCAGATGGCCTTTACTGACTTCGTTATTTTGATTATCTGACTCACCACAGTGAACGAGAATAGAGGAGATGTGAGAAAATAGAAATTTCTGTTTACTTACCGTGGAATGTAGAGGCTAAGGAGATGGACGCGGCGCCGGGAGAGGGTGTGAGTTGGTATCACTTTGGGTTGGTGGAGTTGTTCTGAGTTGCGTTATTTTACGGATTACCTGGCGGTATTAAGTGCGTATGTGCGTATTTCAGTGGTTGGAGATGAAGTGAACATGTGGAGATTAGAAAGCGATGATGTGTGACTCCTGGATCAGAAGAGAGGAGATGGAAATTGAAGGTTAGTGTTGACAGTTTGCGTTTGGATGAAAGTCCAACTCTTACCTTCATCGTTGATGTATAACGCATGTTTTATGTATTTCTAGCATTTTTCAGATGTACTAAGCTGTATGTGTTCTTATCTAGACCACTAATTGACGTAACAAGAGTAAAAGATTGGTTCTGTTTACATTTGAGTATCTGTGGGCTCCATTGCCGGAAGTACCTCTTCTCGTAGTCCATGTTGGTTTTTGTCTCCATTTAAATGACTTGAATATCTTGTGTGTTTACATTCTTTGTTGATTTGGTAATGACAGCTGCATGGTTACCACCTGGTTATGACTGGTATAAGTAATTTTATATAGTATTTTGGTGTATTATTGTCATAAGTACAAAGTTATTTCAGTGACACATGCAAAAAGTTTATTATTTACCCATCCCGGTCATAAATACGCACAGGGCGACTGAGTAATATTCTGTGAAATATGAGTTTTGTTTCCCGCCATTAGTGTATATCGACATTAACCATAACGTATTTCATTTGTATCGAACACAGCTCCATCCCACTACGTACCTCCTCTCGTGTTCGATGCCGTCACTTTTTAATTTCGCATAAATGACTTGTTTTTTTGTTCAGTGTATGTCATTTGCAAAAGTTTCATATTTTTTCACGTGGCTATTGACAGAAGCATTGATAGGATGTGCACCAGAAAACTTGTACCGTATTTGTAAATAGGCTATAACAAAGTATTCCACTAATTTGGGTAATCTTGTAAGTTCATTAGAGAGAGAAGGGGGGGGAAGATGTAGGCTACTAAGTGTTTTCAGGTAATATTAAAATTATATACGAATATAATCTCACCCCTTGCCTCTTCTGTCATCTTGTAACACTTTCAAAGCTTTTGTGCAATAGTTCCTCGCCATAACACACACACACACACACACACACCGCTCGCTGGTGCAGTGGTAACGTTCTCGCTTGCCAACTGGTAGACGGGAGTTCGCGCCTCGCTCAGGTTGCGAAAAGTTTCACTGATGAAGTGGGTGGTTACTGTCCCCCTGGAGCAAGGGGATGTGTGTGTGTGTGTGTGAAGGTCACAGCCTTGCCCTTAGATCGGACTATATGAGCTCTCAGCTCCCTTCCGGGAGGGTTAAAAGCTGACGATCACGACCATCAAGTGATAATGACCGACCCGGTGAATTACACACGTTGCAGTTACAGTACAATACTGTACACCCTATTCAACACAGCACACGACAGCTTAATAATGGCTACGGCAGAACACAATGAAACATCATACAAATAACGCAGCACATATAACACGACGCAGCACAAAGAACCGAACATAACACACAGAACACAACACAACCCAGAGAGCGCACCACAACACACTAATCCCTCCGCAGCGAGCTGAGAAAATGAACCCCAGATGATATTAAGCGACCTTTGTGAGCGAGTCGCCATTATCAAAGATCACAGTGCATCTCATCCGAACATGAACACATTTTCTGGACATTATAGCATTTTCCGGCTCACCTGATGTGTAGAGGGCAAGTAATGATCGTGTTAGCTGGACTCAATTAGCGGGTTAATGGGATAATTGCTCTGGTGGAGAGAATAATCCAGTGGTAGCCTAATCAGCATCCCCAACACCTGTGTAATCCACGTAGGCTGCATGATACACACGTCATGATCTGCGTATTGCCCTACACACCTGTCGTGAATTTGATTGATAGTCTTATACCTGTATCCTACTACACCTGCCCTGTATTCAGTAATCCTCACACCTATCTTACCACACATCCTCCCTGTATTGAATGATAATCCTACACCTCTGTCCATGCAAACACCTGCCAGGCATACAATAATCCTATGTAGCCTACCTGTCCAAACACACGTGCCCAGTATTTAATAATCACACCTGACCCCACACAGCTGCCCTGCATTTAATAATAATCCCACACACTTGTCCTGCATTTAATAATAATCCCACACACCTGCCCTACCATACACCTGCCCGGCACCTCATCGACAAGCGCAAAGTATCTTGTTACGCACTTGCCTTTGCGCTCCTGTCCTGGCGGGAGGTGGTGGTGGTGGTGACTAAATTGTGACGGCAATACAGTCTTAATGTGTGTGTGTGTGTGTGTGTGCTGTTTAACCCCTTGAATTCAGCGACGTATTTTATTCTTGTACTTCATATTGTTTAGCTTAGGAGAGAATTATCGAACTTGAGATACGGTATAAGATAATTATTTCAAGAGCTGATAATTTTGAATAATTTATCATCAGCTCATCAACACATCAATCATAGTGTTATTAATCATTTTCTCGTCAGTAATACCTGTTATTAAATACATTGTTCTCTTTTTTTCTTTTAATCGACATATTAATACTTCATTGTTGCTGCCCTCACCTTTGGCTTTTCCGCTCTCTCTCTCTCTCTCTCTCTCTCTCTCTCTTCATTTTTTCTCATCTAGTTTTTCACCTCCAATTCTTCCTTCCTCCCCCCTTCTCTATTTCCCCTCTTCTTCACCTGTTCACCTCTTCTTTTTCCCTCCTCCTTCCCCTCCCCTCACCTTCCCCAGTCCTGTCTCCCTGTAGTCCTATAGAACTCAGTTACCTAGGAACATTCTCTCTCTCTCTCTCTCTCTCTCTCTCTCTCTCTCTCTCTCTCTCTCTCTCTCTGATATATATTAATCCCCATTCATCACTGTCATTCATTCGTTCTCATTTATTGTTCTCCAGTAGCTCCCAATAACTCATTTCTTTATCATCTCCAGTATTATCGCTCATCACCTTCTCTTTCATTTCTTCTCCTGTTATTTCTGATTAATTTGTCCTAATATATTTTTATGTTCTTTCGTAGTTTTTATGTTCATCTCTCTCTCTCTCTCTCTCTCTCTCTCTCTCTCTCTCTCTCTCTCTCTCTCTCTCTCTCTCTCTCTCTCTCTCAGTACAATACTTACCAGTAACTTTTGTGTGTGTGTGTGTGTGTGTGTGTGTGTGTGTGTGTGTGTGTGTGTTGCCTAGTGTGGCCGTTTGTCTTGCCTCCGCTTCCACACTTCCTCCTGTCTCTCTTCACTCATTACCCCCACCCCCCGTCCTTCACCCTGACCCTTCATTCCTCACCTACATTTTCACTCCCCTCCCCTCATTCTCTCCCTCTCATCCATTCCCACCCGCACTTTTCACCCCCCGTGCTTCGCCCCCACCCTTCATCCCTCACCCGCACATTTCACCCTCCTCCCATCCTTCACATCCACCTTCCATTCCTCACCTGCATTTATCACCCCCCCATTTCCATCCTCCCTCATCCATTCTCATCCGCACTTTTCACGCCCTCATCCTATCTCCCTCACACCGATACATTCTCACCCACACACTCACCTCCCATCCTTCACACTCATCCGTCATTCCACGCCCACACTTTTCATCACCCTTATCCAATTCCGCCCTTATCCATCACTAATCGTCTTTTATAACATTTATCTCCAACTCTTCACCCTTTTTTCTCACTGCCGTCTTTTCTTCCCCTCCATTACCTTAATTTCTCCTTCCTTCTCTTCTCCTCCTCCATTACCTTAATCTTTCCCTCCCACCTCTCGCTATTTCTCTTCTCTTTCCTCACCACCGTCCTATCCCTTCCCCCATCCCTTACTGCCACATTTTCTCTCCCTCCTGGCTTTGTCTTGGGTTTCTCTCTTATTATACAGAGTTTTTCTCCTGATCGCCTCCTCAGTCTTCTTCACCTCCTTCCCCTTCCCCTAAATAATTAGTATTCTTTATGTGTCCGTCCTCTGTTGTCCAGCTTCACACCAGCATAATATATATACGTAGGCTATCTTGCTCAGTCTTCCCTTTGTTTCGTCTTCCCTTCCGCTTAAATATTTTATAATCCCTCGTTCACATTAGTTATCTAGTCTTCATTTCCTTCTCCTCCTCCTCCTCCTCCTCCTCCTCCTCCTCCTCTTCATCATCATCATCATCTTCATCTTCATCTTTATCTTTATCTTTATCTTCAGCTTCATCTTCATCTACACCATCGTCATCGCCATCATGACCTCGCCTCCCTGCATTACTGGACCTGCTTAGGCTACTTGACACGGTTTTTACTGTTTTTCCCTCGTGTTCTCCTCCATCTTCTGTCCACGCTGCTGTTTCGTAGTCACTCTTCCCCTCCCGTCCTTCTTTTGTACACCTTGATTCTTCTCTCCATCTTCTCTTCTATTTTCCTCCTCCGTGTCCCTTCTCTTTAACTCCGTCTTTCTCCAACATTCCCTTGGCCTTTTCCAGTTGTTTAGTTTTGCTCCTTTTGTATGGACGATATCTTTAGGATACTGGGGAACAAAAAAAAAAAATGAGTTAACCTTGTCTTAGTGTTTTTGTTTGGGGGAAAATGCAGTAATTTTTTATCCGTCCACAGCCCAGTGCTCTCAAGTGGATGGATTGCATGGAATAAGGTAGGCTATGCCCTGTAAATACAAAAGATAAATAAAAAGATAATTGCATTTGGAAATTATTCAGGTTACGTGGACAATTTTGTTCTCTTTGAAATGTTGTTTTTAACCTTACAAACGTCTCACTAATGGATGAGTTGCATGAAAAAGGCAGGTAAATCTTAAGGTTGTTAACTCGTAAACAGACTTATGAAGAAAGAAAGATATGTGCGAGAGACTAGCGAACTGTGTATGAAGGAGGGAGGTTGGTGGATTGTGGTGTAAATAGAAGTAAATTATAAAATAAGGTTCATACAAGGCTTGCTCATATAGGATAGCCTACTTAGATGTCTGTGCTCGTCAGAGCCTCTGTTAATGTCTTTTTTTTTTTTTTTTATACTTCACCTCTCAGTTACATTTTCACCTTGCTTTCCTCACTCACCTGTGACCTTACCTCACCTCTCATTGTCTCCCCTGGTTCGGTTAGTGGCCAGAACGTGCACTTACTCTTTGTTGTTACTTACAGTTTTGGAAGGCCAGTCAGTTACGCTTGTTTAGTGTTTGGATGGCCAGCTACAAAATTATGGACATGAAGAAAGACCTTTATTCGCCATTATATTACATTGTATTATTATTATTATTATTATTATTATAACTGTTTATATTACTATTAGTAGTAGTAGAAGTAATAGTAGCTATGGTAGTACTGTTATTAACAGAAAGGGAAAAAGCATTAAATTTTCCATCTTTAGATGTCGGATCTTATATGATCCGGGAAAAAGACAATTATTTGCGCTTTCTTCTGAACAAACTGGAACTAGCTGCTTCCACAAAACTGTTTTCCCGACCGGACCCCCTCCCCTAGCTTGGCCTGGCAACCCCTCTAACGCACCTCTTGATAACTTCTTGTTTGCATTCCATTAGGTGGCCCCGCCGCCTCTCATGCTCATTACCGCATCCCCACACACACCCCTTCACCCCCTCACTCCCCCCTCACCCCCTCCCTCCACTCCTTCACCACCTCCCTCCACCCCTCCCATATTTACCCGCACAGGTGAGAGCGGCGGGGTATGGGGGAGGGGAGGGAGGGAGAGGAAGATGAGGGATGAGGGATATAGGTGCAGGGAGGTAGGGAGGGAGGATAAGGAGGCAAATGGGAATCATTGAGAGGATGAGGAAGTGAGGGAAAGGAAGAAGGGGAGGGGAGGAAGGGGAAAGGTGGATTAGGGAAGAGAGAAGGGAACGATTTGAGAAGAAGGAGATGAGATATAATGAGATACTGTATAAGGAAGCAGAGAAAGGAGAGGAATACTAAGAAAAGCGGAGATGGACTGATAAACTTGTGATTTATATATAAACTAAAAAAAAACACAAAACAAAAATAAGAAGCTGTAATCAACAAAGGAGAATATTTGAAAGTGAGAAAAATGAACTGATGTGAAAAAAGTAAGGGAGGGGATGGAAAGAGGGGAGGGGAATTAATAAGAGATGGAGAGCAGTAAAAATGGAATAAAGAAAATTTGAAGAAAAACGTAAAACGAGATAGTAAATACGGTAGCTGGGTATATATACAAGTATATATAAATATATACAGTATATATATATATATATAGATTATATATATATATATATATATATATATATATATATATATATATATATATATATATATATATATATATATATATATATATATATATATATATAGAGAGAGAGAGAGAGAGAGAGAGAGAGAGAGAGAGAGGGAGGGAGGGGGTAAAGAATGGACAGAAGAGGTCGAGGTGAACTTGGAAAAAGAAAGAATTGTGAAAGCGAGAGCGATGTTGAGGAAGGGAGGGAGAGGAGGCGGCGACTGAAAGGGATAAAAGGGAAGCGAGACAGAAATGGAGTGAAAGGACGAAGGGGAGAGGGTGAAAAAGGACGAGAATCAAAGAGAACAGACTGAAAAAACAGAGAGAGAGAGAGAGAGAGAGAGGGAGGGAGGGAGGGAGGGAGAGAGAGAATGGATGAAAAAAGTGAAGTTGCTGACAAACGGAAGTAAAGCAAAAGAGGAATTGAACGGCGTGGAAGGAAGGGCAAGCGAAAAAGGAGGAAAGGAAAGAGTGGAGTAGTGAGATGGAGAGGGGCAGTGACGGTGTGATAGCGAAGCACCAGTGGCCGTTAAGTGGTCCAGTTGCGATGGCCAGGTGGTCTGGGCCAGCAGATGTGCACCACCTGTAATGGCAGCCTCGTCCATCATACACATCCATCACTCAGGGACGTGGAGGAGAGGGGATCGGGGTGGCGGTTGGGTGGGGTGGAGAAAGTTTCGCCATCATTCCACACTTGCTGGAATTGTGGATGGGAAGATGCGGAGGGAAGGAAATGGTGGACAAGTTTAAGTGGGATATTTGCCAGGCAGGTCATACTCATCCATCACTTACGGACGGGAAAGGCTTGAGGGTTGCGGGGGTTGGGTCTCCATTACTCCACAGTTTCTGAAAATGTAGGTGGGCAGATGTGGAAGGAAGGTAATGGTGCACAGGTTTAGGTGGGAAATTGGGTTAGGCAGGTATGAATGATAGGTGTTGAGATCATTGTTAGTGGGCAGGTGTGATGCAAGATGTAGGTGAGCTGATGTAGACGAGGTTTAGTTGAGAGTGTGTGATATGTGGGGATGATTGTAAAGCCATAACAAGAGTAGGCCTACTAGAGTGGGACAGGTGTGGGATCAGGTGTAGGCTTAAGGTCGGGTATAGGGTGAGTGTCAGGTGTGAGAGGGACTGGAGAGAAGAATAAACGATATGAATGAATGGTAAGAGAGGAGGAGAGCTGAGAAAGAATGAGAGGAGCAGAGACGAGAATCAGAGGAAAATAAATGATACTGAACGAGGGAAGAGTAAGTGGGGCAAAGCTGGGAAATATTAGCAGACCATAATATTCTCCCGAAGATGCATCCATTTGGCTCGAAAGTTATTGTACTAATATACACTAGACACAGCGACCATCCATTGTGTAGGTTATAAACATTTCCAAGAACAAATCACATTACCTCCAGTGTAAACTTTCGGCAGGCATTTCACAAGAGTGGCAAATGGAACAGGCTATAATGGCGAGGTGCTGTCGTAGGATCTCTAGTTTATACACGCGATACGAAGAAGTATTGTTTCCACATACATTTGACAGTCAGCTTTTTGATCTTCGCTTTCAGAACCATAATCTCATCGGCTTAGGTGGCTTACTGTGTTCTGTTCTCTTCAGCCGGGAGAAGAATTGATTTCCAGTATGTAACGGCAGACTAACACTAGAATATGATGCTACTCACGAAGAAGTACAATGGAAAAAATGTAAAACCGCAGTATTGTCTCATTCTGCCACTGAGCTACGGAAAATAAGCTGCCATAGGTCGCACATCTCTGCCTGGTTAGAGCAAATGAATTGTAGCACCAGTTCCTTAGCCATATATCTTGCACACCACACTTCTAGACGCTCTTGCAATCTATGTTACTCTTAAATTTATAATATAGGAATAATTTGAATGCGTTCGATAAGAGAATACTAGCGTGCCCTTTTGCAGAAATAAACTTTTAAGAAAGGAGCGGTTGAGAGAGTACTAAGCTGACGATGATTAGGCTCGAAGTCCTACTCTATATTCTCACCGCTTTACCAGAACTCTCTCTCTCTCTCTCTCTCTCTCTCTCTCTCTCTCTCGGCCAGCAGTTTTTCTCCTACCCATGTTCCAAAAAAACTCGAACACTTGCCTTCTGGTTTCTCTACTGTTCGGAAAAAAAAAAAAATCCTCCTTTTCTCTCCTCCGTCTGCTGTCCATTTCTCCCTCTACCCTCAGGCGCCTCGCACTACTTTTTTCTTTACCCCATCCTTTCACACTTTCCTTCTTTCCGTCTGTCACTCTTAACTCCCACCTACCAGTGTTATTTCCTTCCAGCTTGCCTTCTTCCCTCCTCTCTGTTCTCTTTTTTTTTTCCCATATTTCCCTTCTTGTCAGCCTCCTTTTGCTCCCTCCTTTCCTTTTTTTTTTCTTTTTTCCCAGCTACTATTTTTCACACCATACATCAAGCGAAGGAGCCCCCTGGGGACAGATACGTGTCCTGGCCAAACTACACGACATTGATTTGTGTGTGTGTGTGTGTGTGTGTGTGTGTGTGTGTGTGTGTGTGTTTAATTCACCGGGTAATTCACCGGGTCGGTCAGGATCACTTGATGGTCGTGATCGTCAGCTTTTACCCTCCCGGAAGGGAGCTGAGAGCTCATATAGTCCGATCTAAGGGCAAGGCTGTGACCTTCACACACGCACACACCCGTCCCCTTGCTCAAGGGGGACAGTAACCACCCACTTCGTCAGTGAAACTTTTTTGCAACCTGAGCGAGGCGCGAACTCTCGTCCACCAGTTGGCAAGCGAGAGCGTTACCACTGCACCAGCGAGCGGTGTGTGTGTGTGTGTGTGTGTGTGTGTGTGTGTGTGTGTGTGTGGAGGTGACAAGCGAGTGCAAATGAAGTACCTCTGTCTCTGTGTTTACATCATTGTGCCTTGTTATTACCGTACTTCGGATTGTCGGGTCTTAAAAAACGAGAGAAAGAGAGAGAGAGAGAGAGAGAGAGAGAGAGAGAGAGAGAAGAAGAAGAAGAAGAAGAAGAAAACATTATAATAAGTAGGTAATGCGTATAGGGAGTTCCTGAGAGGGTAGTTATTGTGGATGGAACGAAGGAAGGAGGAAGAGGTGACGGCAGAAACAAGATGGGAGACAGGTGGGGAGGAAACGTACAGCGAGATGAAGATAGGAAGGATGAGAGGGCATGATTGGAGGAGGAGGAAGAAGAAGAAGAAGTAGAAGAAGAAGAGGAAGAGGAACAGGAGGGGGAGAGGGAGAAGAAGAGATGACAGAAATGAAGAGCAAAAAACGACAGGATGAAAGAGGGGAGATAGAAGAGAAGTTGAAGAGTAAGAAGAGATCAGATGAGGACAATGTTGTGATGGACTAAGACAAAACTAACTAGAATTGCAATATATTATAGCTAAAGGGGCACTCAGTAGCGCTCGTACCTCCGCCATTTCGTCCTTGGGATCACCAGAAACCTCTATCAGATTATCGTTATTGTCCTCCCATCAGTTTTTTTCTTTTCTTTAAACACGTGGAGAGAGACGCACAGACAGACAGCGGTAAAAATAACTTCAAAGGGTGTAGGGGGGAAAGGGGGGAGGAAGAAACGAGGGTAATTCTGATAATCTTTGACACGTGGAGAGAGAGAGAGA
Organism: Coenobita brevimanus; assembly: GCF_032717465.1. Lineage (NCBI taxonomy): Eukaryota > Metazoa > Arthropoda > Malacostraca > Decapoda > Coenobitidae > Coenobita > Coenobita brevimanus. The sequence continues at coordinate 38,551,233 of NC_137023.1, forward strand.
GAGAGAGAGAGAGAGAGAGCAAATTAAGTTCTCTTTAAGACGAAAGGCGAGGCATCACTGGTACAAGGAGGAGGGGAGAAGGTATTGGAAAAGTGAAAAGAAGGAGGAAAGGAGAGAAATAGAGAAGAGAATGAGGAATACAGGATAGAGAGGAAAATGATGTATATGAATGAAATGACAGGAAAGTAAATAATCTTGTTGAATGAGGGTGGGGAAATGGAATTAATAACGAAAACAAGGAAAAACGTCGAAGAGAAGAAGAAGAGGAGAAGAGTGAGTATGGTAGGAGGAGAGCCAGGAAATGGAGGGGGAAAAAATTGGTAGAAAAGAAGGAAAATTTGAGGTAATGAGGGAAAACGAAGTGAGGGAAACCGGAAGGTATTTAGAAAAAGAAAGAAAATTATGATACGAAATTAAGGACCAAGAGTAAAATGAGAGAAAGAGAATGCAGAGGAAGAAATACTAGAATAGAAAACAAAAAGAGACGGAAGATAAGAACAAAAGAAGAGATAATAATAAGAAAGTCAAGAATAAAAAAGTGAGAGGAGGACGATAAGTGGTAGGAGATTAGGAGAGAATAGAGAAAGAAGAACAGGAAAGAATAAGATTGATGAGTTAGTGCAAATTACTCTCTTGCCCCACACCAGGCAGGGAGGAAGATAGGGAGGTAGGGGAAGGTTGTGGAGGAGGTAAGAAGGGAGGAAAATGGGGAAAGAGAAGAGAAAGGGAAGAAATGGTAGAGAAGTTAGAAGTAGAGAGCTGAGAGAATGAAACAAAAAGAAATGGAGAGATTATGAAAAAAAAAAAGTCACAAAGTATATGAGGAATACATAGAATCGGATATGAAAAGGGGGGGTTGAGAAAAAATTATACAGAATAAAAAAAATCGTTGGATAAGTCGAAAGAGATAGATGAGAGAAGAGAAGGAGTAAACCAATTCAGGTTCCAAGACACTAAGGCTTTGAACCAGGGGAAAGAGAGAGAGAGAGAGAGAGAGAGAGAGAGAATCACTGAAAATACGTCCTGAAAATTTCATTCTGCTCTTCACATTCGCACATATTCCAAACCGTGCCCTTCAGTTCTCACCTTTCTGTTTCTCACTTATCATTCTGGTCTTTCCTGCACTATCCCTCTCACTCCTTCGTCCAATTCATTCCTCCATTTCGCCTCATTCCTTAATTCTCCTTGTCCTTCCCACCGGTATATTCCTCCCTGTCCTTCTCACTCTACATTTCTTCTCTCCTTCCCCTCCCCTCTATTTTCTTCCTCGCGCTTCTTCATTCCCCTTTCCAGTTCCACTCGTTCACATTGGTAAATATGCAATCAGCGCCTCTGATTTAATTTGCCTGTGATGGTGTTCTTTGTAGCGGGTGAGAATTGAGTTAGCCTCCTCTGTGTGTGTGTGTGTGTGTGTGTGTGTGTGTGTGTGTGTGTGTGTGTGTGTGAATAAAGATATATGTAAAGGAGAGATTAATAGAATAATACGGTAGACTGTTTAACTGAAAAGAAAAAGAATATGAATGAAATATTTAGAAAGTCGAAAAGTCAGGGTGAAAAGTGACCCTAAATGAGCCATAAATAAAGACTGGAAAGCAAGCCAACTTAGAACATAATATAAAGATGAAATATAAGTACAGGCATAACCTAGTGAAAATATATGGGAAAAATAAGAATAAAAAAGCGAACACGGGAAGGAAAAAAAAAGGGCAAAATTTCAGAATAGGCTCTAATGAACACGGAATTCCACTGAGTCGACACTTTTACAGGAGTGGAGTCTAAATGGTTGGGATTTTATTTTTATTTTCTTTCCTAGCTGTGTCATCGTTAATTCCCAGCACAAGGGTACATTTGAGGTGGGGAGGAATTTCGAAGAGCGTCTATTTCCGGTTAATTTTCGACGTTAAGTGTGTTGAGTGCGTTTGTAATACTCGTAAGGTGAAGGTCATTGTGCTTCTGGCGGTGGAATATTACTAGACCTTATTAAAAGCATCCAGGGTAATGTGATATGAGTGTACGTCACCACTGGGACGAGAAGCGGTTCTGGTATATGGACACGTACACTTACAACATCTGTTGAAGTCTTAGTATACTGATACGCACAAAATACTGCCTGTAATTTATGCATATAGCTTAAACATACAGACAGTAAAAAGAAACGCTGAAGAGTATGGATGGCAACTTCCAGATCTCCAATCTTTTTAGAAACCTGAATATTTTGCGCAGAATATACAGTCGTCATTATAAGGTAGGGATGAGTTCTATACTTTTACATTTTCTGTATATACGTTTTTTGTTTCTCATTACTGGAGTTTTCTTGACTTTTACTGTGGCTTTCTATAACTGAAGTTACTTTTCTGTTTGCAAATAAGTATCCGTGATCCTTTTTCGGTCTCTCTCTCTCCTTTATCAAATCGCAGTTGTTTTTGGCGTGTTTCGTCGGCTTTAATTAACTTCATCTTTTGTGGTTATTTCTTCACTTCTTGTGTGCTTCCTCCTCCTCAGCCTTGCTCTCCTCGTCAGTCCCGCTTTTGGCTTTCTCTCTTCCTCTTGTGGCGACAGCACATTAAAGGTCCTTCTGTTTGTCTCTGGTTTGACGTCAGCCACGTTTTATTTATTATTATTTTTTTTTATAGTTTGCGCCGGTCGTTAGGAAAAAAATATTGGCTTTGTGAGGGCAGCTCGCTCAGCATTTTCTGAACGGGTCACCGCGCTTGACAACAAAAACGTGTTACAAGTTTAGATAGCAGGTTGTCTTGCCTTCCCACCTCCATCAATACATATTTTTTTCTCATGTCTGGGAGTGTTTATTAGTTTTTTTTTTTCTTTTCCACTATCTCTCTCTCTCTCTCTCTCTCTCTCTCTCTCTCTCTCTCTCTCTCTCTCTCTCTCATCCTAACAAGCGTTTATTCACTTCTTTCCTGTCTTCCCTCCCCTCCCCTTCCCTCCCCTTCCACCACCTCTTCTCCCTTCTCCTTCCTATTTCTTTTCCCAGTCTCCCCTCCCCCTGCCCCTAACAGCCTCGTTAACTATGATGTGCTGTTGACCCAATCAGCAGTTTACCCTCGGAAGTTTGGGCATCAGGAGCCGCTTGGATACACTTTTAAGTTTTAGTGGTGGGTGAGATGGACGGGGGGTGGGAGTGAGAGGGAGAAAAGGGAGACTGGGGTTAGATAAGCGGGAACGAGGGAGAAAAGAAGAGAGAGAGGGAGAAGAGAATGATGGGTGATAAGGGAGAAAGGGGAGAGATAGGGTTATAGCTGAGGAGGCTAAGTAGAGAAGAAACGAAGAGAGGAATGAGGGAAAGGGAGACTGTGTTATTGTGGAGAGGACTAGGGAGAGGAGAAACGAGGGAAAGAGAAAGGAATGAGTAAGTAGTGAGTGAGGAAAGGGAGACGATGTTAAGAGGGGTAGCAAGAGAGAGGCAAAGGACGGAGAACGGGATAAGAAGTGAGAAAGGGAGAGGCAGTGTCCATTATCCCCGAGTTATGACAGATCTAAGCTGTTGTTGTGTGAGGAGTGTGTTGTGGTGTGGTGTAAAGGTTGGTGTTGTTCGAGAGGTGTTGCAAGAGCGGTGTGGTGTAGTGTGGTGTGAGGAGATTGGGCGTATTACATTAGTGTAGCGTGGAGGTACAGTAAGGTTTGTTGTTGCTGGGAGGTGTGGCAAGATGTATTGTGTTGTGGTGAGGTGTGTGGTTTTGTGATTAGTCCTTAAGTAGTAGTGTGGTGTGGTGTGGTGTGGAAAGTGTGGCGTGGTTGGTGTATGTGGTGCATAGTGTGGCGCGGTGTGTTATGTGGTTTGCTGTGGTGTGGTGTGGTGTAGTGTGGTGTGTGGCGTGAAGAGTGGCAGTAGCAGTGAAATGTTTGGCTTTGGCGTGATGTCCTCTTCACCCTGACCTTTCATCACAAGTTTCGTCATCATGGTTATTACCGCCTTCATTCTCTCGGCCTCCATTTTTCCTATTTTTCATGTCCCTTCTTCATCCCTGTTCTTTTTCCATCTTACCCAGTTTTTTTTCTCTCTTTCTCTTTTAGTCCACACACTCATATTTTTCATCCCCTTTCCGTCATCATACCTTTCTGTTTCTCATTTAAGAATCGCCTTTTTTTCTTCCTTCGCTGCTTCATGCATCTCCTCCTTGTTTTCTTAATTCTTCGTTTTGGTCCTTCCTTTCTGCTTCTCCACCCTTCCTCCCAGATCCTTCTTCCCTCTTCTCCCTTGTATTTCAGAGTCGTTTTTTCTATCCTCCCTCCTGTGATTCTTCCTCCTCCCGCCTTTCCCATTTCCAGCAGTCTCTAGTCATCGCCAGCCTCTTGAAGCGACTGAATCATGTACTAAACCGGTGATTTCCTCCCTTCAACCTCCCTCACTCCCATTCTGTTTCTCCTTCCCTCCATCTCTCCTGCTTCTCTTTCTCACCTACCTTCCCTCCCTTGCTTACATAGCTCTATCCCATGTCTGCTCCTTCCTTTCTGTATCTTCTTTATCCTTTATTTCCTGTCTCCTCCTCCTCCTTTCATTTCTTATCTTTTTTCCTGTAGCTTTTCATCTCTCCCTCCCCCTCCTCACACTTTCTCCTCTTCTCGTGCCCTCTTTCCTCCCAGACATCTTAAACCTTCCTCTCGCCCACGCCTACTTCTCCTCCATCATCGTTTTCCCTCCCTCCTCTCCTTACTCCCCCTCTCCCACCAGCCCTCTGAAGGAACTGGATTTTAGAGCCCTCATCACAACCCTTCATCCTCTCTTCACTCGCTGCGCTACTCGTTCTCGCATCGTATAAGGTGTATCTGCCGCCTTCCCCCCCCCCCTCTCTCTCTCTCTCTTCATTTTATCCTCTCTTTTTTTCTTGCCTCTTCCTTAGTTTCAGTACTTCTGTCTTCATTTAGGGTATTTTCGCTCTTCGAGAATACTAATTAATACTGATTTAGTAATATAACAAGTGCTTGTGGGCCCTTCGGACTCCTCGCACTTGCACCTGCGGAGGGCTCTCGAGTTAGTGTGCTGTTCTAGTGTAACGTTGTCACTTGGATTTTTTGCAGCTAACCAGTTGATCATGTTATTTGCAGCTTCGGGAATGGAACCCAAGTTGTCAGAACGCAAGTCCGAAATACTTCATTTGTACCTGTGGGCAAAAAATTCTACGGAGATTCTATGCCGGGCACCAGGAGCGGCGCTTTTTGGTCAAAATGTTATCGCTCATTAAATATAGTAAAAGTTTTTCAATCGTGATGGGACCAAGTTTTTTCACAGCGAATTTTTTGCGATTTCTGTGCCAATTTTGGTTCGATTTGAATGTGTAGTTTCGGCTGCCCAAAATACACACACACACACACACACACACACACACACACACACACACACACACACACACACACACACACACACACACACACACGGCTACTGCTATAGTATATTAGATTAATCTCCCGTCTTCCTTATTACAACGCAGTCTTCCCCTAGTCTCCCCTGGCCCCCTCCCACTGTCCACTTCTCACATCCTTCCATCTTTCCTCCACTCCCCATCTCTTCAGCATCTTCCCTTCTCCCCTGCTTCCTGTGTCCTCCCCTCTCTTCTCTTGCCCCTCTCGTCATCTCCCACTCCCCACCTCCCTTTATTCTCCCTTTCATAGTATTCTTTCCTCTTTCATCTCCTTCACTCCTACAGTTCTCCCGCCACTTCCAGCTACACTGTCATCATCTTTTGTGCCTATCCCTCCTCTCACCCCTCGTACCAACACCTCCTTCTAAAATTAAATGATGGTGTTTTCAGCTTTTCCCCTGGTTATGTCTTTTTCACACTCATAATTCCCTGCATATTCATAGTTTCTGCATATTATCCTGTTTGCACCATCTCCTTCCTTTCATCTTCATTTTTTCCCCCTCCATCCTCATTTTTTCTTCCTCTCTTCTCCTTCCGAAATATTCATTATCCTCGCCTTCATATCCAATTCTTTTCTTTCCCTATTCACCACCACCTCGATGTTTCTCTGCTAGTCCTTTCCAGTCCTCGTATAAACAGCCTCATAGTGTTTCTCTCTCTCTCTCTCTCTCCATGCGGGTTTTAGGACGGACAAGGGTGGGGGTGGCAAGACAGTGGTAACTTCTTAAGATATATATATGAAGTTATAAACTCTGGGCACCACCACCGTTTTCATGTTGATGGCTAATATATGGAGGACTGAGATGCCGGGTTGTCTGGATTGAGAGAGAGAGAGAGAGAGAGAAGCAACAATCTAGATCGGTTTGAAGTTTGTGTGTGTGTGTGTGTGTGTGTGTGTGTGTGTGTGTGTATGTGTGTGTGTGTGTGTGTGTATTAAATGAAAAGAAGGGGCAATGTCAATTTTCGTTAAACCTCCCTCTGTCTGTCTGTTTTCTAATTTGTTGGCCATTTCATAAGTTTCATTTTTCTTATCCATATATTTTATTCTTTTTTTTTTTTTTTTTACTTCTCCCCTACCGTCTCACGTGACCGTCATTGATAATTTTTTCTCAGTCTGCTCGTCCTCCCCTTCCCCCTCCACCCCCTGGTTGCGTGAAGAGCGGAAGTGGGATCAGGGAAGGACGGAGCTGGACCCCCTCCCTCTCCCAACACCCATAACACGTCCCTGTCACCCCGACTTAATGCACGGGGAGGCTCACAAAATTAAGCTGGGCAGATGATAGTTATTCTCCTGTAGTGTTTGTTCCTCTTTAACCCTTTAAAGACGTACGAAAGAATGTATACTTTGATTCTCCTGACCCTGGTATCTAGCTTAGGCGTGACCCTTTGTGCTGGAAGGAGTTTAGTTGGAAAAAGTGTGGTTAGGCTCCTGTGTAATGACAAATTTAAGTCAGTGGAGAGTGTGAGATTGCTTAGCGGGCTGTATGAGAGCGGGGTACTGTACTTGGCACAGTATGGGGTAGAATGAGAATAAGGTGGGAGAATAAAGTGGGGGGGGGGGAGCGGTGTAACTGCGGTAACGGGATGGAGAAGCAGAAGGGAACAAGGTAGGGAGGAATGAAAGAGTAAGAAGAGAGGAGTTTATTTATACCTATTGCCTGCGCGGAATGTAAGGGGAGCGAATGATGAGGTGAAAGAGAGAGAGATTGTCCAGGTGCTTGAGGGTGCGAAAGTGGATGTATGTGGAATAACTGAAACAAAATGGAGAGGAGAAAGTGTGAGAGAATGGGAGTATGGATGGGGTATATGTGCAGGAGTAGGTGAGAATGAGAGGGCAAAGGAAGGAGTATGTATAGTTGTGAGTAAAAGATGGAAGAAGAGCATAAGACAGTATGGATCAGTTGGGTCAAGGATTGTGTGGGTAAAGTTGAAAGTTGGAATACAAATGTTGGCGATTGTGTGTGTGTATGCGCTAACGCAAGATCGTGCTACGAGAGTGAGAGAAGAGTTCTGGACAAATGTAAAAGTGTGCATGGAAAAGTTTGGAAGGAATGAGAGAGTGTTTTTGATCGGTGATATGAATGGTAAAGTTGGGAATGTGAAGGTGGATGGAATAGTTGGTGAGTGGGGTGTGCCTGATGAGATAGATGAGAATGGGAGTGCGTTAGTGGACATTTGTGCTGGGAGGGGGCTGGTGATAGCCAATATCCTCTTCAGGCATAAAATGATCCACAGGTATACATGGCGAGTGATGACAAGGGTGGGTGGTGAACTGAATGAAAGGAAGGCAATGATTGATTATGTGTGTGTGGATGGAAGGATGCGAAGATGTGTAATGGATTCAAGAGCTTATAGAGGTTGGGGGAGTGGACTTTCTGACCACTACTTGGTGGTGGCCAGAATTAGGATCCAAGTAAGATGGAGGAATAGAAGAAGGGAAAGACGAGAGGAAGGAGTAGTTGCAAGGAGAGTGGAAAGGTTACAAGAGGATGAGAAAAAGGCAGAGTATAAGAAAGAAGTGGAGAAACGATTGGGCAAATATGAATTGGAGCAGATGGGAGACGTGGAAGGTGTGTGTAGGATATTTACAGAAGAAATATGTGCAGCATGTGATGTGGTGTGTGGAAGGAAGAGAAGACGGAGGGGGATGCAAGGAACAGCGTGGTGGACTGAAGAGGTGAGACAGGCTGTGGCACAAAAGAAGAAAGCATACAATGAATGGATGAGAAATAGGGGCGTGGAAGAAGTTGAGAGGCGGAAGAGAGAGTTATATGTAGAAAGAAAGAGAGAGGTGAAAAGATTAGTAAGAGAGAGTAAGAAGAGAGTGGATGAGGAATTTGGAAGGAATTTGAGTGTAAAGTGGAGGGACTGTAAGAAAATGTTCTGGAAAGAGGTGAAAAGAGTAAGGCAGGGTGGAAGTGAAGTTAGCAGGGGAGTGAAAGATAAAAATGGTAGATTACTAGTGGAGAAGGGAGAAAAAGTGAGCAGATGGAGAGAACACTTTAAGGAATTGTTGAACATAGAGGATGGAAGTAATGCGAGTATAAGTGGCTGGGGAATGGCTGGGAGAAGGAGGGAGGTGAGAAGGCAGGAAGAAATCAATAGGATAGAAGTTGTGGAAGCAATGAAGAAAGTTAAATCGGGGAAAGCCCCAGGAATTGATGGAGTGTGTGTGGTGAAATGCTGAAGCATGGGGGAGAGATAGTAGTAGAATGGATGTGGAAGATGTGCAGATTGGCCTGGGAGGAAGGTAGAGTCCCGGAGGATTGGAAGTCAGGTATAATTATTCCCTTGTACAAAGGAAAAGGGGAAAAAGAATTGTGTGGTAATCATAGGGGCATTTGTCTTCTTAGTATAATAGGAAAAGTGTATGGTAGGATACTTATTGACAGAGTTAGAGAAAGAACAGAGAATTTAGTTGGAGAAGAACAGGGAGGCTTTAGGAAGGGAAGAGGTTGTGTAGATCAGATATTCATTCTTAGATCTTTAATGGAAAAGTTTCTAGAGAAGGGAAAGAAGTTGTATGCGGCTTTTATGGATTTGGAGAAAGCATATGACAGGGTGGATAGACAAGGATTGTGGAAAGTGTTAAGAATATATGGATTAGATGGAAAGTTGTTGAATGCTGTGAAGAGTATGTACGATGGTGCGAAGGCTGCAGTGCGTGTGGATGGTGAACTAAGTGAATTTTTCTCTTTGAAAGTTGGGTTGAAACAGGGATGTATCATGTCTCCATGGTTGTTCAATCTGTACATGGATGGGGTAATAAAAGAGGTACAAGGTAGGGTAGTGGATGTTGGAGTGGCCCTGGTGAGAGAGAGGATAGTGTTTGGAAACTCCCTGTACTGTTGTTTGCAGATGATACTGTGTTGTTGAGTGAAGACGAAGTGGAGCTGCAAGGCTTGGTGGATGAGTTTGGGAGAGTGTGTAAGAAACGGAATCTAAAGGTGAATGTAGAGAAGAGTAAAGTGATGCTCTTTGAGAGAGGTGAAGTCAGTGAATGTACAGCGAGGTTGGATGGTGAGGAATTGGAAAATGTGAGTACGTTTAAGTACTTGAGTAGTGTGATGAGTAAGGATGAAGGTTTGGAGGGTGAAGTTCTTGAAAGGGTACAGCAGGGAAGAAAGGTTGCTGGTTCTTTGAAAGCAGTGATAAGAAACAGGGAAGTGAGCATGGAAGGGAAAAAGTTACTACATGACAGTATTGTGATACCAACTCTAACGTATGGAAGTGAAGCTTGGACGTTGTTGGAAGGACACAAGTCAAGAGTGAGAGCAGTGGAAATGAGTTATTTAAGAGGAGCCTGTGGAGTCACATGGAGAGACAGGCTGACGAATGAGGATATAAAGGAGCGTTGTGGTGTGGATGTGGATGTGATAGGAAGCGTTATGAGAAACACACTGAGGTGGTTTGGCCATGTGGAGAGGATGGAGGGTGAAAGACTGACGAAGAGAGTGTATGTGAGTGAGGTGGAGGGGGGAAGAGGGAGGGGGAGGCCGAGGATGAGATGGAGGGATGGGGTGGAGAGGTATATGAGAGAGGGGGGTGTGAGTTGGGAGCAGGTCAGTGAAATGGCGGGGGACAGGGCGACTTGGAGGCGATTTGTTTGTGGCCACCCCAAACGGGATTGAGGCGTCTGGCAATAGATAGATAGATAGACAGCCTGCACGTGGTTTATTAAGGCTGACAGTCATGTTTTGCAGTCCTAATGATCTTCCCCATCTGACTAAACACATACCTAACTACTGTACCCCACACTGACATCCACCTTCCGACCACCACGACCCTTCTTTCTTTGCGAATCCGTAGAAATCCAGGAGACCGTCCGGCTCCGTCCGTCTTATCTTGGGGTCTGGACTTTAACGTTATCTCCTCTTAACGACCCACCTCCTCCTTCTCCTCCTCCTCCTCCTCCTCCTCCTCCTCCTCCTCCTCCTCCCCTGTAACGGCAATCCCATCCCACAAGTTTCCTCGTTAGGTGATTTCTGGATTACATGACCTTTAGGGTGATTGAAGGATTACGAGATGGCATTAGGTTGATAAAGTAAAGGAGTGACTAGTGTATCTTATAATTACCGTCGTCGTACTTGAAGACATAGGGAAGTATTGCTGTTGTGATGATGGTGGTGATGATGATGTTGATTATGATGGCGATAATAATATTACTACTGTAATAATAATAATATTAATAATAATAATAATAATTTGATGATGATGATGATATTAATTTTTTTTAGTCAGATGATGGATACTTACATCAAGTTTGCAACCTATTGACGATTGTATGCAGCTTATAGGAGAGGCGTTAGTTAGTGGAAGGATTATTGACGGCTGTATGTCCTTCGGTTTGAAAAGCTGAATAAAATCGTGTGTTAGCAAGAATAGATACAATGACGTCCACTGGTTGAAGGGATTAACACTCAGGGTCTTTGAATGCACTTAGTTGAATAGAATGGTCTGGCAGTGGCAGGCACTGAATACTAGAGTTGTGACCGTGGGAGGGTTGGTGGTGACAATTGATAGGCACCTGTACTCTTTGGTGAATTTAATCGTGTGGCGTTAGCTGGAATAAAACTGCTGCAAATAATAATATGATAAACAAATAATAAATCTACTGTGACCGTGAAGGGGCTGTTTACTGGATGAAAGAGTATAATATTTTTCATAATAATTATTAGCTGGGGCTTCTAAGAGATTAAAATATAAAGAAACAGTGTGGACTGTATAAAAAAATAAGTACTTGTTTTCTATTTTTATTGTATATTTTATCGTTATGTAGGATTAACTATTTTCTTTTCATTTTTTTTTTTTACTCCACCGCGTTGGGTTGCCCCGGGTGTTGCGGACACTCTTACTTTATGGGGACGGGTTCAGGATAAATCTGTGCAGGTGCTGATGTGTGAGAGTGTAAGGGGAGTGACAAAGTGTGGCAAAGAGGAGGACCCCAATGTGTTTTTACTATAGGCTACATTGCATAGGACACCTCGAAGCACCTATTTCTTAGCGATTTTTTTTTGCATATAACATTTTCATATTTTCTCAACTTTGTAGCACCTCTTTCTAACCTTTTTATTTATTTATTTATTTATTTCACTTTAATATTCTCTGTGGTACTGATGTCTTGAATATCTCCATTTTTTTGCACCAGTAACGTACGAAAGTAATTTGCAGAGTAAGTCACTGACGAATAGATGTTACGGAATCTCCCAGTCAACGGGAATTTGGTCCACAGACACTTCAGCCGAAACTACTAATGACTAGCACTGATATTTTTTCATAACTCATACATATATAGCATTGGATTTATAGTGTGCGTGGATTTACTTAGACAAAAGGGCTTTTTTTATTTTTTAAGAGGTGCAGTTTTGCGTGAGATTAGAATAATTAACTATTAAATTCCTGATCACCAGATAATTACTCTGCTCCAATTTACGGCAGGTGATATGTTGAGCTCCATATGAATTTATTATCGAATATGTTAATGACCTGTTCATGTTCAAATAATAAGCTAATTATTCTGCCTCAACTGAATTAGCACATTACCCCCTAAATAATAGTCATTTACCAGCTGGGTTCAGTATGCTCGCCAGTTTCACCCAGTTGTATGTATTTAAAAAAAAAAAAAAAAAAAAAAAAAAAAAAAATACCAGTAACTTAAAACGGAACCCTTTTATTATTTTTTTTTTTTAATTGGAAGAAATCTCAAATATTTGTACTAGTAATATAAAGTGTGACTCAAAAGTATATGTTACTGTCACCTCCTCGTTAGTGATGAGGTAGTGCTTCATTGGTATACTGTCATTCATTTGTTAGTATACCGGCACTGTCACTACCAGAATAGCGTGCTGTCACTCCCTTCTTAGTGTACGGTCACTCCTTCTGTAATTCCTACACTGGTTCTACCCCGTTAGTATACTGTCTTTTCATTAATATCGTACTGTCACTCCCCATATACTGCTTCTTCGTCGTTAGTATACTGTCACTCCATCGATAGTATACTGTCATTCCCTTGCTAATATACTGATTCTTCCTCGTTAGTACACAGTCGCCACTCCATCGATAGCATACAGAAGATCATGAGTGAAAAGTATAGTCTCATAAATATACTGCTAGTCTGTTTAGCGTAATGTCTTGAACTTTTGGTGCATTAAACTTTGCTGGAGAGTTTGCCCGTCTTCCCTCCTTCCATTCCTCCCACCATACTTCCCCCCGTCTTCCACTAACCCCTGTTATTTCTCTTCATCTCATCTTCCCATTCCTCCCGTCTCTCTTTTTCACTTTCCTAACCCTTCTCTTTCCCATTGCGCCCCGACCCCCTTATCTTTTCCTCTCCCATCAGCTCTCCAGCCTTCTTTCCTGTCCCGTACCCTTCTCGTCCACTCGTCTGTTTCTCTTCACCTCTCTTACATCCATTCTCCCTTTGCCCACATCCTGTCTTTACTACTTCGCTCATCCATGTTTGGCATTTTTTCGTGTAAATGAAATTGTTTCCATATGTCAGTTTCTCTCTCTTCTCCTGTAACTATGTTCTGCTCATATCCTCCCTCAACCTTACCCACAATCCCCTCCTACTCCCAGATTTTCTTCCACACCCTCTCCCCACCACTGTGAGAGGAGGGGGGTCAGAACGGAGGGGTTTATATCCCTCCCTTTGAAGTCTTCCAGCCGCTGTGATGTTGTTTGAGCTGCTCCTCACTTAATTACCATCTTAAAGTGATTATGTGTTCATCAGCCGTGGGGGATTAATGTGTTTGTGATCCCTTCCACCCTTATTAGTTTAACTTTCCCCCTGTTAACTCGTGGTCTCTGATTTTTACGTGGCTTCAGAGTCTTTATTCCTTGCTGAACGCCTGATTTCACAAGGCAACAGCAACGAAGACTTAAAGCTTTTTTGTCCTAACTCTATCCCTGCTTCTCCCGCCATTCCCAGCTACTTTCTCTCTTGAACACTCTTACATTATTCTTCCTACCAATTCCTATGTCTTCTCCCCTATACCAGCTATGTTTCGCTGTACATATTTCACATACCTTTCATCCTCCATGCAATACATAAATCCTGACCACGTGAAATATTCCTCTTTCCATTATCTACGGGAATAATAGATACGGTACTGAATATACACTCTCCATGATTGTGTGATATTGGTTGGATGGAGGGGATTACGTATGTGGGTGAAAATGATGTGGGTGGGAAGGGTTTCTAGTGTCCAAAGCCAGTGATGTGGGTTGCGTTTACCACCACTACTATCACCACCACACCACAGCACACCACTCCACACCCCTTTCCTACCTTCCTCCACATGTCAAGTCACGTGGCCTGCTGACCTCTCTCTCTCTCTCTCTCTCTCTCTCTCTCTCTCTCTCTCTCTCTCTCTCTCTCTCTCTCTCTCTCAGTTGCTATTTCTAACTTTTTCTTTTTTTTAATTCCTGCCGTTTTTCTTCTCTCTTTAGCCCCAACCTCTTCCTCTTTTCACACATTGTCACATTTTCTCACATTCCCACACCCAAGCACCTCCCCACGTGCCGTGTCCCCCTTGAGAGGTGAACACAACTCCTGAATTACTCCTCGGGCTTCACCTCTCCTCTCCCGACCATCCCTCGACCCACCACGTCCACCTCACCTCCTGTACCTCACCTCCTCTACCTCACCACCTTCATCTCACCTCGCCCTCTACCCACCCTCCCTCCACCCATCACCTCCACTTTTACCTACCTTCACCTCACCCCTCCCCGCTACCTCCACCTCACATCCCCACCTCAACCTCGCATCCCCTATCCCCGTTTTACCCTCACCTCCATCTAACCTTCCCTGTTTCGACCTTAACATCCTCCTACTTATTTTTGTCCTTCTCTCGTCACGACCAGTAATTTCCATCACCACAGACATTGCCTCTCCATTCTCATCTTCCTCTCTCCACCACACCCTTCCCCCAGTCGTATTTTTGCCATTTTCTATTTCTTCCTTTCCCTTCTTATTCCCACCCCTTTTCAGCTAGATAATTTTACTTTCCCTGCTAAGTTAACCTTCAACAAAATGCTTGTTATTCTGACCCCATGGTTTGTTTACCTCACAGCAGCACACTACACAAGGATCTGATGTTTCGAATGCAGTCCAGTGCTTGTGTGTTTGAGAAGCTGGGGAGGGAGACGGAGGAGCTTTTCGTCAGATCAACAAGATGGAATATTAGCAGTTCTCACTCTGTCACTGCGTTGAAGTTGCCTCTCCCTCCTTTCATCACAGTGCATCTCCCTCCCTTCATCACTGTTACACTGAATACATGCAGTTCTGAACTCTGCCTGCAGGTGCTCCCCTTTATGACGGGAATGCAGAACCAGGCAATCCAAATATTGACATCGCTCTTTGACTCCGTATTTTATTTACACACTTGTTCATACCCGGAAAAGTTTTCGTTCAGTCTGCGTTACACTCACTACAATTTTCAGTCTTTCAAATACAGTATGTCAAGGCACCTCGCACTAAACATACTGTTATTATTTGCTTAATTAAGGAAGGGAAAAAATATGTTTCCGTGATTTTTCCCTTTCAATGCATACAGAGGACACAGGCAAAAGGTGTGATTAGTTAGAGGTGGGGGTAAGCAAGGGCATGCAGTGTGAGCCTTGAGTAGGTACAGGGAAGGGTAGGCAGGGACGAAATTGGCTAGGCAGAGGCAGGGGGGAGGGATAAAAGGAAACAGGAAGAGGTAATTGAAGTGATGGGAAACAGTCAGCAGGTTAACATGAACCATCAAAGGCAGGCAGGAATACGTATAAATTACACGATAGACAAGGGAAGATAGGCCCAGGTAGGGAAGAACAAAGGCAGTAGAGACGAGGAAAGGGAAGCAAGACAAAGGAGAAAGGCGTAAGTGAGATGCGAAGTGGAAAAATATGAGGAGAACAAAGAGGGAAAGAGAGGTGAGGGGAAGAGGGAGGCGTCAAGAGGAATAGCTGCGAGAAAATGAAAGAGGGGAGGCAGGGAGAAATATGACAAAGGCTGGGAGAAAAGGCAAAGAGGAGAGGTGAAGAAGAAAAAGTGGGAGAGAGAGAGAGAGAGAGAGGTGCTGTAACGACTTGGGGACCCTTTCACGAGCCTAACATAAAGTGGCAGGGACAGAAGACCATACATAAAGAAGTTCGAGGAAGAGAAAGAGAGAGGGAGAATTTCAGATGACAGGGAGTGAGAGTTTAGTGAGCTGAGGGAACGTATTATTCAGAAAGTACACCGACGTTGGAATGACAGGCGAGGAGTGAAGGAGCAAAATGGAGAGAAAAAATAACATAAAAACTGAGGCTGTACCGAGAGAGAGATTTTAAAGATGGACACCAGTATACCGTATCACACAGAGGCACATAAATCGGACCAACATACAGAGAAAACAATGGATTAAATCTCTGCAATTTTTAATACCTCAGAAAGATCATGAGAGGAGGGGGAAATCCTTATCTGATTAATCCTTTTTTTCCTTTAAAGCACGTGTACAAAGACTTAATTAATGCAAGGTGGAAGAGTGGGTCAGAGTTTAGTATCACACGTCCGAGCCACATTCATCCACATTGCCACACCGTATCACACAACCAAATAACTAAGCAACGATGCGTCCGCACAGCCTCCCAGCTATGAATCTGCCGTATAGCCTAATTACCTTACTATCAACAATACTGATAATTCCTCATCCACACAGTCATATTTAGACACACTCCGCCATGTACCCGTTCCCCATCATACGTTTATTCTCTACAAACTCCATTACACTACACTACACTACACTACACTACACTACACTACATTACACTACACTACACTACAAAATCCCACCACACCACCACATCAACTCATGCCCCCATGATCATAATGCACCCCCTACTAGACTGGCCGAGAGAAAAACATTAAAGTGGAACCTGAACAGTGTGCGTAAATAATGGTAAGGCTGGGAAGGTCACGGAGGGGGGCCAGATTACCCCGATGTACTACAGGGAAACTCAGTGGGGGGTGTCGCTTCCCGGGGTGTGGCCAGGGATGTGTTGCAGTGTGTATGTCTCTGAGGTGTGGCCTGGGGTGGCTGTGGGGTGTTGATTCGGGGTGTCTTTTGGATGTAGCATTGTGATGTGTTTCTTCGACATACTTGGTGTGTTTCAGTGATGCCTCGTGTGTATGTGTCAGTGATATTTTGCTGTGAAGGCTGTATTCCTGTGATGCTTTCCTGTGGTGTGTCTGTGGTATGTTACGGTGATATGTCTAATGTGTTCGTGTGATATGTTGCCTTATGTGTGTGTGTGTTAGTGTGATTGTGTATTTATAGTTTCGAGTGGTCATTCCCATTGTGCAGTTTTCCGGTTACGTTTGTTCGATTTTGTGTTTTTATCATTTTGCTGTCTACCCTTTTTAACAGACGCTGAAAACCTTGTCAATTGTCACTCCTTGATGCAGGTGATCTTTCTGGGTCCCCCGTTATTTCGTGCGTGCAGCGACAGTTGAGAAGAGCATCGCCCAATGTGGTAGTAAGTAATGCATTAGTTCGCCCTTTTATCCGCTTCTTCCCACACGTAAAGCCTTGTACAAAATGGCAGTCTGTCAGGTTGTGAGTATAGCTGGAAGTGAGTTTGAGTGAGAGACTGGTAATTGTCTTTCTAAAAATCGGAAAGGGAAAGTAATTAAAGTTCCTGCGAGACTGCTGTAGCCATTTTCAACTTTTTTTTTTTTTTTTTTTTTTTTTTTAGGTGATGGACGTGCACTTCAATTTAACTCTCTCTTGCCACTGCATTAGGCGATCCAGTTTTAGTGCTTCTGTCGTGGACCGTAATGATGAAACGATAGACTGGAATTTTTATATTATATTTATCTGAGAACATGCAGGCACACACACACACACACACACACACGCACGGACGCACACTCACAAGTACACACACACACACACACACACACACACACACACACACACACACACACACACACACACACACACAGAGGCGACATGAGAACACCTGCGCCATAGTAAACTAAAAAGAAAACTCCCTTCAGCTTGCTATCCACCATTTCTCTCCATTATATGAACATTATCGCCAGCTCTGTGTGAGAGAGAGAGAGAGAGAGAGAGAGAGAGAGAGAGAGGCGGTGACAAGAGTGTGAGGTGAAAGTGGAGCCAAGCAGGGCAAGTGCAGGCAAATAAAAAGGTTCGCTTCCCGTGAAAGCGAGCCCAGATCCGCCGTTACCGAAAATATTCCCCTAAAAAAAACGATGGGAAAAGGGCTGTGCGTTGCAGCCGGGAAGGGAGGGAGGAGGGAAGGGGGGGGAGGAGGGAAGGGGAAGGAGGGAGGAGGGAAGGAGGGGGAGGGTGAAGGGGCGACCAGAACGAAAGAAAAGATATCGCTAATGTCATTGGGCTGGAGTGTGATGACGGTAATTTGAAGCTTCTCATATCAAACCATCCGGAAAAGTGCGACAATCATCCTAATGGGCTAATGATTTGGAGAGAGAGAGAGAGAGACAGAGACAGAGAGACAGACAGACCCTTTCTTAAATCCCTCTTAAATTTATGCCAGTTAATATCCCTCCCTCCCACACACAACTTATTTTATCCTTCCAAGTTACTGTTTATATTTGCTCCCCAGAACGTTCAGTCTTCCCGGGTCTTTGGGGTGACTAATATAAAACAGAGAAAACGATAACACCAGGAGTTTTGGCTTGAGGTGAGGCGTGATGAAGCCTTAGAGAATGGCTATTGTGGCAGGTGGCAGTAATGGCCGGCGCTGGAGGAATAATTTAAGGTTATTAATTTTGCTGAGCTTAACTTATGCCTTAGCCTAGGTGAGGAATGGGGAGGGGGAGCGAGGGCAGAGGGGGAGGAATGAGAAGCGAAGGGGAAGGAAAGGATGGGAAATGTGGGGAGGAATGAGGGAAGAGGAAGAGGAATGAGGAGAGAGTTGGGGAGTGAAAGGACGGAAGATGTAGTTAGGAATGAGAGGAGAGGGGATGTATTAAAGAGAGAGGGTGAGGGAAGGGAAGGGAGAACTGGGGAGGAATGAGGGACGAGGGGGGGGGAATGAGGAAAGAGGGGGCGAGAAGGGACGGGAGATGTGGGAAGGAATGAGGGGGGAGGCGAAGGGAATAGAGAGGACGGAGGAGAGACCTGGAGGTGTTAGACATTAGAATGAATGCGTAATAGAATCCTGGAATAGATACAGTATATGGGAGAAATTTGAGCGACAACCTTATTAGAAAAAAAATGAAGGAAATGTGAATTGTGGCGTATGGTATGGGGAAGTGGAGGAGAAATAGGATGGAAAAAGAAACGGACTGTGAGGCAAAAGAGAAGGAAAGGAAGTCATGTGAGACGGATGCGTGAAGCAGAAGAATAACAAGAAAATTGTTAGAGAAAGAGATTGTGAGGAGGAGGACAACGAATAAGGAAAATCCGAGGGGAATGAAAGCTGATGGAATAAGAACAAGCGGGAAAGAAAGGGAGAGAGAAAGAAGAGAGGTTGTTGACAGAAGAGAGTGAAGTGGTGGGAGAGAAGAATGAGGTGATATAGGGGGAGGAAGGTAAAGTTGAGGGAGGTTGAGATTTAAATAAAAGTATAGTGGGGAGGGATGAAATGAGGAAGAATGAAGATAATAGGGGAAAGAAGAATATAGAGTAAAATGCAAAGAACAGACACGAAAAGGTAAGACACGGAAGTGAGGAACGGGAGAGACCAGAAATAATGTGCCAGTGGGTGTACTCGCTCTCCAACTTTCCTTCCATCTGAGTGACTGGAGGAAGACCAACAGCCGATCTGGGAAGCGACGGTCATGCAAGTGATGTCGCCTGGAACCTAATCGTTGATCCGAGGTTTGACCCCGTAAATTTTGTGCTTGGACATTTTCGCTTAGGCCGTAAATTTCAAGTGATAATGGGGAGACTGGAGCATAAATCTTTTGAGTAATGCGAGCTCACAATGCAGATCTGAAATTTATCCGATCGTTATCATTTGTTCCATTTCGGGTCCTTTTTCCTTTATCTTCTCAGCTTTTCTGTGTGTTCTCTTGGTTTCTCCGTCTTCCCTGCCTCTTACTTTTCCTGACTTTTCACGTTTTTCTGTCATTTGTCCCTTTTCATTCTACACCTGTTTCTCATCCGTTTCCTGTCTTCCCCTCCTCTGATGTCTCTTCCTGTCTTGTTCGTTTTGTACACCTACACTAATCTTTAGCTTCCTCTGCCCGTCTTCCTTGCCCCCTCATTGTTTGCCAGTCAGTGCCATTTTCCACGTCCTAATTAAGTAATCTACCCTTCTTCGCTTACAGTTCTTGCTTCTCCCCACCCCACATTCCCACCTCATTATTCTTTCCTACCACTCTTATACCAGTTCCTACATTAGTTTCCTTCCTCCACTTTCCTTTCCTTCTGCTTTTCACTCCTTAATCTCTCCCTTCTCCCTGTTGCATTTCTCCCTCCTGTATTCATATTATCTCCCCTTTGACTTCCCTTCTTTCCCTCCTCTCCTGCCTCTCTTTTCGTTCCTCGCTCCTATCCTCATCCTCTCTATTCCTCCATTTATTTTCCCTCCTCCTCTCTCCCTCTCCTTTTCCTCCTCCATCTTTCACCCACATTTCCCTCCCCTCCTCTCCGTCCCATTCACTCCCTCCTATGCAGTAATACCTCCCACACGTCATAGGGATTACAGTCTGATCTCTAGGCCTATCTCTAATGAAATTATATCCACCATATATCTGTCTGACCGCATAATGTGTCTGGCCACCTGCTTGTCTGTCATTTTCTCTGTCTGGTTAATTCTGCCTGTCTGTCTGTCTCTGTATATCTGCATGTTTCACTAATTGAATATCTGTGCGATTTTGTTTATCAGGTAGTCATCTTATGACTTTTTTTTCGTTATATGTCTTTCGCTAATCTGGATTAGGAGCAGTTTGATAAGACATCTGTAACGCTTATGTGTTGAACTAATTTAAATATAATAAGACACGCAAGAATCACAGTGGCGTATATATCAGTAATAAGAGCAGCATAAATATTACGCACTGCATGTAATAATATATTTCACACCAATTCGAAGAAACACGTCAGTATAGTACACACCCTCCTGACGCAGGGCAACCCATCCAAGCTTTCCATTTCAGCCTCCTTTCCCGCTGCCCGCCCCAACCAATTTCTCTCATTTTCTCTTCTCGTCTGTTTTTCCTAAATCCTTTCCATTTTTCTCCCGACGTCACCTATCCTTTCCCAGTCCACCCCAACTCTACTCACCCCAGCAGAAAAACCTCAGCTCACCTCACCTTGCA
Organism: Coenobita brevimanus; assembly: GCF_032717465.1. Classification (NCBI taxonomy): domain Eukaryota; kingdom Metazoa; phylum Arthropoda; class Malacostraca; order Decapoda; family Coenobitidae; genus Coenobita; species Coenobita brevimanus. Next base: position 38,571,891 of record NC_137023.1, read on the forward strand.
TTACCCTGTGCCAACTTTCCCTACGTTAACTGATTTCAGCCCAGGCACGCTCAACAATATCGGATCAGCCCCCCAAACCCTCCTTTATCGACACATTTGCCCCTTTCCCCCCACTTGCCCGGACCCTCGTTCCCCATCTGCCACAATACATGTCACATAAAGAGAAACTCCTCATAAAAACTGTCATCAGAAAGCCCCCTTGCCATTTATTTGATTCTCCCCCTCCAGCTCATGTACTTGACCTCCTCCCACACACACACACACACACACACACACACACACACACACACACACACACACACACACACACACACACACACACACACACACACACACACACACACACACACACACACACACACACACACACACACACACACACACACACACACACACACACACACACACACACACACACACACACACACACACACACACACACACACTACCTTATCACGCTTCCACAGGCACTCACCTTAAAACCTTTTCCTCATTCTCAAAGTCATTTAAACTCAAATCTTAATACAATCTCACACCTCAGTCTCTCCCACGCACACTTATCCCCTCCCCTACGCACACTTATCCCCTCCCCCCCTACACACACTTCTCCCCTCCCACCCACACACACATTTTTCCCTTCCCCCCCACACGCACACTTATCCCCTCTTCCACGCGTGCACCTGAAACCTCCCACATTCCAGGTAACGAGGCGAGATAAGGCAGAAATTTCCCATCACTGTCAATAAGCTTTCTGATGCCACCAATTTATCCACGATTTCTGGCCCGCCTCACACACGGAGCTGGGAGGGAAAGGGGAGGGTGCTTGGAAAAAGGGTGAGAGAAGGTGGGGAGATAAGTATTAAGAAGGGAAGAAATACGTTTAAGAAGTATTTCAGGATGGGGGGTAAAGAAGTATGAGGGAGGGGAGAGGAGGAGAAATATATGGAAGGAGAGGGGGGTATAAAGAAGTTTTAGTGAGGGAGGGGAGAAAGGCTTGTTAAACAGGCAGCGTGGAAGGTACGGGTGAGTGAGGTGGTGAGATAGATGGAGAAAAGGTTGAAATGGGGAGTTATTGAGGGAATCAGTTTAGGTGGAAGTTGATTGGGATAAACGAAGGGAAAACGTACTAAAAGGAGGAGGACGGATAGAAATTGCCTAAAAGTAGAGAAAAATAAGAAGCTGGTATAGAAGAGAGAGAGAGAGAGAGAGAGAGAGAGAGAGAGAGAGAGAGAGAGAGAGAAAAATAAGGAATGGGAAAATCAGGCTGGAGAGAGGTCTGGGAGGAGAGACAGAGAGGTGATGGAAGTAGTCTAGTAGAAAGGGAGATGAAAGAACTGTGAGAAGAGATGGTCAGTGTAAGAAAGGAAAGGAAGGAGTTGGTAAAGAATGTGGGGGAAAGGAGAAGAGAAAAGTGGGAGACGATGGTAAATGAAGGAGAGTTGATTGTATTAGACCTGGAGGGAGGGATAATGGAGAGGGAAGGAAACAAGAAGGACGGTAAGAAGGTAATGGTGTGGAAAGAAGAGGACAAGAAGAAGTATGGAAATGTAAGGGATGGGTTGGTTTATTACTAAGTGTATTTTTTGTTATGAAAGCAGGTAGAATGGATGGCGGGTAATATTTTGGGAAAGAAGGTATTTAGGGAGAATAACCGCTTCACATTAGTGCCTTTCCTTTTTTTTTTTTTTTTTTTCCCTATTCCTGCCACAACCTGACGATTTTTTTAAGACAAGAGGAGACGGTTGATAATACAGCTTAGTGGTGATAGTTTCTAAAATCTCATTTCAAGTGATTTCCCCAGTTTCCAATGAAATTGCTGGAGGAAGGAAGAATAAATCAGTAAAACACATCATTTTGATTCAAGCAGGTCAAAATTAAATTAGCATTAGAATATGACACTAATCACGAAGAAGTGCTATGGAAAGGATGTAGAACCGTAGTATTGTATTGCCACTAAGCTACGTGGAATAAACTGGAAAACAATAAAAACCTGGACCAGGTTAAGGTGAAAAAAGTGTATTTAATGAAGGTTGTATCCAGCTCTCCGAATTCGAAATCTCTCTCCTAAGTTGAATAAAGACCTCAGAATGCAGGACGAATAATATAATAGTTACGTCGGTGGAGTGAAGGGCTTAAAGAGATTTAAATAAGTCACGCCCGCTCTTCCAGCCAAATTATCCCGACTTAATGAAGGCTGGAATTAATTGCTTCCTGGTGTTGAGAGGGTCATCAAAATTATCTTTAATTAATGGTGAATCGCTCGTTATCTCTCGGGATGATGGTGTTGACTGTAATGTATTTTTGTACCACGTGGGTATGAAAATTGTGCATTATGATGAAAATAATGCAAATGTTTTGACATAAGAATTACGATTTAGGTTTTTAAAATATTACTAGAAATAAAAAAAAACATAAATGAAAAAGAGTTCCAGAACCAACACATTTGGTGGCCCGGTCTTCATGGTAACCGCATTATATCAGTTTGCGATGTATATGTTATTAGTTCGTGTTCAGGATGGTGTATGTTTATATACTATACGGTACTAGTATTAACCCCTTCTGTACGATGTCTTACATGTTAATCCGACTATCACCAAAAGATTGTTTAACATAGGGGGATGGAGGTTTGGTAGTGAAGATGACTAATGTAGGCTATATCTAATCCTTCTAGTTAAAAAAAAAAAAAAAAACTTCTAAGCTTACGTAAATCGTCTTGAGAAATACCACTAAGTCCTCTTATACAAATATCCTCGCTGGCTGGTGCATCGGATGGTAGAGAGAAATATAGAAACCGCATCAAAATAAACAGATCTGGAGATGGGATGGTAAGGTGGAGTGGCAGAGGAGTGGGGTGGCAGTCTGTTGGTCACAAGATATAATGCATGACAGGGATTACAGCTCTGGTAATTGAGTTGCGCGGCACTTCCAGACAGCCTCTCCGTCACGTCGTTCACACACACACGCACTCCCGCCAATTTCATGACACTGGCTCTGTTTGAGATATTCTGCTGCAACTGAACATGGACTGTGTGTGTGTGTGTGTGTGTGTGTGTGTGTGTGTGTGTGTGTGTGTGTGCGTGCGTGCGTGCGAAATGCTAAACTGAAGATAATGAGTTGCCACACACATATACAAGGCACCCACAGTTATTCTTAGGTTGGCGCTCTGAATAATTGTTGGAGCATAGATTACACGGGCACTGGGTGTTTTTTTTTTTTTTTTTTTTTTTTTTTTTTTTTTAATCTCTGGAAATAGATGTGACAAGCGGTTCCCTGATTTCCTGCAGTCTTCCTTCTTATCGCACTCTTTCACATTTCACCACTTCCACGCTAATTCCTACCGTCTATGCTGTATTCATGAAAGGACTGTAGCATTCAGGACTGGTGTATTAAATCAGCGGGGGTATTTTTATGACCTGTAGGTGGATCTTGTGGAATATCAATTTTAAAATGATCGAACTTACTGCCCCAGCCTTGGATTGAGCTCGCGATTTTCCGGACAGCAGACAGATTCTCTAACCACATGACCTACAGAGAGGAAAGCTAAAAGTAAATGAACGCTAAAGTAGGCTCCTAAGATTAAGATTTGAGCAGGCATAGGTCGTAGAAGGAGCAGGTAAGGGTAAAACCAAGACAAGAATAGAGGGTGATTGTGTCGGAATCAGAGTAGGACTATTGTGAAAGTAAGTTTAACGCAAGAGTAAGATTATGGCTGGGCTAAAGAGTGAATAGATCGATATTTGAACTGACAGAACTAAGGCAGAGGCAGAATCGATCAGTGAAATTAAAATAGGTTAGTGCAACGTTAAATGCGCGATTATGCCAAGACTGGAGGAGATTATTGTTGAAACGAGAGCTAGAATAGATGGAATATAGAAAAATTAGTACAAGTACAGCTCATGATAAGAGCAAGGGAAGGAAAAGAATCTGAGGGTAAGAATAATGAACAGCAAGTCCACAGCGTTTACGTAACACTTGCAGCGTGTCGGTTACCGTCTTCCAAGCGCATCAATTAAGAGTTATCCTTAGGGAGAAAAATATATTAAACATGATCCCGCCTGTGGAAGTTTAGCCTATAGACAGCAGTGAGAAGCAGAAACAATGGAAAATCAGGCGAACTTGTGTCCATAAGTGAATTGCAGACTCAAACGAGATTCCAGTCTAGTGACGCTAATTAACAAGCTGCCAGCTCTCACACCTCACCACTCAATCACGTCTCATACACCTCGCTCTCGCATAATTCACGTGTGTTAAGTGAGGACGTGACGAAGGCCTTTCATGCAAACGCTGGCCAAATGTGTGATAAAAGAAAAAAAATGTAGTTGATTCTCTACACAAAGTTGAAGATTATGTAGGGAGGCGGAATGGGTTGGAATTAAAGACGGTATTCGTAGTGTATGCATGAAATTAGGGAATGTTAACAGGGAAAGGAGTGGGTTGGAATGTGAGTCTGAAGTTATTATTATCATGGTGATTTTAAGCAGTAATAGGGGTATGATGGAATGTACGGTCTCATTTGGCCGGCTCTTGATCTGGACAACCCTTATATTCTGTTCCAGCTGACGACAGACTATTTTATTCATGTGAGAGTCAGATAGGAGTTTGAAAATGTAAACAATCATCAGAAACCCTTTCCTAGTCAGGATAAAAATATTTTATTCCTGCTTACGCCAGATTGTAGCACTGAACCGAAAGCTAGTCACAGGAGCCAGATTTTTATTTTTTTAAAAGTCAAAATAAGGTTCTTGTGTATATGTAGGAGAGCGGAAGAGAATCAAGTGGACAGTGGTGGAGTTAGGAACGCGACACACGTGTACAGTATCACATGGGGTGGTTTAACTCATGCCCCCGTTTCTCAGAGGAGGATTAAAAATATCAGGATTACACGCATATTTCAGCTGATATTACGAAGGAACCTAAATAATGTAAATCTTCATGATGTATCAGCGCAATAATCTAGGGTACACGTGCAATTCTTGATGAGATATAGTCACGCTCGCAGGTTTAAGAGATATAATATAGACGTATGATGTAAAACTTATTATACAGTATATAACGTGTTATGTGTAACATAATGAGCGTAACATAATAGGTGTTTTAGCCAGGCAATAATAGTGTCTGTGTGTACCATGCGTTAGGTGAAGAATGTTGTGTGAGTGTGTGTGTGTGCGTGTGTGTGTGTGCGTGTGTGTGTGTGTGCGTGTGTGTGTGTGTGTGTGTGTGTGTGTGTGTGTGTGTGTATGTGTGTGTGTGTGTACTGGTAGTCATACCACGTATGCAAATGAACACTCACAAAATCGCCCATGTATGCATAACGGCGTTTGTAAATATATGTGTACATTTGCTTGATGTGTAAGTACAGTGGGGTTCATGTTTAATATTACGAGCGAGCGAGTGCAGCGAGCAAAGTGGTGTTTATGTTCAGCTGAGAAATGAGCTGCTCAACACGACCCGGCCCAGCCCGACACGACACGACACGGCCCGACCGCGATGGTTTTCAGAGGCTAATAACTTTTCTGCTCTGGGAGATAGAGAAGAGATTCAGTAGGTGGTAGATATATTCAATAAATTTTGTTTTTAACTGTATATTTACTCATAAGACCAAAGAAACCCCTTGGAATACCTGCTTTCGAAGAGAATGTAGGGTGGGCTTCAACAGACATGCTCCACCATGAAGTCGAATTTAAAAAGGCTTCCTGTGGTACCACTATGTTTTTTTTTGCATGAATTCTAACAATTAAATATCGGATACTACAGTATACCCATAATTTTGTATGAACTTTTTTCCATGTTTAGGAGGTGAAATCAGCTAGGGTAATTGCCCCATTTCTGGATTTTATCATTCGATCAGTAACCAAGCGTTTACTGACGCATTTCGTTGACACAGCAAGTAGGGAGTAGAAAAATGAACAGTGTGCATGCGATAATTGCTACGGCGCCTCGCTATATGCACATCTAGTGAGAAAACGTGAGAGAGAGAAAACGTGAAAAGTAAATATTTTAGCTCAGGTATTCTTCTGTTATTGTTCAACATCCTCACCAGAAGTGTTGAAAGGTTACACCAAGATGAAATTATGATGATAGGCGTATGTACAAACGCTCGCGTGTTCGTCACGCGCCCACAGAACGCACTTATACTGCCCTGTGCGTTTTACGTTTGTTCACTTGAGCGTGCATACATAGCAGTGGAGGTGTATTTTTATTTTTTTCTAAAGTAGTGAATCCTTGTCATGTGATATACTGAGAAACGAGGTAATTCTGTGTGAGAGTAATATTAAGAGGGGTGTGAGTGTGAATGCAGGTGTGGGTGTGGGTGTGGGTGCAGGTGTGGGTATGGGTGTAGATGCGGGTGTGGTGTGGGTATGGTGTGGGTATGATCAATGTGGGTATGTGTTGTGTGCTGGGTGGGGGTGATAACTGAATCTGCAAGGTAATGAATGACTACTCTCTCTCTCTCTCTCTCTCCTCACACACACACACACACACACACACACACACACACACACACACACACACACACACACACACACACACACACACACACACACACACACACACACACACACACACACACACACACACACACACACACACACACACACACGCAAACTAAAATCATTAAGAATACAGTGGACAATAAAGGTGTTTTTTTTGTACAGCGTTTTTGTGATGATGTCGACACGAGATGTTCCAAGAAACTGGCCGAGATAATACTCACTGGTCACGATCTCGGTCACACACTGTCTGGCCATCACAAAATAAAAGAATAGGCTACATGACTGAAATGGATGAAGTTAAATTAAAAAAAAAATGAACGAGTAATAACGTAGTCGTACTGAGTTTAACCCCCGTCTGTCTAACCGAGCAGACCCATCAACCTAAGGCAAGCACTCGCCCCTACAGGACTTTAATCATGCAGTGAACCGGTGTTCCTTGCTGCAGCGAGGCGCGGGGAAAATGGAGGTGTGGTTCCCTGATGAACGCCGCGGTTGCACGTCTCAACTCTGTTAACTGGGACACCTCAGTAGTCTCCACATCACCCCGTTACGAATACGATGAAAGAAGAGAAATACTGTAATGGCATGGTTGGTAGAGTAAATAAAAATAAAATGGTTACTTGGATTGGATGTTACAAAGATCACTGGATTTGAGAGGTGAGTTCTCTCATATGGTAAACTTATGTTGGAGGCAAGAGGGGAAAACTGCTGCTTACGTGATCTTAGCTTATTATATTCGCCAAATTAAACTTTTGCGAGCGGGAAGCCGTATCAAGACTAAAAATTCTCCGACGATGAGAGAAAACGAAATCTAGCTTCCCTCATATCCTTTTCATCCTCGCCTCACAGCTCCTCCCTCCCTCTCCCTCTGCCTGTCCCTCTCCATCCTCTCCCTGTTCCAGTTAACGAGAATAAATTGTGCATGATGTAGTTTTTTCCGTGGCATGCAAAGACTCCGTCATGAATATTGCGAATATATCTTCATGTAACAGGCGGGGTTTACGAGCGGTGGTTGGTTGGCGGGGAGAGAGAGAGAGAGAGAGAGGTGGGGGGGAAGGAGAAGAAAGAAGTGAAAAGAGGAGGGGGAGGAAGGGAAGGAGAGGAAAGAGGAAGTGAAAAGAGGAGGGAGAGGAAGGGAAGGAGAGGAAAGAAGAAGTGAAAAGAGGAGGGAGAGGAGGAACCGGGAGGAGAGAAGAATGAGCATGGGAAAGTAAGGAAGAAAATGGCAAAGGTGGTAGAGGAGTTGAGAGATAAGACGAAAATAAAAAGAAGACAGGGAAAGAACGGGTGAGGGATTGAGAATAAAAACTATCTGGGAAGGGAGAAAGAGGACGGGAGAAAGTCGGAAGGAGAAATATGAGAAACAAGACTGAGAGAGATAGGAAGAAAGGCCTAAGATAGGAAAACAAGTAGGAGAATGGAGGATGAGGAAGAAGAGAGGTAAGGAAATTGTATGAAGAAAACAAAGAGTTGGAAGAAAAAGGAGTGGGTAAAGGAGGTGGAGAAAGTAGGAAAGGCAAAAAATAGAAAGAATGGAAGGAGAAAATATGATGAAAGCAAAAAGAGAATTATTGGCAAGAGGTAGGAAGTGGCGAAAGGTGGAAGTAAAAAATATAACAACGAAAAAGAGAAAGAGAAAAGGAGAGGAAGCAGAAAATCATTGTGCAAGGGAGAGCAAAGAAATATGGTAAAAGTGGAGGATGGAGTGAAGGAAGAGCTGGATGGTAGGAAAAGTGAGATAAAAGAGAGGAAGGGGAGGTAATAAACGAAGGGATTAAGGAGAGAGAGAGAGAGAGAGAGACAGAGAGATGAATGGATAAAGAGAGGAGGTGGAAAGGGAAGTAAGTTAAACTGCAAAGTAGGGAATCAGACGAGGGGAGGTAAGCAAGGGAAACAAAAGCGAGGCGGAAGAGGGGAAATGGGGAAAAAAGATAAATGAGACTGTAGGGAAGGGCAAGAGTTAAAGAGGAAATGACAGGGGGAAAAGGAAGACAGGAAAAAAGTAAGGAGGAAAGTAAATTGTAGGAAGAATAATGACGATGGTATGGTAATATGGACGTAGAATAGATGTGTTCTTTGATTTTGACTCTTGGAATTGTGTATGTGTGTGTGTGTGTGTGTTTTGCCGTAGCATTATTTGTGTACGGGACTGTTTTTTTTTATTTTTATTTTTTATTTTTTTTGTGCCAAGGGGAGGAGGTGGAGGCAAGGGTCTGGGTGGCACGCTATTGGCTTTATTGTGGCCATTATTCTCTGCCCATTGATAAGCCATCTAAAAGACTATCATATTATTTATTGTTATTCTCCCGTCTTAAGCAAGTACAGTAGAGTTAGTGCAATGACTGTTTGAGATAATGTTTGTACCGTACCTGCATTACAGTATGAGAGTGAGTTATTGGTGAAAAGTAAGTATAAGCTTGAGAGTGAGTGGTAGAAATAAGATTAAAATGAAAGTTCAAGAGTGATTTAAAGTTCAAGACAAATTCAAGAGTTACTTCACACGTGTTGGAGGATCTTCAGCCTGATGACGAGGTGCACCCCGGCGTCCGCATCCCGACACACCTGACACCCACCCGTGTTCACCCACAACGTCGGTCGGTCCATCGGGACATTCAGGGGTGAGGTGGGGTCGCAGAAAGTGGCTGTCACCTCCAGCAGTGTGTTGGGGGGCAGGGGGTCGGGCTCGGAAAGGGCGGAGCAGCAGGAGCAAAAGTAGGGTGAAAAAAGAGAGCATATGGGGCATTTTCGGTGTAAGGAGGGGCTGGAGTAGGGTAGGAGTGAGGAGGAGGGGGAAGGGGAGCTGGCGTAGGGTGGGAGTGAGGAGGAGCTGGGGCAGGATGGGGATGAAGGACAGCAGCACAGGCAGGATGTGGGTGTTGAGGGGACGGTGAGGTCCACCACCTGGGTGAGGCTGACACACACACTGCCGTCCTGCCCCTTCCCAGCCACTGCCCCCGCCATCTCTTTCAGGAGTGGCGTCGCCATGTGCACCAGGTTCTGGGCTAGTCTCGTCAGGCCCTCTCGATCCAGCCCCTTTGCCACCCTTTCCCAGCCTTCCAGCACCCTCTGGAAACACACGGGCAGCCCGCACGGTTCCGGGTGCCCAGACCTCGACCCCTCCGCGGTGTGAGTGTCCTTGTTATTTGACATTAAAAGAATTTTTTAGGGTGTTAAGCGAAACTGACAGGAGAGGTACAGAAGAAAGGGTGTAAATTGACAGTGAAGGATGACTGAGATATTATTTCAAACATAATTCGCTGATTGCAGATGTTGTGTTGCATGTTTACAGGTAACAAGAACTTTTGGCATTGAGTCAGTATTATTATGGATATGAACTCTGATGTCTGAAACATCATGATCAGTATCATTACCGTCGTCGTCAACAGCCTGAGACAGCCCATTGCCGGGTCAAGGCCTCACCCTGGTCTTCCATCTTTCTCTCCTTCGGCCTGGTTTTGTTTCATTCATCCAGTCTCAGTTAATCTCCGCTTTTCACATCTGCATCTTGTTTTCCGTCTACACCGTCCTTTTGTACCATCTCTGGGGCTACCAGTCAGGTACCCTGATTGTCCTCCTGTTTTCACTTTTTAGATGGACGTGACGTACCTACATTCATGTATTCTTTTTTTACTGTGGCTATTATATTATCTATTCTCCTCTGTTCGCTGCAAGATACTCCCCTTTTACCTCTCCATTTCATACCCAGCATATGCCTTACCGTTGCAGTGAGGACTCCTGCCTAGATGTACGTTTCAAGGATTTTGCTAAGCTCATCGTTTTTTTTTTTTTTTTTTTTACCAGAAACTGTAACGCGAAGGACGCTGGTTGTACTGCATACCCATCCGTACTGACATAGTTTAGTAGCCTTCATGAGATTTCAAAAGCCCTCCACCTCTTTCCTATTCTTCATGGTTTCTCTTTCATGAACTAAGCTGCTTGAGCACATTCTTGTTCATCAATTGTTAACAGAAAGGCGTGAACATGTCCGTTAAACGGAACTTTCCTCCTCTTCATGTTCATTTAAAAGCTTATCTTCAGATTACTCGCTTTTCAGCCCAACTTTCATTTCTTGTAGTTCCCCACTTTGATTCATAGAAAAAGTTTATGATGTCAGCAAACTGAAGATTGTTCAGCCGATCACCGTTTATGAGAGCATCTTTGCCATCTCAGTCAAAATTTCTGAAAACATGTAGTCAGTGAACCTTGCCCAGTAACCCCATCAGTATGTGTGTGTGTGTGTGTGTGTGTGGATTACTATTGCCATCAAACGATTTTATCCAGCAATGGTTAGACTATTGAAACCAGAGGAATTAGTTATCGTACCGTACAGCTTTCATTAACACTTTCACCACCAGGTGGCCCTCTGTAACTAGAAAAAAAAATCGTCTGGGAGCAACAGACTTAAGAAACCGTCATTGCACTGAAAGGGTTATCGGCCAGGACATTTTTAATTCACAAGAGCTTCACCCATTCCTTCTAATTACAATTTATTTTCTCGCTATCTTCAGACGATTTTACCTTTTCGAGCCGGAAGGGACAGATATAGCCGTAATTAGCCCCCGTCACTACTTCAGGTGTGTCCTAGGATAAATGAAACAGCCTGGCGGTAGCGAGAATTAGAATATAAAATAAGTCATCGGACTGAAAGGGTCAACAGAACAGCATTAACCCCTTGAAGACGGTAACAGGTATTTTTCCTCTTTGCTTCCTATCTTTATTCATTTATTTATCTTTTAATTAAGCCAGTGCGAGATAAAAATTACCAGGAAGGCCAAGACTGTCCTTATTATTGAAGCTTCTGGCAGCCCAGTGTGATGCGTGATATTAAAAAAAGTCTTCCTTTGAACTTTAAAGTGCAGCTGTCAAAGAAATTACGTTCAAAGAAAATTCCTAAATGTCAGGAATTAAAGGGCGGAAGTTAGGATGAAAAAAAAAAAGTGAGTAGAGAAAGGGGGAGGGAGGGGCACATTCCGATGAGAGGCCCCGAGAGAGAGAGAGAGAGAGAGAGAGAGAGAGAGAGAGAAGGATGGAATGGAAAGCAGAGAGGGGAGAAATATGGTAGGGGAAGATGATTCAGAGAAAAGGCTGATTGAAATGGGAAGAAAATAAATAACCGGGTTTGGGGAGGATGGAATACGGGTGGATAGGGGTCTAAGAGACTGGGGATGACATGAGGAAGAGAAAAACGAGAGGTGATGAAAAGGTACATGAAAAGTAAGCATGGAACGAAGGAAGGGAACACATGATTATGATGATGATGATGATGATGATGATGATGATAATGATGACGAAGAAGGAGAAGACGAAGGAAAAGGGAAACATGTGATGGAGAGGGAGTGAGGTTGTTAAGGGAGCACAAGGAAGGGACAAGAGGATTTGATAACAGATTAGGAAGCTTGGGACGGTGAGAAGACGAAAGGGTAAGGAAAGAATGGAGAAAGAGCGAGGGTGGAAAGATAGGAGAAGGCTGGAAAGTTTTAGACTATGCGATTAGGAAGGTGAGGAAGTGGGGATGGTGAGGGAGGTGGAGAGGAGGGTGAGAGGGCTGGAAAGGAGGGTGAGGGGTGGCAATCTGTGGGCCTGGAATGATTGGCTTGTGCGAGGAATAATTGGTGCTGGAGTCACACCCGGTCATCTACCCGCTGTGTTTCTGTCTGTCTGTCTTTCTGTCTGTTTCTTCATGTCTGTTTCCCTTTTATTCTGCCTATTTCTGTTGTTCTGTCTAATTGTCTGTCTCTCAGCTGTGAATACACGCTAAGATTCTGTAGATTCGGTAGCATACACACACACACACACACACACACACACGCACACACACACACACACACACACACACACACACACACGCACACACACACACACACACACACACACACTCTTCTCCTCCTTCGTCTCTATTTGCATGTCTTCTACTTCATCTTCCTCTCAAACACCGCCCTTGCATTTTTTTTTTCTCATAATTTTTCTCTCCGCGTCGTTTCCGCAAATTGGAGCGTGCGTTTTTGTGATCCTCCTTCACATGCGTTGGTCTCCTGCCATCTCTGCCCCCATCCTGATGTTCTCCATGGCTTCTCTTTGCGTCTTCAGCAGTAGTATCTCGCTGTAATACATTATTTTTAACATTTGTCTCTTTCGACGAAATAGTTTACGTCAGATTAATCTCTCTCTCTCTCTCTCTCTCTCTCTCTCTCTCTCTCTCTCTCTCTCTCTCTCTCTCATTATTTGAAGTAAGTAATAACTGGAATATATTACCAATTTCTCATCATGTCAATGTAAAACACCCAGAAGCAAAATATATCATTTGCATAATCCAACTGATGTACTTAGGCGGGAAAAAAAGAAAAAAATGTCTTAACGATATAAAAATATTATAATGCTGCTTATTTTTATCATGTGTTAATTAGGGAGAAGTAAAAAAGTTTCGTGGAAGTGCTTTATATTTGCATTCATTTTTTAAATTAAGTGGAAGGATTGTACCTTCCTTTCTGCCTTTGTGGGGCGGGAGAGAGAGCGAAGTTTAATGAGCAAGCATTCAGACAGACAGAAAGATAGACATGCTGACAGACAGACTAAAATGGATCTCGGATAGATGGCTAAAAAGGTTAGTTGACTTGTGGATAGGTACGCAGGACAGGTCAACAGGTAGACTGATGCAAGTAACAAAGTAGGTAATTTGCAACCAACATATTGCCTGCAGTGTTCAGACTTAATCATTCTATACCTGTGCTGTGTGTAGTGAGTGCGTGAATGACTCAGTGGGTGAGTGGGCGAATGAATGAGTGAGTGCTTGAGTTAGAGCTAAAACACAACCAGACGCACCTGGTCCCATTATACTGTAAGGTACACTGTTCCTACCTCACGCACACAGACAGACAGACATATTGGCAGATAGACAAACTAGGGAATGAATGACTGGCTGACACCAGTTAGATGTGTAAATGTTTAAATAAGCTTTACTTGTGGAAATCATATAATTAGATACTGCAGACAGATAAGCGATATATTGTATATAGATAGACGTGAGTGATAGTTGAAGAGGGAGATATAATGATAAACTGTTTGAATGATAGATTAAAATTGAGGAATTATATATAGCTGAATATATTGCTTTAGTCTATATCCACTGTCGTCTTCAAAGGTGCAGGTGGTAAAGTGTGACTGGTTCACCAGCCCCTCCATTTACTCACTGTCTATTGTCCGCCGCTGACACCCGCTGACAGGGTTGAATTGACAGATAGCAGGAAGTAGACATGTTGGGAGGGAGGGGTCTTGAGCGGCAGAGAGGCAGATTATATAACAGTTTCACCACTGACAGGAAGGGGAAAGGCTGAGGGGACAGGAAGGGAGGGACGGCGGAGAGTGAAAGGAAAGGATGGTTGGGAGTGATATTGAACAGAGGGTCGTTTCATCTGAAAGTAAAATTTAATTGGGGTAGATTTAGATGGTGGGGAAGTGATTGGGGTGAGGCAGGAGTGGAGGATGAAGCAGGATGGGGAGAGTGAGGTGGCGGTACAGTGGGGCATGAGTTTAAAGGGAAGTGGAGGCTAAGCGTTGGGCAAGCGGAGGCTGAGGTAGAAGTGGAAAGTAAGGCAGGGCTGGAGGGTTAGACAGGCCTGGAGGGTGAGATAAGGATGTACGATGAGGCAGGGAATCAGAATGAGTCAGGAATGGAGGATAAGGCAAGGATGGAGGGTAAGGCAGGGATGGATAGTAAGGCAGGAGTGGAAGGTAAGGTTGGAGTGGGAAGGCAGTCAGCAACGAAGCGTGGTCAGCAGATGAGAAGGAAGGCAGTGTCCTAATTAGATGTCTACAAACTTTAGTGATTTAAGTGTGACAGAGTAACAAGCCACCTCTTTACCAGCTAACTACTCTCTGCCGCTGACATTCGCTGGCAGGACTAGACTGACAGACAGGAGGGAACAGACATGGGGAGGGGGGGAGGTTCGGAGCTTAACTAGAAAGCAGACAAGGACACGAATTATACAACACAGAGGTTATGGGAAGGGAGGGGAAAAAGAGTGAGGAGGGGATGGGTGGGTTGATATAGAACAAAGGGTCGTTTAAACTGAAAGTAAAAATAATTGGGGTAGATTTGGATGGTGAGGAAATTGAAAGGGGTGAGGCAGGAGTGAAGGGTGCTATAGAGGCAAAGCTCTGTGTAGGGAGAGTGAGTGTGGGTGGAGGTGGTGGGGGGGACGTGGAATATGAGACAGGGTTGGTGGATGAGAAAGTGGGGAGTAGGAGTGAACAGTGAGGCAGGGGTGGGAAGGCAAGCAGGCAGGAATCGCCGTGTCCGTATCAGAGAGTAATCAGTGTTCTAATTAGAAATGCGTGGACACACACACACACACACACACACACACACACACACACACACACGAGTGGCATTCAAAGTACAGGAAGAATGAAATTAAAAGTCGGTGACGTGATTGAAACGTTTGCTAATGAACGCTTATGACGCTGCCAGCACGTTAATGCGCCATTTACATCCATATAGCCATATAAAACTGCCTACATATATGCAAGAGAACACCATTAGCACACTTAATAGTCCGTTCATAACAAGAGCAGTGTTAAAATGAGTGAGTAGAATGAACTGGCTCGCGACATCTGGAACCTTTACTCGCTCATGCCACATCACCAGCTTAACAATGAATATTAGTTGATACTCAGGTTTTTATAACTCGCTTTTAGTTGAATAAAATCGTCTGACGTTACTGAAATAGAATAATACAGTGTTCCCGGCCGTGAAATGGTTAATGTTACCAGCATTGACACTCTGGCCTTTATTACTCATTTAGCAGATTTGGAATGCAATACTAAGGTTGTTCCGACTGAGAGGGCTCAGCTAAATAAAATCGCCTGATGTTAACCTAGCTGGAATTAGAGTTGTCCTGATCATGAGAGAGTTAATGCAACAGATTTACGTCAAACTCGGCCTCACAGACTTAATGATATGAAAAGATTAAATGACATACTTGTAACACATGTTTGTAAGATAAGACACGGAAGGTTCATTAAAGGCGAATATTGGAGAGAGAGAGAGAGAGAGAGAGAGAGAGAGAGAGAGAGAGGTGCAAGACACCGGTAACAAACTATTCCGGCTTCCACATAACTTGGTCTGCGAGAGTGATAAAACCTGCCACAATCTAATTTCCCATCCAGCTATATACACGACCAATTTGCAGTTGCCTATATATTTTGCAAGGGTAAAGTTAAATTAGACGGGGCCGTAGAGCGCTGTTTATTTATCCATTATTAGTTGGGTAAAGTTACAGGAAACTGGCTGAATGGAGGAATGATTTGGTTTTTGTCAGTTTGTCATTCGGGGTTTAATGTACGTGCATCTTATGGGTGAAGATTAAGTATAGTCGTATTAAAGACCGTTTGAGGTCAGGTGAGGCTGTGAGTGTATCCCGTCATCAGTCCGTTCAATCGTGTTGTTGATTAAAAGATGAAAATAAAGTATGGTGGTAGGAAAAAAAAAAAACATTAAAAAGTACTGTAAGACGTCATCTTCTTCAACACGTGTGAGGTGAAGTGAAGGGGTAAGTGTATGCCATCATCAGTTCTGACTGGAAATACTGGAGTAAATTTGTCGTGAGGAAGATGTGTGGTGCCATTCAGAACACCAAACACCCTTATGACGTATTCAAACATTATATTTTACCATCAAGCAGACACTTCTCCCTCCTATCTGCACCGCGCCACACTACACTACACGATACAATACCGCACCACGCGATACGGCACCGCACCGTTTCGCATCGCCCCATACCACACCTCCTCATTAGATCATACTAACAGGATTCCCGATGCTCAAGTACTGGCCTTTGATGGTCCCGAGTGGCGGCGGTTTGAGCAGGAGACAGGACTGATAGCCATCCTTTGAACCCGGAGTTATGGTGATATTATCCTTCCTGGGCAGCCAAGGCGAGGTAATTGAAGTGGTCAGCGGATGGTGGTGGAAATGGAGTTATCTACCTTCAGCTTCTGCTGTGATAGGGTGTGGTAAGTGGTATTATCCCCATTCAGCCGTTTTGGTAATAGGGTGTCGGAAGTTGTACTACGAGTATTCTCATTCAGTTGGTGTGGTGGTACAGTATGAGATGAAGTATTATCCTTTTTCAACTGCTGTTGTGTTAAGGCACTGAAAGTGGTATTATCCCCATTCAGTGCTTGTAGGGGTAGTTGGAATTTACTGCTCGTATAATGCCACTCAAGGGAGAGTGAGGCTCGTGTCCCCTGCCTTAAATATCGGGACCAAGTAGCTTAACCCAGATCCTCTATGCTCTTGGTGGGGAAAAGGGATTGCTTGATGATGGACATTCCGATTCGTTTTCTTCTTGTGAAGATTGTGTTACCCTTCTATTTTGTGCGTTGTTGCGTTCGTAGTCTTCATTCTTCCTAGTTTTCTCTTCTTTCCTGATTCTAGTTTATCCTCTCATCTGTGGCTTCTCCTCTCGAGTTAGATTTTTCTCACAGCATACGGAGTTTACGTGGAAGGTGTGTAATGAAAAATCCGTGTTTACACCCAACTCCTCCAAGATTAAATTAAGTCATCCTCCCTCCCCATTTTTCGTTATTACATCGCACAAGTTGGGGTGTTTTTCCCTCGAGACCCGAGGGAGCTTTACATTGACTCCAAAAATACAGCTGCAAGGTCGTAATCATTTTATGGTCTCTTCTTTATTATTATATTCCATCTTACGCTCGACGGTTTTATTGCCGTGAGGAAATATAGGAGCCTGAGTGTGTTCAAATAACGCCATAGCCCATCACATAATGATCTCGTTAATTTTTAGTATTTTGTTTGTGTTAACTGCAGATGACTGTGTTTAGCTGCACGGAGTCGCTAGAACCTGAGTGACCCTCTCACAGTCGGAACAACTCAGGTACTGTGCTTCAGCTTACACCTGATGATTTTATTCAGTTGAGTGCTCCATAGCAGCCTGAGAGTTATAAAATTAAGAAAGGCATTCCAGTTACATCAAAATTTCTTAAGCAGCGTCGAAATTTTTAAGATTAACCACACGATTGTCCGAAGTGACCATTATAAACCCTAGAAAAAACGCCCGAAATGTCTAAAATATAAGTGAAAAGCACATTCGAATTGTCTTTAATAAACCCCAGAAACACTACAGAATTGTGTTAATCCTTTGAACCCGAGGACGAAATTATTCTAAGGTGTCCTGCAGTTTATATATGAGAAACTTAAGGTTATCAATTGGGTAAATTTGAGAAAAAAATGGTGGATCACTACGGATCAAAATCTCAGTCTTTCCGGTGCTATAATTCATTCATTTTAACTTGGTCAAGATTTCGTCCTTGGGCAGCTTATTTCATTTAGCTTAATGACAGTAAAAAGACAATAATGTGGTTGTATATCCTATATCACAGGACTTCATGACTTGCACGATGATCTTATGTTAATTTCATGTTAAAGTTCGGTATTCTAGGTCGATAAATGACAGTATTAGGCCAAGTTAAAGTGACTAAGGTATAGTTACTGAGGGTGAAATATGAGGGAGACCGTTTTTGCCCATAGGGTCATCAGTTTTTGTAACTCCATAACGGTTGAGAATTGGACCCGTTTTGACAAAGCGTTTATTTTTTTAAATCAAAATCAAGCAAAGAATAATTTCTAAAGAGTTTCATACATACTCGCGGGACTCCCATGAAAAAGTAAGTCAGTGTTAGGGTATGCTAGTGTGTCCGTCACTATTACGGGTCGAGCAACCAGCAGCAACCCCGGAAGTTGCAACGGTGCCACCTTACCCGCTGCCGCGACACAATCAAAGACCCTCCACAACACCACCTCTCAGTCCACGTCAGGTTTTATTGGGGACATCCGAAAGACACGCCAGTAGCTCCATCACCACAAAGGCTTCGTGCCACCACACGTTTGTCCTGCGTCACTTCATCTCACATAATCGTCCTATTCCCCCTCCAGCTTCACCCTTCTACATTTATGCTCATCTCTCTTCCCTCCCTTGCTGCACCCCTCCACACTTAAACCCAGCTGCCTGTCCTCCCTGATTTCATACCAACACACTTCTGTCCAGTTCTCTTCCCTATCCTTCCTCACCCCCAAAACACTTATGTCCAGCTTCCCCCCCCCCCCTCCCTTGCTTCACCACTACACATGCCCAACACTCTTCTCTCTCTCACACACACACACACACACACACACACACACACACACACACACACACACAGCAAAAGGCAGGGAGTCATAATGAATTAATGTACACACACACACACACACACACACACACACACACACACACACACACACACACACACACACACACTGCAAAAGAGAGAGGGAGTCATTATGAGTTAATGGAATTGCTTACCTCTTCCTCTCTCTTTCACACACACACACACACACACACACACACACACACACACACACAAGAGAGAGGGAGTCATTATGTGTTAATGGAATTATTCACCTCTTCCTCTCTCTTACACACACACACACACACACACACACACACACACACACACACACACACACACACACACACACACACACACACACACACACACACACACACACACACACACACACACACACACACACACACACACACACACACACACACACACACACACACACACACACACACACACACACACACACAGCAAAAGAGAGAGGGAGTAATTATGTGTTAATGGAATTATCCACCTCTTCCTCTCTCTCTCTCTCACACACACACACACACACACACACACACACACACACACACACACACACACACACACACACACACACACACACACACACACACACACACAGAGGAGGGGGGAGTCTGTTCAAAATAATGATTCCGAAAATATATTACATTAATTTTTCATCCAAGGTCTGTTTCTACCCCTCAAACATCTGGAGGGTTTCCCAGTAGCGAGTAAAATCGTTTGACGTTAACCACCGCCGGAGTAAAATTGACAAGTACTCCCTCTAGATTTAAGGAAAATACTTGAGTCACCGGTACCTATTTCGTATCTTGTTCGTGTTTGTAGTTTTTTGCCCTTTGTGTGTGTGTGTGTGTGCATTCGTTCTGTCTTTTACTTAGGCTAAGCTGAACTGTTTTATGGTCTTCCTTTTAATGGCTTTCCCGTGTGGACCCATTTTCTTTTACTACTTTTTTATATAGTTTGTGTGTGTGTGTGTGTGTGTGTGTGTGTGTGTGTGTGTGTGTGTGTGTGTGTGTGTTCTTAGTTATTTTTGTGCTTTTTCTGTACACATGCCATTGTCCATACTATTTTTATATCGTGACAGTGGAAGGGGGGAATTTTTCTCTTTTCCCTTTTTTTTTTTTTCCTTGTGTCGGGATGGATTCGTTTATTCATTTTTTTTTTGTGCCATCGTCTTGCTGAAGGGTATGTATGGATAATAGCTGGATCTTTAATTATTTATTTGTTTATTTGTTTATATTTGGCATGATGGTGTGAAGAACCTGTAGCATATTTCCTTGTTCTGATTTCTGATTTCAGGGGCATGTCAGACAGTCTCACTTACATCACCTTTCCCCTTTACGCCCCCATCCATTCCTAGATGATCCCTTCCCCTCATCTCCCTCCTTCCCCACCACCTAATCCCTCCCTCGCCTCCTCCCCCACCTTCATGTCCCTCTCCCAACATCTCTTCCTCTTTTCCCTGTGCTTTTTCACTTTTTCCTTCTTCTCATTTCCTATCTTCATGGTACCCTTTCCCTCTCGGCCCTCATTTCCCTCCCCATTTCATCTCCCCTCACATTCCCGTACCGTACTCCTTCATCTGTCTCTTCCCCTCATGTATCCTTCTCATCATCAGTGCACCTTACCTTCCTCACCCCTCTCCTCATGTCCTTTCTACATGAGTCTGGTTCCCCCCCTCCCCTACATTCTCCCACTCTCATTCTCCCTGTCACATCTCCTCTCTTGCTCCCTCTCCCACTGCCAGTCTTCCATCCCCCCCTTTCACATTTCCTCTTTCCCATCCCTCCCCTTCACATTCCTCCTCTCCCATCTCTCCTCTCTCACCCCCTTTTGGCCATCCCCCCTTCTCTCCTGTCCCTCCCATCTCCTCATCTCCCATGTCTCCTGCCCACCTGTGTGAGTCGACCTCCTCCCCCGACCCTTCGACATTATCTCCCCGCATAATTTCCCTTGGGGTCACAATAAGCTGATTGTCCCTTGGCCCCTCACGCCAAGCTTCCAGGAGGTGGGGGTGGGGGGTAGAGGGGAAGGTGGAGGGGAAGGAGTTGGGGGAGAGGGTCTTGATCTGCCGATGTGGAGGACGACAAGGTACCATTTAACCCCTTCATACAATGGCGTTCCTTTTAGCTACTGTTGTTACTGTCAAGCGATTTTATTTAACAGAAGATTGGTCTCTGCTAGTGAGGATGTTAACCAGAATCTACATCTAAACCGTCCGCTTCGAAAAGTCTGTAGCTACTGTGCTGAATGAAATCCTCTGAAGTCGACAAAAATAATGTAAGAAGTCTGTATAAGGCAGTAGAGGAAATTTTTGGAATGGAACTTGTTTGGTCATGAATTCACATACAGAACGCAAATCTGTCACCGATATATTCAGATCCCACGGAAATATATTCAAATGCTACGGAAATTTGACAGTGATATAACCTGATGCTACAGGAGAGGTGGTAATAGCAGTAGAAATTGAGAATGGAGTAAATTATTTTGTTCAGTCATTTCAGAATCTATGGAAACTTGCTTGAGTTGAAAGGGAAATATTTTTGGTCACACACTCCAAATTCTGTGAAAGGTTAAAGGGAAATGGGAAATGAGAATTATATACATTTTACCGTATTTCATCTCTAACCATTTTCCAGAATCCGGTGTTGTGTACCATAGCTTTTTTCTTACTCTGGAATATGTTTGGTTGTTCAGTTCCAAGCAAAAGTAATATATATGCCCGTGTAGTTTTATTTGTCTTTATATTCTTTAATCACACGGATATACAGGGGAATAATGGGTAAGTACTAGACGACAGGTATCAGTAACAGTCAGACTTTATTGCATTTTAGCCGTAATACAGGGGGCTTACTGTCTCAATTGCTAATCCGAGTCTGGCATGTGATTAGCTGCCTCAGTTAATTCACGTGGCTTTTTTGGTGCCAGTTTTAGCCTTAATTTGGATATTGTAGGTTCATTTCGCAGTACGACAGGAGAATAATTTTAACGCCCCCATGGTCGCAACAATTCTGGCATTTATTTCCAGCTAATTTTAGATTCTGTCATGGAAAAATGAGTTATTGAAGCCTGAGAATGCTTCATATTTTAAGCAGACTAGTAAATAAGTGACTTTTTTTTTCCATTGTCTAAAATTCTGCACCGATAAAATGGTAGGCTGGAGTGTTTTGGAAATTTCGTTCACTGTGACCTCGTTCCTCCTGACTTTTGCATCCGTTTTCCTGCCTCACCCTTCCATCTCTCCTGCCTGACTCTGCCGCTTCCCTCCTGCCTCATCCATCCTCCCTGGCCCACTTTCCAGCCTCGCCTCTTTTCATTTTTCCCCAGGCTGACTCCGTAGTGTCGTCTCGTGTTATCATTTGTTTTATTTTTTTATCATTCTTTTCTTTCAGCATTTTGCCTCCTTTGCCGGGATTCTTACTTTCTGCGTCGCCTTTCCTTTTTCTGTCTTGGTTCATCCTGCTTTTTTCCTCCATGATTAAGTGATTTTGCGAATTGGTCAATTGTACGAAAGGGCGATGAGATCGATCCCGGGTTTGGGTATTGAACAGCTGGATTATTTGATTGCGTTTCCACAAGCCCCACCGGTTTGTTATTAGAAAACCTTTGTTTATATTACACCAGTCTGAATAACACAACTTTATCATTTATACAGTATGGATGATGGGTATTAGCGCTGTAGCTGTGACATATAAAGGTGTGTGGTAAGTAGGAGGACTGCTGGGCCTCGGAGAATGGATTGTCACGTATATTCCCAGAGTTGGACACAAAAAGTGCTATTTCTCTGCCTCCTCACTTTGTATCCCTCTCATTTGACTCACCTTAATCCCTGCCTCAGATGGCTTCCCTCTCAGCTTAGGCTATCTCTCCCCCACTCATTTCAGTCATCTTATTCCATAGCCTTTACTCCGACCTTCACCTCAGTCTTTGGTTTGGTCTGGCCCTGTATGATTTATGTCATACTCTGTTACGTGCGTTCCACTTATTCCTGCTTGC
>NC_137023.1:38599584-38634584 GCF_032717465.1 Coenobita brevimanus
GTCATAGGATCTCTCTCTCTGTCTCTGTCTCTCTCTCTCTCTCTCTCTCTCTCTCTCGTATATAAGTTATTATTATGTGGTTGCTACATGGAAAGTAATAAAATAATTACCGTTACTTTATTTCTTCCAGCAGGGATGCTGAGACGACTGGTGGCAACTCCCTAGGTAAGGTGCTCATACCTGGCCTCACACACCTGTTCTCAGCCCTCACACACGCCTGTCCTCACCCCTTACACACACACACACTTGTCCCATACCCTTCACACACACACACACACACACACACACCTTTCACACACGCCTGTCCTCACTCCTAACACACACCTGCCGTCACCCCTCACATACCTGTCTTCATGCCCTCCCCCCCAACACACACACACCTGCCCTGCTTCATCTCAACACAGAACATCAAATTCTTCCGCTGTTGTCTCCCTGCAGTGTGTGAGAGGGTGCCGCAGTCTCCCTCTCTCTTGTTCCGCTAGTGTGTGTCCTGCATCTTGTTCCCTGCACGCTGTCTGTCCTTCATTTTTTTTTTTATACCGTGTCCTTCTTATACAGTACGGCAATTTCTGTAGTAGCTTCTTTGTGCTGAATATAGACTAGCAATTCTGTGTTCTTTGTCTAGTTTCTTTTATGACTGTGTCCTGCATATGACTAGGTTCTTTCGTGTAACTAGTATGTCCGGCAAATACTTTCTTTAATACACTGTACAATATATATAGACCTAGTTGTTTTCGTTGTGTCATGCCTCATCAATTTCATGTCATGTGTCCTTGGGATAATGTCCAGTTTCAATGACATCATGTTTAGAAAGCATTGTGATTAGTGACCTTTCGTCCTCCAAAAGTGTTCTTCGTAATGCTCCCCGTCTTTCATGTCGCGCTTCAGCTGTCCCGCATAAAGAGTGTCCATGTTGTCTTGTACTTCCTGGATATTGCGTCGAGCGTAATGTATCGTGTTTGGCATGAGTTGCGTCTCCCAGGGCCATTATGAGCTTTCGTTGCCTTGATGTCGCTCAAGTGAAAATGTTTCGAGTTGAGATTGGCACGCCGTTTGGTGATTCCTTCCTGCTATCTCCTCTGCCACACCCCAACTTCTTTGCTTGCTTTCATACTGTGTGCCTCCCTTCCCTGCATCCTCTTAGCTGCTTAGTCTTTTAGCCGTCCTCTCTCAAGTCCTTCTCCCCCCCTCCCCTCACTTTTCTCACATCCCTCCCTTCTCTCAGCATCTTATCCTTTTTACAGTCTCCCAGTCCTCAAACAGCCACCCCCTCCTTTCTGTGACCTCATCTTGTCGCAGCTCCCCCCTCCCATCATCTTTTTAACAACCATTGTTCTTGTTCAGCCACTTCCTTCAAAACTCCCCTCCCACTCAACAGCCTTCCACTCAGCGGCTGTCCCCCCCCCCCCTCTCCTGAACAACTTAACAGCACAGACCACCTTCCCTTCCTTGCAACCCCCTCCTGGTACAACCCTCGCCCATCCCTTACAATCCTCCCCCATCCCTTACAACCCTCCCCCTCCCTTTACAACCCTCCCCCACCACTCACAACCCTCTCCCCTCTCCTCAAAACACACTTCTCTCCCTTCACAGTTCTCACAACCCTCCCTATCCATTCTCACAGTGCACTCCCTCCCTTCCCTTCACAGGGAAGCTGGCGTAACGGAGTAAGCTCAAAGCCCGGCGTTTGTTTTCTAGTTTATTTTGATTAGACTTAACACAGATGTGCCTTGGTCGGTAGCCTGCTTCTAACTGACCCTAAGCCGGCGCGCTTGTTGCCCCAGCTTCCAAAAAATGCAGACACAGCAAATACAAGGGAGTGGCTAGACCTAGCTCAGCGAATTAAGTCACGCGCACTTCTTGTATCTGTGCATAGTTATACAGGGTTATATATTACGTACATTAACATTCACATAAGAGTAAGCAAGGTTGACAAATCGTTAAGAAATCATTAGTAACAACAATCCTGCCCTTTCCCACACAGTTCTTCCTCTTCCCCCCAGTGTTCTTCCTCTTTCCTTCACAATCCTGCCTCTTCCCTCATAGTCCTGCCGCTTCTCTCAGTCGTTCTTCTTCCCTTATAGTCGTGTCCTTAACTTTCACAGCCTTCCCTCACAATCCAGCCCCTTCCCTCACAGTCTAGCCACTTCCTTCACAATCCTACCACTTCCTTCACAGTCTTCCCACCCTGTTCCTTCAGTGTCTCCTTTCGTCTTCCTCGCATTGCCTTTTTCATATCAACTCCCCCTTCCCTTTTCCCTGTCAGGCGGCCTAAGAGCGAACGCAACACTCCCACCTCAACAAGGACTTTTAGTGTGCTGTATTATGGTGCCTGCCCAGTGGTTCTCGTATAACCAGCAACCTCGTATATTATACACACAAAGGGTCACGAATAAAAGAGGGTCGATGTGGATACAGAAGGTAATCAAGAAGTTGTGAACAAAATCCTCAGAAAGTTATGAACTGATGAGGAAACTTAGGCTGGAAGTGAGTTTGGATTTTTTTAAATATTTTAAGAAAACAGTATAAAGGCAATTGCTGAAACTTTGGACATAGCTGTTAAGGAGAACCACTTTGAAGTAACATGTCCTGTAAGCATGTATATACCTTAATTTAATTTTCAGGTGCTCCTTAAGTGGACCTAAATAGAAGACAGGGATCAAAGAAAAATTTGCCTTATTAGTAATGTGTTTGAACCTCATGCAAATTAAGATTAAATAAGTTACAGGACATGATACAGCGATTTTCACCTTATTTATTTTTCAGTTGCTGGGTTCAGGGAAATATATATTTTTTAAATTAGTGTATGACGTATTGAATGATTATGCAGTTTGTTCAGGGAATGTGGTGGTCAAGTGCTTAGAATTTTTTTCTCCGTTTTTCTTAAGAACACGAGTTTCATCATTGGTTGGGACAGGGATGCCATAAAAACACTCCTCCATATGCCATTGCACCAGTCATGATTGAGACAGCTCTTACCATGTATTCAGTGCGGCCGGTGGGTTGGCCTGTTGGCGCCGAAGTGGTTTAATGTGAAGATGTGTAGCACGCAGGAAGACTGCTTGGACCTCAGTGAACGAACTGTCAATCTATGTGCAATCTGATACACACACACACACACACACACACACACACACACACACACACACACACACACACACACACACACACACACACGACCAGAACGAATCCCAGATATTAATTCAACACCCTAGCAGTAGCTCTATGGCAGCTTCAACGTTTAGACTCCTGTGACCTGCTCTTAGCTGAATAAAATCGCATGGGGTCAGGTGGAATAAAGTACAGTACAAGATTCGTCCTGACACGGAAATTGTAATAGCAGTGGCACCATACCGCGTTCACTTTAAGTTTACCTAAAATTATCTTTCCACCTAGATTACTGAGTTGTAACAATAGATTAACACTAGACGGTGGTACTTGGCACGAAAAAGTGCGGTGGAAAGGGTGTACTTTCCATCACAGCCTGGTCATGGACTGTCAGCCGCAAGTGTACAGCCGTAATATTGTCTTTTTCTGCCCGCTGAGCTACGGGAAATAAGCTACCTCACTTTCTATACCTGGACTTTCTTCGTGTCTAGCATTTTAAGCCAGCGTAAATCTCTTATAACAATTCAGCAGTCAAAATGGAGAGATGGCAGTTTGAGACCAAGTTAAAGTGAAAAGAGTATAATGTCTTCGATAAGATGGAGTGATAAGGATGTGTGTATAAAAATCCAATCTTAAACTGTATCTTTTCCCCCCTCATTAACCTGACCATTATCATAAGTGTTTATATCATTAGTGTATGTAATTAAGGGTCATTAATCTCTGCCTCATTACCTCCCCACTTCCATTCTTGCCAGGGCGACACACACTTAATCTTTTGCTGTTGTGTGTGGCAGTTCCTCCGTCCCAGCTACGCCAATGCTCACAAAAACGCTCTTTAATTTGGCCATAAATTGCTGGTATACGGGCGTTGTAGTTTGTTGTGTGGTAATTAGTGGTAGAATGTTAGTAGTAGATTGAATTATGGAACACGGGACGAAGGACTGTGGAAATGGTGATTGAGAGAGCCACTGTCACACACACACACACACACACACACACACACACACACACACACACACACACACGTGGAAATATATATTTGTGATGTAGGGTGACATTATGAAATGACCTTGTCCTAATTTGTGTTGAGAACGCGCAGTACACCGATCCTAAGCTGTGGTGGGCTTATAATCTGTACACTAGGATGCTCCCATGCTTTATCTTTTTCTTATTACCTTTAAACGACTTTATTGATCCTGAGAGAGAATTCACATTGAAAGAGTTAATGAAGTATGTATACGAGTAGAACCCCTCCAGCTCGATGACTCTCAATTCAGAAAAAAAAAAAAAAATGTCAGACGATAGCAGGAGTAAAAATCGGATTAACGTCATCGTACTGAAGATGATACACGCTGCTGGTTGTGATGGAGGTAATTTTGATGACGTATTGTTCATTTTATTCATACTACCACCAGACGATTTAAGTTAGGTTATGAAAGACCCCTGATTGTGAAAGAGTCGATGGAGAACCCCTTACAGTCCGAGAGACCTTCCATCCTTAATTTCTCTACGGTCGTGTTGAGTTGGAGAGAATAAGCCAAAAATATACGTCATCATCTTGAAAGGGTTAATTGCAACTCATCTCCAGTCTCAGGGAAAAGTAAAGATAAGATCAAATTTATCTTGAAGCTCATTGTTAGACTGAGGCGTGTTGACTTATACCCCACACCTTTCCTCCCCCTGCCCCCACCTCCCTCTCCCACCTGCTCCCTTCATCCACTCCCTTCCTCTCTCATTCCCCCACCCATTCCCTCCCTCCCTCACAGCTCCTTCCATTAGCTGCACAACCACAAAAATGGCCATAATGAGATCCCTCCATTTTATCCTTTGTATTCCTTTGTACTATCCTTTTGATTTTTGTAGGTGGGGAAAAATACAAGTACCGCTTATATATTCTCACCTCATACGGGAACTCAGAAGAAAGAAGGTACAGCAGGGGGGGAAAAAGAAAAGGAAGGAGATAGGAAAATGAAATAGTGTTTCCTGGATCCTTATTAATAAAGCCTCAGAGGAAATGAATTGTCGAAAGTAGGTATGTGTGTGTGTGCGTGTGTGAGAGTATGTGTGTGTGTGTGTGTGTGTTTTTCGTATTTATCCCTTTCATGGTCGGGACAGCTCTAGTATTTTATTCCATCTAACGCCAGGCCACTTTACCAGCAGGGTAAGTTGTAGGAGCCTGGGTGTTAATACTCAATCATACCCGCCAGACTTTCCGAGCTGATTTAAATGTCTCGTCTCGTCTCCTCTCTTTTCTCTTCTCTTCTCTTCTCCTCTTCTCACCTTTTCCCTCCCCCTATCATACAGCACCATACGTTGTCACCACCACCCTCGCCAACAACAATAGGTCTCTTGTTCTTTATCCTCCTTTGTTCTCTTCTGTGCAGCCTGCTTCTCGCCCCCCCCCCCTCGTCTCTCTCTCTCTCTCTCTCTCTCTCTCTCTCTCTCTCACATCATCATCATCATCATCATAAGGAATTTACAGTTAAAGAGCATGAGATAACAGTACAGAGATCATGAGGTGTAGATACGAGGATAAGGCGAAGTTGGGAAGAAGAGAGAAAGTGAAAGATATGGAGGAGAAAAAGGGACAGAGATGACAATGGAGAAAGACATGGGGTACGACGAGAGAGGAAAATGGAGAAACAAATTATAGCAGAGAGAAAAGACACAAAGAGAGAGAGAGAGAGAGAGAGAGAGAGAGAGAGAGAATTTGTTCCGTCTATCATCCCTTCAGCCCGATGACATTAAGTTCTGGTTACCTTCAGACAATTTAATTCGGATTTGGATTTTTTTTGTTTTTTTTTCGAATCTAATAAAGGCTTTTGAGACTCGAGAACAACACCCCCACTTAAAAAAAAAAAAAATCTAATCTGAACAAACCCTGACAAGAATATACCAGAAATGAAGTCCTCGGATTGAAAGGGATTAATACTTGAACGTGAATGAATCAAAAAATGCATAATAAAAATGATAAATTGCAAAACAGCAATGCAATATTGTGTCGGTATTGCATACAGTTGCCGACGGATAGGATATTGATAGTAGGTAAAATGGTAGATAGATAAACTGATCGATAGACTGAGCCGAGGAGGGATTTAATCAGGTTTACTTAAAACACGGAGGTATTTTATTAGCGTTATCGTGTTATAATGATGCAGAAAATTTATATAGATTGATAGGTAGGTATATAGATAGGTAGGTATAGATCTATAGGTAGGTAGATATAGTTAGATGGATTGATTGATTTATAGACAGATAGATCACAGACTGACAGATGATAGATAGAGAAGTAGAGCTGAACTGAAGTATAATTAGCTTAGCATAAAAATTTGGAGCATTTTTTAAGCGCCAACAATATAAATTCTTTCAGTCTGTTATTTTATTGTTTTAGTTCATGGTAGGTAGACATCACGGCGTAATTCAACACTAGGAAAGTCAGTATAATTCGTCCACCATTAGTTGACGGAGATTTTCGTCCTTTTGCAGCTTTCAATTCACGTAGCTCAGTGGCAGAATAAGTTGGTCCTACGGCTCTACATCCTTTCCCTAGCACTACTTCGTGATTAGCGCCATATTCTGGTATTACTTTCTTACTACAGCTGAGGATTGTACATGGAGAGAGGGGAATTTTAAGCCAAATCGAAGTGGACAGAGTATAGTTTATGGTGGGTAGATAACACAGCCGTCAGTAATTACCTTCCCTCTGGACGCAGTAATTGAACACTACCAAATTCACTACAAAATTGCCTCATAAAGTCCTGCACCGAATTTCCTCCTTCACTGTGGACGCCCAACATGCGACAGTAATGGCGGCGATTACTAGACTGCGTTATTTATAGACCCTGTTGATCTTTTACCACTTACGCCTCACTTTACGGCCAAGTGTAGTCAGATTGGTGGATCAGTTTGAGTAGTAGACAAGAGAATTACTTTCTGCCTCGTTACAAAGGCTCACTAAATTTCACGCAACAGTAGCTTAGCATTGAAGTTGTGGGATTGCTTATTTCCGTCAGGTGAGGACAGGCCGGTTGTAGAGCCGAAGTGGTGTTGTGTGATGGTATATTTCGTCGTAGGTTCTCTGCTGGACCTCAGAGATGGGTTTGCTAGCCAGTGTTCAGAGAGTGATGCGGAAAATTGTCAGTTTTTTTCTCGCTCTTTGGACCCTACCTCATCCCATCCCTAGGTTGAACAAGAGGTCTGGTAGATGATGATGATGATGATGAACTGAAAATCAGAATGGGGCGTACTTGAAAAACTGCACTGCTTATGTTTTTCGTGTGCCACCAAACTAAAATGAAAATTACCTTAGGTTGTATTCTAAGTGCCTTCAGAGACTTCATAACACCCCTAACTCACCGATTCATTCTGCACATCACATCTCATTATCCTCTTGTGTGTTACTGAAGTAAAAATTTGTCGACGATGAGAAAACTTTGTAAAAAACGTACATGAGATGGTTAAGTTGTAGTAGGCAAAATAAATCGCAAAGAAAGAGGTGATATGGAGCCTTCTGTTCCGCCAAGACTTCAGACTCATGTGACCAGTAGAAAGAAAGGAAGAAAAAGGAAAGACCAGGTGAACAGGAAAAAGAAGATGTAGAAGAAGAAAGGTGTACATGATAAAACCTCCATCAATCATGTAACCGCCAGGGGAATGGAGAAAGAGAGGTGAGTGGAAGAAGAGCAAACAGTGGGAGAAGAGGAAACAAAAAGAGGAAGAGAGAAAATATGAATAAAAGATACTATGTAAGCGAAGGAGGAAATGAAGGAACTAGGAGTATGAGGAGAAAGAATAAACAGAAACAGAGGAGGAGCATGTAAACAGGGGGAAACAGAAGTGAGTGAGGAAAGAATTACCAGAAACAGAGGAAGAGAGAAAACAAGACTAAAAGGCGAAAACAAGAAGAAGACTCAGGAGAAATAAACGAAGTGATGAACGTAACAGTAAAAACATCGTAAATGTTTGAAGTTCTGCCTTTAGATGAGAGAGAGAGAGAGAGAGAGAGAGAGAGAGAGAGAGAGAGAGACCTTGGTTCCTTTACTACAGTGACTTATTCCATATATATTGTTCCTGCTGCCGCCAGATGACTGTATTCAGTTAATGAGCACTCCCACACAGCGAAGGGGTTAATGAAGACTAATGTGACCCTTCCACTGCGAAAAATCTCACCTTATCAGACAACAGTGACAAAAAGGCAGCCAGAATACTCGGTCGGAAAAGCCATAGGAGACAGGTATTTCACAGAGCTTCCTTCCCTTCCCCCCCCACCTCTCCCGGACTCCCTCCCCCCTCCCGCCCACCCCCGACCTAACGTATGACATTGCCTCTGTCCGTCTCTCACTGACGTAATGGATTCCTGTCCAGTTGATCCTTTGGGAGTTAACTGGCTAACAGGCCTGCTGGATACTGGCTGGTGCTGGAGGCTATGTGTGTGTGTGTGTGTGTGGCCATAATACTGATAGTTCACATTAATAATTCTGTTAATTCATGATAAAGGGCAAAGACACGACTCCGTATTCTCGCGGGTTAAGGAAGCTTCCTATACCTCTCCCTTAGCGATAATGTATATGACTGGTTATTATTTTTATACGTTATTTATACAGAGTATGACGATATTAGAACGATTTATGTAACCATAAGAGGACAGTAAGGTGCAATAAGCAAACTAAATCGCTTAGGAAAGGTGTTAGGGAACTTCCAAGGAGAGGTTATGAAGCAGTATGAGTCAGTGAGGTGGGTTTGAGGTGCGAGTGCCTGTGGATGATAAGGTGTGATCCCCTGGGCAGGTTGTAGAGATATCAGCTTTAGTGCAGGCAGACAGCTGGGTGTGAGAGCTTTTCGCTGTCCCCTGTCTGCCCGTCTGTCTGCTGTCTGTTACTAGATTAACGTTCCCACTCTTCCTTTTCACAGCATTTAATTTCTGTGGCATTTATTCTATACCACACATTAACCTTTTCAATCTTCCTGCAACCTTGCCTGAAGGGATTGGTTGGGAGAGTGGAAGGAGTTTTATTAACCTACTGTATATTTCTCTGCCATAATATCACAGTGCCGTGAGTTGTTTTAATGTAGGAAGTTATATGTAAATGTTTATTGGGAAGATATAACGGCTTCGACCCGACCTGGGCCCCCTTTAGGTGTGAATGAAGAGTATATATGTATGTACGTACCGGTTTATATGTGTGTACGTACGGTATGTATACGTGTAATGTACAATATGTAGCTTATTTATGTATAAGGGGGTGAGGAGCAGAGCTGAGGAAAGGAAAGAAGGGAGGGAGTCAGAGGGATTCTTTTTCCAGTAATAAATACCGTAGTTATTGTCCACAGTAGGTACATCGGTATTTGTTGTCCTCTTTTTCCCCTTCTATTCTTTCGTACTCAGTGTTAATCCAGCAGCGAGTTGGTTACAGCTAATATGGTTTTGCTCTTGTTAGTGTATTTTCGCTTGATTTTTTATTTATCTGTTTTATTTGTGTATTGATATGGCATATTGTATCGTTTATCGGTACAGTCACAAAATGAAGGACACAAACACTGACTAGTCCTTTGTTGTTTCGCAGAAAACACGCTTTAAAACACACACACACACACACACACACACACACACACACACACACACACACACATGTATGGTTGTGTTGAGTGTGTATGCATATGACTGAGTACGGGTTTGAATTTGTTGGTGACTGTGAGGAGACAATCGTTGAAAAAGTCAGGCTTCCATGTGGCTTGGGTGTGGATTCTCTCTCTCTCTCTCTCTCTCTCTCTCTCTCTCTCTCCAGAGCAGAAATAATGGTATTATTTTTATATTCAAATCCCGGGAAAGGAGTATATATATAATTATATTCCAGTCATGTGTTGTTTCTTCGCCTCCAAATTACGAAGTTGTCATTAATTTGTATATCCAGACCAGACACTCATTTTCTCATTCCCCAGACACATTTATTTTCTTCATTCCCATATCACATCAGAGACAGTTTTCCTCCTTCATTCCAAAGTCATGTTTTTCTCCTCTCTCTTAATCTCCTACCGTGGCGTTCATCCCACACACCGCCCCGCCGTGATTGCCTCTGCTGAGTGCGATGGAAAGACCCTGATGTCTGTCTGATTCCCGGCCCAAAGTTGGCAGTGTGGGGGGAAAGTTGCAGCTCGTGAATCCGCCCTGGCCTGATGGGCTGGTCTGGACGGTGTCGGGATTCCAGACCAAAGAAAGATTTTACAGCGTTTTAGAGAACTAAGGGGAAAGATTTTTTTTTTTCTTTTTAGTGTTACTGGTTGGACTATGAATTTTATACGAAGAAAGTAAGACGTGGAAAAATGTTGATTATGAAGTAGTTAGAACGAATGGTCATTTTCACCTCTCTTTATCTCTATTGGAAGATTGAACCATAGAATTCCATGTTCAGCGATGCCACGGAAAAGAATAAAAATAACACAGCAGTTTACGTAAGGGAGAGAAATCGAAGTGATAATCGTTGAAGGAAACTGAAAGGCACTTTTTATTGCGTCTTATGAGCCTGGTTTATGGAGTAGTAGTTTTGTACACTATTATAGGTGTAATTAAGGTTTTATGCCTACTCAGACTGTACCATCAGGCTATCGAAACTAAGGGTAATTTAATTAAAACAAGAGTGAGAAGATGTGGACAGACACCTAGTTCTTTAATTTTTGAAGCATGTGATGATGAAACATATCACACCTAGAGTATGTGTCGATCCTGTGTACACTCACTAACGTGGGATGCGCGCTGATGACGTGTAAAAATTACGGGTGTCCCGTAAACAACTGCAAAAAATTTGGGGCGTCCTTACACCTTCGTGCACTCAGTTTTCTAAATATGGCCGTAAGCCACATGAGGCTGAATGTTGTGCCCACGACCACTCAACATGCATTCTCATCCATCACAAGGCTGAGGGGATGTTAGTATCAGAATGTGTTGTAAAGGGGTGTTAGTGTGGTAGAAAGTTGTGTTGGAGTGTGGTATATATAGGCGATGTTAGGGTGTGTAGTGTATTTTAGTCTGAGGGTACATGAAGGTGGCAGATTTTAATGTGAGGAGGTGCCAGAGTGTGGTGTAAGAGTGGTAGAATATGGTGTAAGGAGGTGCCAGTGTGTGGTGTAAGGTGATGGAATCTGGTGTAATGATGTGTCAGAATGTGGTGTAAAAGGGTGTCAGTGTGGTGGAAGGAGATACCAGGGTGTAGTGTACGGAAATGTCAAGAGTGTAGCCTAAACTGTCTCAGGTGGCGGCCGTGTGTGAAAGCTGGGGAACACATTACTTCAAAGCTGCTATTAAAAGTCCTCCCTGGCAGTAACTTAGACGGACGGGCAACAAAACACAGGTAAACTGCACCTGTAATGGCGGAACTCTTGCTAATTAGCCCCCAGGGTGACACACAGGCTGGGGGGGTTGGGGGTGCAGTGATGGTGGGGGAGTTAGAAGGTTTATATCATCAGGTTGTTATGAGAATCGCTTTGTGTCACCGCTGCGTGAATGATATTGGTGCCCCTTTTAAGACGACCAGTACGAATTCTGTGGTCCACACACACACACACACACACACACACACACACACACACACACACACACACACACACACACACACACACACACACACACACACACACACACACACACACACACACACACACACACACACACACACACACACACACACACACACACACACACACACACACACACACACACACACACACACACACACACACACACACACACACTTTGGAGCCGTATTCTCGTAGTTTGAAGGTCCTGTAACGCCTCTTTCATCCCTGATTATTTTTTGATGTACGTACAGTAGATGTTTAATATCCCCTTGTCCTTTATTTATGCAGCATGTGAAATAAATCGCTAAGGAAGAGGCACTAAGAAACCTCCGCAACTGACGAGAATACGGCCGCACGCCACGAGGAAGCAGGAAGAGACGTGGGGGTGGGGAGATCTGAGGGGAGAAATTTCCGAGGGGAGGTTAATATTCCTGAATGGCAGATGTTCAGGATGGCAGGAAAAACAGAGAACTACAATTAGTGTTGGTGAGGGGAGTGAAATGGGAGAATGTGGGTAGAGGCAGCCTGGGGAGGAATCTAAAGGGAGAGAGATAAAAGGGGAGAATTGGCATGCAGGGGGAGACCAGCTAACTTACATGAAGGGGAGCGTGGGTAAAAATCTTGACACTCTCGGCCTGCTGTGATTTGCTCAGTTCAGGAAAATCGTTTGGCTTTAGCTGGATTAGAGTACTAGAGTTGTCTTGACCATGAGAAGGATGGGATATAAGCAGCCTGTGAAGGTATGTGAGGGTAAAATTTAATGAAACTTGCATGTATGGGGAGTTAATGAAGAGCTTAATAGGAAGGCGATCTAGAGTGGAACTTGTGGTTACGAAAGGACGCCTGAGGAGAAAGTAGGATTGCCTCTCTAGTATGTTGTGGGAGATGCTTAGTTTGCCTGCTTTGCGAAATTAGTGATCAATTTGTGATTCATAGACGTAACAAAGCTAATACTTTGAAGCAGAAGATAGGTATGGGTAAATAATCCAAGGAAGAAACTGGTAACGTTGAGTGAATTTTCCCCCACCACACAAATTCTCAGGGTAATGGCATAGAGTGTGCAATACATAGACTACTCCTGTATAATGGAAGGAGTGTGAGTTGTTGGTAGTTTGTAGAAAGATTTAATAGAAGAAAAGCTCGTAGAATAGCTTGCGCTAGATACAGTTTTGGGAGAGGCTGAAGAGAGGAGGATGTGAGTGGGATGTAGGCTATGTAGAGGACGAATAAAAGTGGTGCAGGAAGCGATGTTGAGGCAGAGGAAGCTGGGAACACGCCTAACTTCTCCCTTGGTGGTAGTGTGTGTGTATGTGTGTGTGTGTGTGTGTGTGTGTGTCTGTATGTGTGTGTGTGTGTGTGTTGTGTTGTGCTTTGTATTGTGTTGCGGATCGTTGTGTTGTGTGTTGTGTGGGAGGTGGGGGAGGAGAGAGAAGGAAAGGAAGGGAAAAGAGAAGAGAGAGGAGAGGAGTGGAGGGGAGAGGAGAGGAGAGGAGAGGAAAATGGTAGAGAGATGAGAGAAGAGAAGAACAGAAGAGGAGAGGAAAAGACAGAAGAGGAGAGGGGAGGAAAGGAGGGGAAAATGGAAGAGAGAGGACAGGAGAGAAGAGAGGAGAGGAGAGGAAAGGAGGGGAAAATGGAAGAGAGAGGAGAGGGGAGGGAAGGAGGGAAAAATGGAAGAGAGAGGAAAGGAGAGGAGATGAAAATAGAAGAGAGAGGAGAGGAGAAGAAAATAGAAGAGAAACGAGAGGAGAGGAGCAAGAAGTTGTGTGTCGGGTGTCTGGAGTGACGTGAGAAAAGCAGTTGGCGGTGTTGTGAAGCGTAGGAACGTGCTAGTGAGTGGGGGCGTCAGAACAGGGGGAAGTGGGAAGAAATGGAGGGGAGAGAGAAAGTAGTGAAGGCAACTGGAGAGAAAAGAAGGGGTGGAAGTGAATTGACAGGACAGTTGAAGGAGAGGCAATGAACATCAGATGATTAGGGCTGGGAAGGAGAATAAACGGAGAAAGAAGGAGCAAGTTAAAGAAAACAAGAACTAAAGGCTAAGGAACAACGTATGTATTATTTCTCCCACATTGCCCATCCAGTCTCCTTCGTTTGCCCCATTCTCTTCAACTCCCCTGTCAAAACCCAACTCTCACTCCACACTTCCTGATCCCAAGCCCCCCCTCCCTCACGTTCAGTTCTACCCTTCTGTCCCCCTGCCCTTGGACATCCCAATCCAGCCTCCCCCATGTATACTCCCACTCTCAGCTCCGGCTCTCATGAACGCCCCTACACAAACCCAGATCCCATCAGGATTGTCCGGGTGTGAATTTGCCAGGATCCGGTCCTTCATTATCATCCTGAATGGCTATATTATCCCAGAGGCGGCTGGGGAA
Source organism: Coenobita brevimanus (assembly GCF_032717465.1). NCBI lineage: Eukaryota > Metazoa > Arthropoda > Malacostraca > Decapoda > Coenobitidae > Coenobita > Coenobita brevimanus. The sequence continues at coordinate 38,613,639 of NC_137023.1, forward strand.
ATGAGATGAGGCAAGTTATAACAAGCAGTCATTACCCACCAACACTTATTACGCCCTCCAGGGAAAATGAAACGCAGGGAATGATATTTGGCAGTAATAAAAGCTGCTGGGGGTGACGTTTCTGAGAGATGCGTCCGTAGGCAAGAGTAAGACTATTTGCCAGTACTTGTAATAACACATATTCAGAATTACTTGTTGCAGTTGATTTAGAAGCATGTTATGGACAGTGAAAAACGCGTATTATATGGAGTATATAGAATTCCATATCATGCTTATGACTAGAGACTTATGAACTTTGCAACTTGCATATTATATAATTTGTAATTAATGCATTAAGTGCTAAGCGCGCGAACACACACACACACACACACACACACACACACACACACACACACACACACACACACACACACACACACACACACACACACACACACACACACACACACACACACACACACACACACACACACACACACACACACACACACACACACACACACACACACACACTTGTCTCATGAAAACAAAAAAAAAATGCAACCAGAGGAACAACAACTATAGCATTGCGGACTAACTTCTCTCCCCATAGTTGCAGCTCTCCCTTCACCCACACTCCCCTTCTTCCCTCTCATCCTTCTTGCTTTACTATCCTTATCCTTCAGCATGTAGAGTTAGATCTTGTAGTCATAGTTTTCTCTAACAAGCAGCCTCGAAAGGACCATAAGGTCTGTTGCTGTTTGCTTTCCTGTGTAATCCTGTGTAATCCGTTCCCTTCACCAGTCCAAGACCTCCCCTCCCCCTCTTGTACTCAGGGGGTCGCCACAGTAACCCTCAACCTTGACCTTATTCCCTACCTCCTCAGAGAATTAATGGGAGGCTTTAAAACATAATTATCTTAAGTACTGTTTTCTATTCTCTCAGGGCAACCTCTCCCCCTCCAACCCACAAAATAACAGAATTCGGCCTGTTAATGTGGAGCAATAATGGCCAAACTCTAACCTTGCCTACTTTGTGTACTATGAAAGTAAGATGAGTTCTGACACATTGTCTCTTGAATCACCAGCCTTTTGTTTGTAATCGTCGTGCATCTTCTGCAGCTTCCCTTATTGTTGCCTTTGTAATCTCAGTTGTTTTTTTAGAAAAGTTTCACTGTGAATTCCCGATTTTAAGCCCCTTCAGTAGAGAAGGTAACTCCGAGAAGCCTCTTTCCTGAAGAGAGGTGGAGGTTTTCTCATTTCGGATCCAGCAGCTGATCTCTATGGAAACTCAGGATGATCAAATATTGTTTCATGGCCACGCCTTGTCTGACACTTGTTTCTCATGCCATTCCTTATGTTTTTTCATATCTTTTCCGTTTCACGAACAACACTTTTCTCATGTTCCAAGTGTTTGATGTGCGTACCATTGCAACAAAACGCTCAGAACTTCTCCCTGGCCTCCTTTATTCCCTTTTCTTCCCACACCATCTTACCCTTTTTATCCTCATCATTCCCCCTTCCATTTCCTCTCCCCTCCATCTCCTCACCACTGCATCCCTTCCCAAATACGAGCCATGCATTAATTAAAAGTCTGGGAATTGTGTTGCTCGTCGATGGTTGCACGGAGTCAGGTGTGTCAGCAGAGTTTTATTGTCAAGAGCGTCACCCACATCAGGAGAGTGACTGCAGTTATGTCAGGAGAGTTAGCCGCGTGCAGCTGGAGGGAGGTGTTGCGTCAGGAGAGTCAGCCATGTCATAAGAGTGTAGTTGTTAGGTGAATCAGTTACGTGTCATGGATAGAGTAGTGAGGAGAGTGTACCGCGTTCGTCATGAGAGAAGTTTTATGTGAGGAGAATACAGGAGCATAAACCAGGTAAGGAGAGTGCGGGATGGTTAACTTGGTACATGTGTTGACCTCGGTAAAGGTCCAAACATTCACCTTAAGTGCCAAGTGCTGCTCGTTTTCTTAGCTGGACTCTTCTGTGGCTCTCATTTGTGGAAGTACGCTACTGGTGTATTCTCATTTTGGCATTAACAGATTTTGGAATATTTTTCTAAATAATATTTCGATTGTCAGACATACCAGGTGCCTCCAGGAGAGCTTACTCTCAAAAAGCTTTGACATATTTGCTTTATAAAATGTACTGTAATATTGTTGTAAAGATTTATTGGCTTAGTAAAAAAATATTTCACTTTCCTGAGTCGTTGACCACTCGGGGAGGGGAGGGGAGAGGGGCAGACTTACAAATAACCTCTAATTGTTCCCATGCCGAGAACAGCCATGCACTCCTGTGGGTGTTAATGGACACTTTTCTTGTTTGGAACCATAAGAAAAATAATGTATATGTTTTGAACGGTTTGAAAAGAAAAATGGAAGTTGAGATAAACTTTGGTGGAAAAAAAAAAAAATCTCGACCAATATACCAGCTGGGTAAAAAAGTTTGGCGATGAAATTTTGACTGGCGGCCCAATTAAAATAACAAGACTCGAGGTCAGCCGGACTACGGAAGTTTGGTGTTGGCGGAAGTATATTTTAACATCATGGGCACCTGTGACAAACCCCTCCCAGGGCTGAGTTAAATAATCTATCCATAGCTAAAGTAAAATGCTAGGGTTGTAACGAGCATGTGGGAGTTTATGGTGAAAGTATTGACATTCGAACTCTTGTGATTTAAAATAAATTAAAAATCCCTCATCTTTTTCACCTTTCCTCATCTTTTCATCTCCCCGCACCTTTTCACCGCCCCTCGCTTTTTCCACCTCCCCTCCCCTTTCCCACCTTCCATCACCTTTTTTTTATCTCCCCTCACCTTTTTATCTCCCCTCACCTTATCACCTCCCCCTCACCTTTTTGACCTCCCCTATCCTTTCCACCTCCCCTCACCTTATTTCACCTCGCGTCATCAATCCAAGTCACCGCCATCTTATCTCACTTTAGTCGATTTAACAGAAACATTAAATACTAAGAGGAAAAACATTTATCTCCCCTAAATCGAAATTGTTTACTCACCAAACATTATTTTTATTTTATTTCATTTCTTGTTCTTTGTTTTGTTTTTTTCACTTTCGCCATTGATTTGTCTTTCCATTTTCTTAAATATATTGATTTAATTTTTTTCTCTTGCCGGTATAATGCTCCACTAATTTCTTAAATTTATTGCCGCCCTCTCTCTCTCTCTCTCTCTCTCTCTCTCTGAAAAAAATACTCTCCCTTCTTTCTTACCGCTTAACGAAGGAAGCAGACAAGAAAAACACACCAGTAAACGCAAAAGCTAATTACACAGATAATACTCGCAACTGAGGACGTAATAAAAGGTAATCCCACCGCAATAGAAGGTAATCGGTGTAAAAGGGTTGGCGGTGGGTGTTATGCAGGAGTCTAACTAACATTCCCATTAGGTTATTGAAATTCTGATTCTGAGTTAATGCTGGAGTTATGCTTAAGCCACTTGTAGGTCATGGTGTGTGTGTGTGTGTGTGTGTGAGAGAGAGAGAAAGAGAAAGAGAGAGAGAACAATAAGTGAGCGAGTGATTTATCTTGACTCCCAACATCGTCAGGCCAAATGAGAGGATTCGCCACCTGAAAGAACTCCATCATCTGAATAATCCTGAAGCAATCCCAGTAATCCCTTCCTCCCTCCTCCCCTCTCTCTCCCCCCTCCCTATTACCACCTTCCTTCCCTCCCTCTCCCTCCCTTCTTCCCTTCCCCTTTCCTCTCTCCCTCCTCCTCGGTCACTGATTCCCAGCAGTGGAAAAGTTGACCAATTCTTCACCTTCGGGGAAATGATCGTTTAAGTGACCCTTGAGAGAGAGAGAGAGAGAGAGAGAGAGAGAGAGAGAGAGAGAGAGAGAGAGAGAGAGAGAATATACGTAGACTGAAAAAAAAAAAAAAAGTCTGCTCACGAAACCCAGCTGATCAATGAATACGAAATCAGTGTGAAAGTTGTGTGAAATGCAGAAAAAATTTATAGCCATTTTGCGAGTTAAATTCAAGGTTTCTTACTTCTCGAAGTAGGAGAGAGAGAGAGAGAGAGAGAGAGAGAGAGAGAGAGAGAGAGATGTGGAAGGAAAGAGGAGATGAGGAGAGAAAGGAAAGGTGAAAGAGAAAAGGAGATGGGATAGAAGAAAAGGATGAAAACGAAAAGGTAAGTGTGAAGAAGGTGTGGTAAAGGAAAATAGGAGGACGGTAAATTGAAGAAACGAGCGTGTCTTTTGACCGAGTACCTGCGTCGTGGTGGCATAAACATCAGAAGTATAGTTGAGACAGACTATATTTTTCCGCCTAGTTAATTTTGACCACATCAGGTACTGCTAAATTCATTCTTTTGGTTCTTATTAGTCATGTTCAGTTACGGAATAATCGAGGTTTTTTTTTTTTTTCATTTCTGGTCCAGTCTGCTCAGTTTGGGTCCATTAGTGTCAGTTCTGTGTCAGTTAGGATCAATTAGGTCCAGTCAGGGTATTCCATTTCAATTATACCAGTTCAGGAGGGGCTAGAATGTGAAACTCCCCTCTTCCCACTCCTTTTCCCTCCTTTCATTCATATTTCATCCTTTCAGCGAACTGTCACTGTCTTTCCCTCTCCCCCTTTTATTCTTCCTCTCCTCCTTTTTTCTCCAGGTTATCCTTCCTCCTCGACTTCCTCTCCATCTTCCCCTTCCCTATCCTTTCCTCCTTCCTCCTTTCCCGCTCTTCCTTCGTGCCTTTCTTCCTCTTCCCCTTCCTTCTCGTCTTCCCTTTCCCTATTCTCCTCTATTTCTTTTTCCTCCTCCTCTCTTCTCCTCTTCTGCCTCCTCTTCCCTTGTTTCCCCTTCCTCTCCACTTTCCTTTTCCCTCTTTTCCATTTCCTCTTTGTTCACCTCCCTCTCCTCCCCTTACGCTCTTCCTTTTTCGTTCCTCTCTTCCCCTTCCTCTCCTTTTTCATCCCACTCAGCTTCTTCCTCTTCCTCTCCTTTTTCATTCCACTCATCCTCTTCCTATTGTGCATCCCTCCTCTCTCCGTCTGATCCCCTTCCCCTTAAGCCAGCCCCTCTCGGCGGTACCTAGGGTTAAAAAAAGAAAGAAAAAGAAAAAAAAAAGAAAACTAGAGAGCGGTTAGAGAGCGCATACCTCCCCAATGCCATTGTCATTAAAAACGGTCTGGATCCAGATCTGGATCAGCCCCCAAATTTAATAATTTCTGTCATGGTCTTTGACCCACCTTTCCAAAAAAATTTCATTGAAATTCATTGAGAACTTTTGGAGATATTGTGCGGGATACTCCGGATCCAAATCCGGATCCGCTCCAAAATGTAATCCTTTCTCCCTTGACCTATGACCCACCCTTCCACAAAATCTCATCAAAATCCGTTCATAACTTTTTGAGTAATCCCCAATCCGGATCGGTGGATATAGGATCCGGATCCGGATCCGCCCCCAAATTTAATCAATACTTTCATAGTCCATGGCGCACCTTTCGACAAAATGTCATTGAAATTCATTAAGTAATTTTGAAGATGTGCGAGATACTTCGGATCCGGATCCGACCCAAAATTAATCATTTCTTCCTTGGGCCATGGCCCACCCATCCACGAAATTTCATTAAAATCTTTTCATATCTTTTTGAGTAATCCTGCTAACAGACAAACAAACCGATGCGAGGTACAACATAACCTCTGTGACGGAGGTAATAAAGGTAAGGTTTTCTGTTTGTGTTGAATAGGGTGATTTATCGTTCCACGCTGATCCACCTCCTTGCTCACCCTTCGTTCCCACTCACCAATTATCCCCTGCTCCCACACTTCACTATTATCATCCCTACACCTCATCATCTCTCCCTTCCCCCACACACCATCATCTCCTTCATACCCCGTCATCTTTTCACCCCCTCCCCCACCCGATCTTTTGTTACAGTCTCTACTTCCATTGTCGCTGTTATGACCTTCAGTATCACCGTTGTTATCTTTACGCCCATCACTGCCATAGTCACTACCACTGCCCCTACCACAGTCATTGCCACCACCACAGTCCCTTCCACCACCACAGTCCTACCACCACCGGTACCGTAATCCCTACCAGCACCACTACCACAATACCCACCAGCACCACTGCTACAATTCTTACCATCGCTACTACCACAGTTCTTACCCTACCCCAGTGCCTACCATAACTATTTCCACTACTACCACCACCACCTCCTCACCAGCCACATTCTTCGTCCCATGAGAGTCTCGTCTAAATAAACCCCAACCCCTACAAGAGGCTACAAAGAGGAAAGACACCATTATTAGTGTTGCTCTTCATTTTTCTGCTATTCCCAGGAGTGATTTTACAAGCCATCGATGAGCTCAAAACTTGGTGACCAGAGTTTTCGGACAAGCCTCGTGAATCTTGGTGTAATGTGCAAGTTGGCCGGCGGGTTTATGTAAAGTCACCCACAGAATATCCCAACCCGCCCTCACTGAACCTTTGGATGAATATTCAGTAGCCACGGCGACTTTGCCTACCTGGTGGTCTTTTTCGTTTTTATTTATTCGGTTTTTGTGCATTCATTTTTTTTTTTCATGTTATATTTTGAGGCGATTATACTGAAATGATTTGGCGTTTTCTTAGCTGTAGCATCAGAATTTCCAAGATATTTTGATCTGAGCTGAAGTATTTCCTGTACAACATAACAAACAGTAACCTCCGTGCCATGTTGAGTAGCTCCTTCTACAACGATCGCGATTCTTTTGGGGTAAAATCTGGGCGCTGAAACGATAATAAGTAAGGGGAGCTCGTGAAAAATCCTGCGAGAAGGTTCTTTGTGGAGTGTCTTGATGGAGTGTGTTGGCGGCGGGAGGATGGGTTGCGTTTATCAAGGGGATGACCAGTAATACCACCACCATCATCATCATCACCATTACGTCAACACCGTCATCCACTGCCACACCTCACCTCGCACGACCAGCTCATGTTTCCTTAGAGTAGGTTATATCTTGCTGTTAACTAAGGTGTGGCAGGGTTAACATATACGGTATTATGTTAAACTACATGACCTTAGGTCATGCAAAATTAGTGTGTGCTGTGCTAGAGACAGAGTTAGGTTAAATTAAACTAATTGCAGAATTGATCACAGTACTGTGGCTCTGAACTGCTCAAGGTTAGGTTCGTCTGTCTTAAATATATTGCTGTATACTTTATTAGGGCATTAAATTTGAGCATAATATAGTATGGTATGTCACTCTCATCGTAAATGTCTGGACCAACTGCCTAGCCCCGGGCTCCTACGCTCCTCATGGTGCAACGTAGGATTGGATGATGGATGGATGGATGCTAGGCTAGGTAAAGGATCGTTAGAAAATAATTTAGTATAACATCGCATTACGTTTACTTGTTTAGGTTATGAATGGAAAGGCAAAGGTGGGTCAGCTGTACGCAGGTAAATTTAGTTTGGGATCGTTAACCCATTTGTGTCTAGGACTCCTGTGTGCCTGTATGAGGGATTGTGAGGGAAGGGTACTAAGCATGCCGTCGCTTTCCTATAGGCAAGCGGCGGCATGCTTAGTACCCCTACCCCGGGGTTTCCCCCTTTATTACCCCTACCCCGGGGTTTCCCTCTTTATTACCTCGCTTGAGACGGAGTCTCGCAAGGAATTTCTTTGGGCCAAGCTTCTTTGTTTATATGTTTGTTTGTATGTTAGCAACATTGCGGAAAAACGACTGAATGAAATTACATGAAACTCTGAGGATATGTGGGCTCTTGTCTTAAAAGAAAGTGATTAAATTTTGGAGATAATCGAGTGACCCTGAAAGGTCAAAATCAAGGTCACCGTTTTCAGAGTGCTATAACTTGAAACCCGGTTGAAGATAGAGATATCTGCTATTATCAGCATACATGACCTCCCATATGGGCTTTCATTTGGCACCAAGACCTTTGACCTTGAGTGACCTTGAAGGTCAAACATAAGGTCACGGATATTCAGGGGGCCCTAACTCAAAACTGGTTGAAGATAGATATTTAATATTATTAAAATATAGGAAGTCCCGTATGGGTTTATAATTGGTACCATGACCTCTGACCTTAAGTTACCTTGAAAGGTAAAACTCAAGGTCACGGATATTCAGGGGACTGTAACTCGAAACTGGTTGAAGATAGAAATATTTATTATTATCACGGTATAGGAAGCCTCATATGGGCTTTCATTTGGCACAATGACCTTTGACCTTGAGTTGTCGGGTGAAGTTTGTTGTGTCTGACACCACTTGTTATCCCTTGAAAGTGTCTCTTCCCTTCCTATATTCAGGACGCCAGGAACAAGTGGGTTAAAGAAACTGATAGACTTGCCAGTGATTAACTCATTTGTGCACAGGGCTCCTGTGTGAGGGACTGTCCAGTTTGGGTACCAAGCATAGCCTAATGCCCTCCGCCTATCGGCTCACAGTCGTGAAACTCGTAGGTCCCTACCGCGGGGATCCTCCCATTAATAACCTTTGAAAATGCCTACCTCCGTCCTATATTTAGGACGCCAGGAAGTAACGGGTTCATTGTCGTAAATGTTTGGTAGATATCAGTCAGTTTTACATTTAGGTCCTTAGTTATGTTAGAATGTGAACAGGGACAGTAGGGAAGCAAGTTCTGCCTAAAAGGCTCTGTGGTCTAAGAATCGCATTTTGGTTTTTCTAGTTGGGAGCTGAACCGCTGGACCGATGTACCACCAGCTCCTCCCAAATGAAAGAAAATTACTAGCTATGGGGGGGCCAAAGGAGGGGCAAACCCTCCCAGTTACACTCTTGGTCCTCCATTGACCCCCTCTGTTTGAAATTTGGGATTGTTTGATATGTGCATACCGTGCAGCAGTCACCCCTCCCCCCCCGCCCAGAATAGTCACCCCCTGTTTGTGGAGACCTGGCTACACTGCTGCTCACATGTTCGTGCAGCTTTCCAGATATTGTAGTGTTATCAGGCCTCAGTTGTGATGGTGCTAATTATGATATTATGATGGAGTTGGCATTAGATTGCTGTTGTTATGTTGCTGATGTGATTGTTTTGTGGTGATACGGTGGTGTTGTGGTGCCATGGAGAAAATGTAAGGACCAGGGATGGCCAGTAAGGGCAGCCGCCACCTCATGTTTGTCCTAGATCAATACAGTATCAAATGACGTAGCCTCAGGAGCTGGCAGTGGCGCTCGGGATACCCAGGACACCTAGGTGAACCGGTACACAGCACCAGGACACAAAACACGACAAAATAGCACCTGATATGAAGGTGGGCGAGTGGTGGAAGAAGCAAACTGGTGATGGGGGCAAGTGTGAAGTTTGTCCTCCAGTAGTAAAGTTAGCTGAGCTCTCTGGCGGCCCGATCCACCTCGCTCACACTGACACTGACACTCAGAAAGACACTCACACTCACTTTTGCACTCACACTCTTACACAGCAGGAACATTAGGAACATACGAATGTTGGAAAGCGGTGGTGTTATATGGCACCACAGTGTACAGTAGATGAGTAACTGTTTCCTATGTTCTGCAGATCGCGGGTGAGGTGTGATGCAATGGGAGCATAGAACACTAGGGGTCTGTATAGCCCAAGGCCGAAGAGGACTGTTGGGTAATTAATATACGATAAAACAGTTGTTTATATGCGGCACACCAGCCATCGACTGACACGTCTTCAAAATTCCTTAAGCCCACATATCATAATATCGATATTGTTTTTCACAACACTGTATTTCTAGCATCATCCTTTTATTTTCACCGTCTTATAATAAAATATCTGTAAATTGGTAATAAAACCAAACATTGTGACGACCAGGATACTGTAGATTACCTTGATATTGCATTTTTTTCATAATTTCGGCGCTGCTCAAAAGGATCTTCACAGTTTTCTTTGCTGCCGTGACAGGAATGTTGAGTCGAGGACACATATTCAGCTATTATGAATAATCAGTTATTGTAATGTTTTGATAATCAGCGACTTCACTAACAGAGTACCACTGCAGCGGTCATCATGTACCACAGCTGTGAGGAAGGCCTTCCTTACGACCTCAGGTTACCTACTGCTTTTGATGTTACATCCACAAACGCACTCTGAATCACACCCACGACCATCATCTCCATTGTTACCACACCACCACCATCACCACCACCACCACCACCACCACTGATATAATTGTTCCTATTAATATTACCACTTCTAGTACATAAAATGGTACCATCTTTGACATCATAATCTCAATCTCCTTACTTCGCCTCCTTCTGACCTTCTCCGTCCCCCACCATCACACAGTACTACTTATCTCCACCAGCTCCGTAAAGCCTGCAGGAGAGGACTTTCACTAGACCACCTCTTTATTACCTTGAATAAACTACAGGAGACAGTGAAAATAAAGTTATCTCTTCCCCTCCCACAGCTTCTAGACGTCTCCTCTCCCTTTTCTTGCTCGCCTCCCCTCCTCCCTCCTCCCGTTTCCCTCCCGTCCCTCTATCTTCCTTCTCTCTGCCGTGCCCAACTTATCTCTTCCCCTCCCACACAGCTTCCAGACCTCCCCTCTCCCCTTCTCTCTTTGACACCTCCCCTCCATCTTCTCTCTCCTCTCCCTCCGGTCTCCCTCTCTCCTCTCTTCCGTTCTCTTTCCCCCTTTTTTCTTCATTCCATCTCCATTCTCCTACCCAACACGCTCTCCCTTCCCTTTCCTATCCCCTTCTTTGCCCTTCCCCTCCTGTTTCCTCTCTTGAGCTGGGCCCTCCTCCTCTCAGTATTGTTAGCAGGGCCACCAAATAGTCAACCGGTGAGTCTGAGGTTAATAATTAGTGAACCTGGCGGACGCGCTGTTAAATATACATCTGATATTACGGACATCATTGCATTACCCACCACGCCTTATTTTGGAGCACGTTATTGTGGTGTAATTTTCTCAGATCACAATGTTTATCATGGGTATTAATAAGAGTGGGGTTGGTATTATGTTGCTTTCCTTCTCCCCCTCTCTCGGCTCTTCTTTAATCTCATACCTCCCACGGTCTCTTCACTCCCTTGCTTTTTCACCTCCCCCGCGCTTTTGCCTCCCTCCTCACTTCCCTCCCTCCTCACATCCCTCCCTATCTCGCTCTCCTTCTTACCTCCCTTGCTCTCAACCCACCCTCGTCCCCAATCCTACCTCTGCCTTCCTTGCCCTCTCTTTCCGCTCCCCTCTTCCTCATTAATTTCTCTTATCTCCCCTCTTTGTCTCCTCACTCCTCCCTTCCTTCTCTCTCTCTCTTGCCTTCCTTACTCCCATCTGTCTTTCCTTGCATCTCCAGGTCAATTCCATCCCTCGCTCACTCCCACACGGTCAGATAAGCTTCTCAGAGCGTTTGTGTGGCTGATATCAACTTTCCCATCCCGCCTTCAGTTATGGTTGAGATTACGATGACAATTCTGCATTTTATAGGAAGCCGATTTTGGGTAATGCGTGGGAGGTTTCGTTGCACCAGTTTTGTTTATCCTTTTTATCTCCAGGCGATTTTATTAATCTTTTAAGAAGTTCATTTCTAGATGATGGAGTTAATGAAGGCTGTATCTAATTTGAGGTTTGTCCTGTTTTTGTTGTTGTTGTTGTTACCCCCCAGGCTAATCATGATGTAGACCTGGTAGAGTATAGGTTAAAGTTACGCTTTTGTGAAGTCTGAAATCCTTTGTTGGGGCGACATGGAGTATATGGGACGTTTGTACCGGTTATATCAGGGCCACCGCTTGCAGGCGTCCCTTTCCCACACCCAAGTCTCTCCTGAAATGAATAGAAGACTGTGAAAGTATCAAGAATAAAAGAAACGACTTACGGTACGTCATCGGAGCGTAATAGTTAATTCTGTATGATAGGCCAGTCCCAGATAATGTTGCAAAGGCGGCTGTGTTTCGGTGGTCGAGGTAAAAGACTACGCCTAGAAACTGCTGTGGGGTTGAGAATATGCAGGCAGGCGGATTTTTGCTCCTCGGGCGTGGAGTGGTGGCAAGTACCTGGCTCTCATTTAAATCGTGGTTTTATACTGTATGTTTCGATAAATGGTCGTTTCTGCTATTTTTATTGCTATTATCATCATCATCATCATCATCATCATCATTATTATTATTATTATTATTATTATTATTATTATTATTATTATTTTCATTATTATTATTATCATTATTATTATTATAGCCCTATTCATCATCATCCTCATCTCCTTTTTCTCCAGCAAAGGATACGATGAGGTAAGATGAAGAATTCAGTATCAGAAAACACGGTAGATTATTATTATTATTGTTTTGTTTTAGTTACCCCAGCTTCATTGGCAAGGAGAGCTAATCAACACCATGCCCAATGAAACGGAAAGCTTGAGAGAGAGAGAGAGAGAGAGAGAGAGAGAGAGAGAGAGAGAGAGAGAGAGAGTGTCTTATTGTCAGGACTTGAAAATAGTCTGGCGAGAGGAGCTTGATTAAAACTGAGAGTAGAGTTTATTTTCGTCTCCTTGAGCCTTCTCCTTTTTCCCCCCCTGTCTTTCTTCCTTCTTTTCTCCTTGTCTCCTTCGTTTTCTAACTGCCCTCTTCTTTCTTCACTCTTTTAGACGTTTTCTGTTTCATTATCTGTATGTTGGTTATTTTCTCTCTTACCCTTTTTCCTGAATATCTTTTCTTCTTTATCGAACCTTTTCACTAATTCTGTTTTCGTTAAAGCTTTATCTTTCTTCTACAGTCTGTTTCTTGTCTTATTTTTCCTTTCCAGCTGCGTCACCTTTAAACATTTTTCCCCTTTCGTTTTTTAGTACATTTTTGCCTCTCGTCTCGTCCCCTCTGAAGCGACCCTCCCAGTTATTTCAGCCTCCTCCTTAAAAAACAACTTTCACATCTGCCGGTTGGTTTTGTTGTATGACTTTTCTTGGCTTTTTAAAATCAGATTTTCATATTTCTTTGCCTTAATTATTTCAGCCTTCAGACAGGTTTCTTTTACACCCTTTTCTCTCGTTAGTTCCCGGTTCCCATTGTCCACCTTTTGTTTTCAATAACCTCTGCAAAGACACACTTAATTTTTACTGTTTTTATTAGTAAGTGCTGAAAGGCAGATGCAGTATTCTTCATTATAATTGGTGTTTGGTGTCGAGACCAAGCATTGCCCCCCCCCCTCCCTTTTTTTTTTTTTTTTTTTTTTTAGCACTGCAAGATGTTTTGCAAATACCAATCCACATTCTACTTCCCATTCATCTTCCCCCCCCCCTCTCTCTCTCTCTCTCTCTCTCTCTCTCTCTCTCTCTCTCTTTATGCATATTTGCAGGTGCGCACGCATACGTGTATGTGTGAACTGACGACCCCACAAAATTCACCATTTTCTTTTACATCACAAATGTTCATTATAGCTTGCCCGGAGCCTTTCCAGGCCACTCACGTCAAGCAAAATGCTCTCGTGATGCTGGAGGCCATGTTTCCGTAATGCAAAATATGGATGGACGTGGGTGTTCCATTCTCCAGGCATTTCCACGCGGTAGGCTGAGAACTGGCTGGCGGCGGCGTCTGTCTTCCCGTATGGAGATAAATGGCCTGCTTCTCACGCCATTCTTTCGCTGCTAACGGGAAAGCCAGCCGGGGATGGGCGAGAGGCTTGATGGGATACACTCTTTGCTCGTTAACCGCTGCTTGGCACTTAAACAGCTGGGACTTTTAGCGATTCCGTATTCCCTACAGGCTCTACTCAGTGCATCTTCAGTGACTCATTCTCCCGATATTGTGTATACTATCTCGTCTTTACTATCTCGGAACCATCATACGTTTCGAGATTGCATATTATTATTATTATTATTATTATTATTATTATTATTATTATTATTATTATTATTATTATTGCTACATTGAAACCTCCAGATATTTCACAGTTACCTTTAGTACCTCGGAATCCTCTTATCTACCATCATTTTTTTTTTGCAGCTCGAAGTCATCCCACCTACCCTGTATATCCACATCATCTTTCAATACCTCCAAATTCCCCTTTAGTCCATCGTTATCATGCCCTGTTTCGGCAATTTGGACTCCCCTTATGTCCCATCATCCTCTCCAATAACGCACAATCCTCTCATCTTTAATCATTATCTTCAGTATTCTGTTTTCATTATTTCTGCGTTACCTACACTCACTCGAAATCATCTATCCATCTGAAAGCCCATACCTATCCATCGTCCACTGCATTTACTGGGCATTTCCTTTTATGTCACTCTTTATTGTCCCTCACTTACTTTCTTCGTCTCCCTTCCACCCCTGACATCCACTGGTAGTCACCCTCCCAGCCAATCCAACCCAACCCATCTTATCTCATCTCATCTTATCTCAACCCAACCCAACCCAACCCATCCCAACCCAACCCATCCCAACCCAACTCAGCTGAACTCAACCCGAGCCGACCCGTCCCAGTCCAGCCCACCATGGCTCCACTCATTAACCCCGCCTGTTCTCGTGATTGCTGGTTCCAATTTGACGCAGAGCCAGTTTGTTGCGCTCACTGTCGCTGCCTTAATTTATGCTGGCTGGTCGGGAGGCGGGTGTGGGAATGTGTGTGTGTGTGTGTGTTTGTGTGTGTTGTGTATTTTAGTCTGTGTTGACATATCCGCACATTGCAATGGCTGTGACTGAATTTATCTGGAACTCTGTGAATAATTGGAGGTAATCCTGTTTTAGGAGCCTCATACATTTCAATGAGATTATCCCTTAGCTGAATAACCCTGCCCCTGACAACACGCCACGGCCAGGAATTATCTCAGAATAATCTATAATGCATATAAATCACCACCAGTTAGAGGGGGAAATTTATACTCAGAGGAATCAGGTGAAATTTATTAAGCGTATCTTCATAGAGTGTATCCATCCTTGAGTAAATTTTTGTATCAGTATTTTAATGAGGAGTTATGTATTGCCTGTGAATATATACAGATTACTAATTGACATGCTGGGCGAATGAGGTCAAGGGGAATCAATTATGCCAAGTTCACCGTCAGATCGCCCCGGATATACATGCCATCAGGATTAATATATAATACTGACTGATTACCCTGATTTAGCTTTGTGAGGGAGGCTGGATTTGATATTTATTCCTAGTCTGACTGCAATATTCTCATGCCACATATATTAATGTTAAAATCATCTCTGTCAGCACAATTTACATTTTGCTTAATAATACTTCTCATTTATCAACCGGAAATGGAAAGTCGGAAGGGAAGGATAAAAATTAGCTTGTCATTTGCCTGTCAGATTGTCTTTGTTATTTCTTTCCTCCAGATTCCCAAACGTTACTTACACATTAACCGTGTCAGTCTTGCCTGCCTCCCAGTCCGCCATAATTTAATCTCCTTCTGTCTTGATTTTTTTGACATGAACACTGTCCCCACCGTCTCTCTCTCTCTCTCTCTCTCTCTCTCTCTCTCTCTCTCTCTCATAAAAGTGGAGAATAACTGATAATTCTGGCAATGAATCTGAATGTCGAGCTACTGGAAATAAGGAAATTACATGAGCTAAATCTGGGTGTCTCTGGATGGTTACCACTCACCAAAATACTTAAAAATATCGTGCTGTGTGTAAATATTAGCAGATAGATGGGTAGATCGATCGATAGATAGATAGATAGATTGGTAGATACAGATACTCCAGAACGCTTAAAACAGTAAAATACCATTATGTAAATATTATCACAATAGACAAAATAGATACTCATCAAAACGCTTTAAAAATAACTCACCGTACGTAAATATTATCACAAGTATAAATAGATTGATAGATAGATAGACAGGCAAACAGACATACTTTGTACAATGAAAATTATACAGTCAGCGAAAGTCAAACAAAGAAGATGAAATTTTATAACCAATATTATAGTTAAATGGACAGTTTTATGGCACCGCTCCACGGCTGAGTTGATGCGTCTCTCTCATGTATGCACACTGTCTGTAAACTGTGTATATTTATGTAAAACAACAGGGATATATAAATGCGTTACAAGTGTGCACGTGTTTGTATTTGGCAACCGTGATTCTGTTTGTGTTGCGAAATGCCTAAAGCTTGTTAACGCTGAACAAGTTTGTGTGTGTGTGTGTGTGTGTGTGTGTGTGTGTGTGTGTGTGTGTGTGTGTGTGTGTGTGTGTTAAGCTTGTTTATGCCAGTGGGTGTCTGTTTGTTTTGTGCCTTTGCATTGAGAGAGAGAGAGAGAGAGAGAGAGAGAGCCAATGCAACATTATGCTGAAGTTATGAAGCTGATGTTAGAATCCCGAGTGTGACGGATACCCCACCGTAAAATCTAAAAGCAGTGTGTGTGTGTGTGTGTGTGTGTGTGTGTGTGTGTGTGTGTGTAGTATATTAGGCACATTCTCCCTGGCTTCACTTGTAATGCCAGTGTTTGGAGGCTTGGCGTGCGGTGTTGCCCTATTTGTTTACCTGGAGAGGATAACATCTGACATTTTCCTCGCTTATTGAAGTAATCCGTTGAAGATCCATTTTAGTCTTTGCATAACGATAGCTGCTGTTTTCAAGCCCAATTTATCCATCCCCAACTCCAACCCCAACCCAGCCGAACTCATTTCCAGCCCAACCCAGCCGACCCAAATCCAAGCCCATCCCAAGTAACACCCCAACCCAACCAAGCCAAATCTAACCCAGCCCCTTCCAACCTCTGTCACCCCAGCCAACCCCAGCACAGCACAAAACAACACAACACAACCCATCGTAACACAGCACAACACAGCACAAAGTCAGAGCATAATAAGTGATCCTATGTACCATTACACCGTACTTCCATAATATTTGTTCCAGTGATTGATTCCATTTTGTTAAACAGTTTTGATTTGTTTACAGGCAGACCATAACCGTCTGTAATTCTTGTAACTGATAGAAGATGTAATGTTGAGGCGTGTGAGGGAAATACAATTATGATTTTTTTTTTTCCAGATTCCCCCCCGCCGTCTCTCTCTCTCTCTCTCTCTCTCTCTCTCTCTCTCTCTCTCTCTCTCTCTCTCTCCCCAGTTTGTAATTGTGAGTGTGTGTGCGTGCGTGCTTGTGTGTGCGTGTGGTTGCGCGCGCATGGTGTTCCTGTCAGAGGATCTTTATTGGTGGCTGGTGACAGAGAACTTGCGGTTACTACTTTTTTCCACACCGCTGACAGAACCAGTAATTGTCTGCCTACAAATATCCCAGGATGCATAGATTTCTTCCTCTGTTAAGGCATTCCCTAAGTGTGCTATGTTAAATATACAACAAATGGAAAGAATGTTTGACTCATATCATACGGACTATTTTAGCTAGATTATGGAGTTGATGCTTGTAGTTTTAAAAATTTATCACGCATTTGAGTACCGAACATACTTTTCTAAAATTTATATAATTATTGCGTACATCATACATACATAATTATAAACTTTGCATACTGTAATCCTTCATGACAGCCTGGTATTGCTTCAGTCCTCCTTTAAGATTAGCGGGACCAATATCTCACGCTTTCACTTAAACTGCATGGTCAGTCACAGTCAGTATTAAAACGATAATCGTATTCATTGTCGCGCTGTACTAGGTGTGTATACTCCGGTCGCTAGTTACATACATACACACATACATACATACATACATACATACATACATACATACTACAGCTGCCTTAGTCACAGCTGTCTCTACGTCCTCCTCAGCTGTCACAACCACTGCAGCGTCCTCCACAACAACCAGATACCACATCTGCCAGTTACAATATCCACTTCGTTCTCCGCAGCTACAACATCTCGCACAACCACAGCTAACCCCCTGCCACAGTCCCAGTTGCCACACCTGCCACAGCCACAAATACCACCACATCGTCATCCACATCTACCACACCTGCCACAAGCAAATACTACCCCAACCACAACCACAACTACCAAACATGCCTCAGCCACAAATACCACCAGTGTCATCCACATCTGCCACACCTGCCACAAGGAAGTACCACACGAGCCACAGCCACATTTACTACACCTGACACAACCATCACCACCACACCCTCCAGTGCCACAATTACCACGCCACCACGACCACAAGTAACACTCCTCTCACAGTCACAGATAACACCACAGCTTTCTCCACATCAACCACACCTTCCTGTATATCCACTGTCTGAGATCCCTTGGGGCGGCTGCACTACACAGGACACTCACACACCACTACCACTAACATTAACTTTTATTACTCTTGGGTTTTATAGCGTTAGAAAAATAT
This sequence comes from Coenobita brevimanus, assembly GCF_032717465.1. NCBI lineage: Eukaryota > Metazoa > Arthropoda > Malacostraca > Decapoda > Coenobitidae > Coenobita > Coenobita brevimanus. The sequence goes on from NC_137023.1 coordinate 38,631,811, forward strand.
ATTTTATTTTTTATTTATTTATTTATTTTTTTTAGGTTTAATCATACGATAATTCTGAAGTTCCTGGTAAGCCGATTGTGTGTGTGTGTGTGTGTGTGTGTGTGTGTGTGTGTGTGTGTGTGTGTGTGTGTGTGTTGCCTATATTCTATCTTCTATCCATGGTATCGTCCAAAAATTTACCTCAGCACAGATTTTTCCCGACTTGACTGCATACCTGTATTTTATCCCAACACATCTACCAATATCCGTATATGAATGAACCTGATAAAGTTAAGAATAGTCGCTATATACCACTGTTAATTGATACCCTGTGGTATTAAAAAGTATAAATCTGACATAAGCTGTAAAAATCATTGGTGCACACTTTTAGCTGCATAGTACTAATGGAACTGTTTGAAATAGCCATTATAATGTGGTGGAGAGTAAAGTGTTGCGTCCAGTGTTGTCACAGGGCTTGCAACACTTGGGACATCTGGCTCTGAATCTCACTACTGGTTCTCTGATTCATCGTTTCTGCAACCTCCACACTTCAGAGATTCCAGAATAAAACTGTCTTCTAGTCTATTCCTCTCTTGCTTGGCGACTCCTTCATTTCCTCTCTTCTCCCTCCGCTGTCTCCCCTTCATTTCATCTTGTTCAACACACCTGTTGTTCTTTGTTTCCTATGTCCTCCTTCGTACCTCAGACTTAATCCTACTCCTCCTCGTTCCGTCTCGTCCTCAGCCGCTCCTCATTATCCTCTTGTAGTATTGTTTCTCATATCCATCAGGCTCCCTTGTCTGTTCGTACCTCTCCACCCTTCGCCCCCTTTGTCGCAACCTTTAATCCTTCCGCCTCCACACCCACACCACACACAACTTTCACCCTTGTCATCGTCCTTACCAGTACTATATTCAGTCCACTTGTACCCATCTCATCTTCTTTCCCCATTTCTTTCAATGCTCCTTCTGTCTCCATCTCTCCACCACCGCCTCCACTTCGTCTTCAATTCTTACCTGTCCCCCAGTTCCATTATACCCGACTCCGGTATGTGTGACAGTTCATCTTCCCAACTCCAACCTTTGTCACACTTTCTCTCTTCATCTGCTACATGCCTTTACTCTTACGTCCCTGCCTTCACCCTTCAACCCTCTCTATCTGTACGCTCGTATATCATTCTTCCCCTAACCCCAACCCCCACCCACTCACCCATCTTGTCCCTGTATTCACAACTCCTCCCTTACCTTCTTCGTCTTTGTTCACTCCCCACCGCTTCATCCCCCCGGACGCTGGCTGCCACGATAACGCTGTGAAGACATACCGTACTGGCCAGCATGACAGTCGATTTCCCCACTGCCTGAGAATCCTGTTGCCAGCTTGACATTCACTTTCAACAATGCAGGAGTGAGGGATTGTCGGAAACCTGAGGACTGGGTTATACCTGAGTTATGCTGTGAGGAGAATGTAAGTTGCAGATGTCCTGGGAGGATGTCTTGTTGAATCTGAATAACGTTTTCACCAAACATGGATTTTAACGACGATATATGGCGAACACAGCAGTTATAAAGCTGCTTAGTAAGTATCTCTGCTTGCTGGTGGTACGTGCTGTATGAGTTACCGAACTGCGCAAAAATTTCCTTGGAAGCCTCACACTTGCTGCAAGGAAAAGGAGTGAATCATCATCCTGATCGTTTTTTTCCAGCCAAAATTGAGGTGAATACCAATTGTATATGCCACAAGCGAACACACTGTTGCTTACAAATACATGGTATTGTAGTATTTATCGCAGCTGTCACGCACTGCACACTTCAGCACAATCCTGTCAGATCTTGCGTTAGTCACTCTAGCCATTTTGGAGTGCACTCTACATCAAGGGTGTCGTATATTGCAGTGGAAATGGTGATGGCCATCTTCAGGTGTAATAGCTCCCCTGCGGAGATCAGATGAGAGGGCTGACCATCCATCAGGGGTGGCGTTACAGTCAGCACCATCGCGCCTCGCCGGACTCGCCTCGTCTAAATCGCTTGTCACCTCACCTCACCTCACCTCACCGAGTTACGCACTCACACACACACACACACACACACACACACACACACACACACACACACACACACACACACACACACACACACACACACACACACACACACACACACACACACACACACAGAGTAAAATATTGTTCACTGTCAGGCAGCAGTGGGGCGCTACTCGCTTAACTCCAGCCTGCTTGACACTGCCACTTTCCGGATTATTTACACGCTCATTATTGCCAAAGTTTTCCTGTTTAACTTCTCAAAAAGGTAAAGCCCCTGATCCTTGCACGCTAATTTTCCTCAGCTTTATCTCTATTGCAGCTTAAGTTCTCGTCTTAAACTTTCAACTGTCTGTAAACTCCCTTCCCCCCACCTCTTAACCTCCCGCCGTCACAGCCATTAAACCCACACTTGCAGATTTCGTAACACCTGGATTTTATAATATTAACCATCAAAGTCTGGAGTTGTGGATCAGCGCTGAGCCTCGCATGTCCTCGCTTCATCCGGCTTCCCAGGAGACTCGTAAAACTTTCCGCTGTTAAGATACTCGTGTTTATATTTCTTCCCACCAGCCTCTTTTATGTGTTTTTCTGAACTGTGTTGGGACTAAATTGAATCCTGTTACAATGTCAAACTAATTGCTTACTTCTTGATTCCACCGATGGAGATTATATTACTGGTGTTTTGATAACGACGATGGTTATATATCTTTCTCTTAATGAAGATGGTTATTATTTTTACTTAACGCCATTGTTA
>NC_137023.1:38639584-38659584 GCF_032717465.1 Coenobita brevimanus
ATAAGAAAAAGCATGGAAGCTGGGGTAAGGGGGAGAGGAAGGGTGTCGGAAGATGGCGTTCAGGAAGAAGGGAGAGTATACGAAGCAAAGAGAGGAGGGTATTTGAAGTAGGGAGAGGGAGGGTATTGACAGCAGGGAGAGGTATGGCATTGAAGGCAAGGAGAGGGAGGGTACTGAAAGCAGGGGAAGGGAGAGTACCGAAAGTAGGGTGAGGGAGGGTATTGCGAGCATGGAGAGGGAGGGCATTGAAAGTAAGAAGAGGGATGGTATTGAAAGTAGGGAGATAGAGGGTATTGGGAGTATGGAGAGGCAAAGTATTGGAAGCAGGGAGAGGGATGCTGATGGACGCAGAGAGAGGGAGGGATTGGAAGCAGGGAGAGAGAGGATATTGGAAGCAGGAAGAGGGATGCTTTTGGAAGCAGAGAGAGAGGGAGGGAAATGGAAATAGGGGGAGGGAGGGTATTGGAAGCAGAGAGAGAGCGAGGGTATTGGAAGCAGGGAGAGGGAGGATACTTGATTGATGATTAAAATAAAAAGATCATGACAGCGTAAAAACAAAGGTCATTGCAAGGAGATTAAGGCGAAAAGAGAGAGGGTGTACAAGGCAAGATGATGGATGAGGGGCAATATAAGAGGTATAACGAAGGGGACAGAAGCGTGGAGTAAAGCGACACAGACTGCAATAAGGTGGACAGTGCAGGGGCAAGGGTCTGGGTGTAAGAGGCAGGAAGGTGGAGAACAGACATGACAGAGTATTATGAATGGACAGTGAGACTAAGAAGATAAATGAATGGACAGCTGGGAAAGGTGAAGAGGAGGGGGAATTTTGAAACGAGCAGATAGGAGAAAGACGGAGAAAAATGAAATGAGTAGAATTATGTTATTGAAGAGAATGGAATAAAATCACAGCAAGAAAAGACTGAGAGAGAAAGAAGATGGGTTTTAAATATTAGGAGAAGAAAGAATGGAGCTAAGATGATTACGAAAGACAGGAGAGCAATATTTATGGGGCGAATATAATGAAAGGAAATGAGGAAAAGGAGGAGAGGAGAGGAGATGAAAACTGTCAGAATAGGAGGGGAGTAAATACGGGATTAAGACGAAAATATGGGAAAAAGTAATGAGCGCAGCCTTTAAGAAGGGGTGAAAGAGGGAAAAGTTGGACAAAAATATGACTTGAACAAGAGAGAGAATTATTATATAATACAATTTAGGAAACAATTTAAAAAGAAACTAAATATTTCAGTAAGAGAGAAAGGTATAAGATTGAACTGAAACAAGGAGGGTTAAGATTGGGAAAGTGGGGAAGGCCTGTGATATTAAATATTTAGTATACACTCAAGAGCCCAGAATTCTCTCTCTCTCTCTCTCTCTCTCTCTCTCTCTCTCTGGGAAGTAATATTTTATGGCACATTAAGGCGGAGTGACGCGGTATGAGGCAAGACTGACTTTTATCCCGGGTTGCATATTTCCTTGTGTCGTAATGGGCGCTGGTGAGGTGAGGTGCCGGAGCCGATGTTGGAGATTGCGCCCACCTCACTTACCGCCAAAGGGAATAGGGGAGGAGGGCCTGATGGAGTAGGTGGTGGTGATGGTAGTAGTTGTGACACTAGACCATTTGGAGTGGTACCGGCGCAGGCGAATTTGGCGACATGAATTTAATGTTTATGGCGACGCGAAATTAATATATATATATATATATATATATATATATATATATATATATATATATATATATATATATATATATATATATATATTACACGATTTTGTTGCTCTTGAAATTAGATTAATATTAGCCTTGTAAGAGTTATGGGACGGAGTGAGACGGAGCGAGACGAATGGTTGCCAAGTGAGGAAGGGGACGGGGAAAGGAGACGGAGAGATTGATGGCGATGCTGAGCTAGGGGACGTGAGACAAAACGAGGACATGGTATGGCAGGGAAGGGAAAGGGAGATAAGGCAAAGCGAGGGTAGAGGAAGAAAGGGGAGGCGAAACGGGACGAGGAGCCAGGAGCCAGGGTGCTGCTAGGGGGGGGGGGGGCGAGGGTGATGCAAGGGGGGAGTAGAAGCAGAGCGGGAAAAGGTAAGGCGGGAGGTGTCACTTCCCTGTGAGTTGTGATAATGGCTGCGGGAAGATGATGCCTCCACTGTTTTTCGCCTCCCTCTAATCTATAATTTAATTTTCTCAGAGATGATTATTTTAAGTTCATGGGTCGTCGAATCCGATGAAGTTTAACCCAAATTTGAGTTTTATTTATTTATTTCGGCATGTTCATGACTTAGATATTAAAATTTCCCTTGATTACGCAACGAATAGTGAATAAAGATGTATAGACGAACGACTGTAGTTGTAGGTGATCTAGTTGAAAAAGTATGACTAATATTACAAGCTCAAGAGAAACTGACCCATATTGGAATATTACGTTATTCCTCCCGTCTTGATTTTTACTCGTTGTGATTTACTCTAGGTAACTGAAGTAACTAACAGGCAGTGCTTTGAGGCGGCCTGAGCCACATCCGAAGTTGACGAGATTCATTCTGAATTTTTTTTTTTTTCCTGAAAGCATCTGTTTATTTGAATTTTATATAATTTGACCCATGTACAGTATTAGAATTACAAGGTTTTGTTTTACTGTTTTCCATATCCGTAGATTAGAAATAAGGTCAGGATGATGATGATGATGCTAATGAACTTTATGTCCTGAAATCTCCCCACGAAATGTATTAGACGTTCAGATTGGGCATTGCCGTTGCTAATCAGGCTAATAGAGTCTGACCCACATTTGAAAGCAACTGAAATATTTATGGAACTTTGTAATTCATATCTTCCGTAACTTTAGGCTATATACCGCTAATTCTTAAAATTCGGGTACCTGGCCTACATTTGAGACGCTTTGCTTTCTTCTAATCCAGATACTGAATTTCCCCTTGGCAGTTTAATTGAAATTGTAGGCAATAAATTTTGAAAGAGTGTGACCCAAATTCGCGGAAAGCTTGCCTCTCCTTCTTCCGTGTAACCCATATCCTGTTTCTTCTGGAAAATTATTTGACGTTGTCGATGATCCTCCTGTAGTCGATGGTTAGGTTAGGTTAGGTTAGGTTAGGGTAGGGTAGGGTAGGGTAGGTTACGGTAGGGGTAGATTAGGTTAGGGTAGACTTTCCTTATCCATATCCTGTCCATCATTACTTCTACTCCATCTTAATTTGTTCACTTCCCATTCTTATCCTACCTCCCTCATGACACCTTGCCCCCCTCACGACTTCCTGTCTCTCTACCACTATTTTACCACATTTTGTATAGCCCCTTTAACCTCCCCTCTCCTCCTCGTTATAAAATATTCCCATCATTTCCTTTCGTGTTTTCATTTGCTCCTTTAACTCCCCTTCTCCTCTTCCGCCTTTTAAATGTCTGCACCCTCCTTTTATCGTTGCCTTGCTTGTCATGTTACTCAATGTCATTTACGCTTTTCCTCTCCATCCCTTTTTCTTTCCATCCCTGTCACTTCATCTGTTTCCTCTTCCACTTTGCCATTCTCAGTGTCTCTCCCTCCTGATGTCCACCCCATCCTCCACCTTCATCTCTTTCTCCTTCCTCCCCCCTCCTCTTTCGTTCTCCTGCTGTTTTCCTCTGTTTCTCATTCTCCCTTCCGTCGCTTCCCCACTTCTTTCCCCCTGTCCTTCCCCTCAGTTATTCTCATTCTCATCTTTCTTCTCCCTTCTTCCACGTGTCTACCTTCCTCTAATTCTCCTTCCCTCCCTTTCCTTCACCTTCCTATCCTTCTTCTCCTTTACCCTTCCTTTTCCTTCAGACTCCCTTCCTTCTGCCCCTTTCCCCCATCCCTCTCCTTACCCTGTCGTCCCCACCTGGTCGTCACAGGCCCGAGGATGGATTAGGTGAGTTTGCCTTTTGGGTGATGTAGTGGAGACGCAGCTCACGCCATCACCACCTTCATCATTCACCCTCTGGCACTTACTTGGGAAAAAATTATAGATGTTTTATGTTAGGGAGGGAGAAAATTATAATTATTTTATTTACGCAAGGAGGTGAGCCTTTATAATATTAGGGGGAACAAACTTGACAGCTGTACGATGAGATCTGAAGGGCACACCGCTCTACAGAAAGAGTTCAGGACTTTTATATGATCTGAATGTTACGTAACTCATAAAGGGAAAAGTCTTACATATAGGTCACACATTTTACATGATTCTGTGGAAAAGTAGCACTTAAGGAATAAAGAAAATAGATGGTACCTAAGTTACTTGCTAATGGTATAATTCTGCATGTACCGTTTTCATATAATAAAAAGATGACTATCATCGACCCTGGGAGGTATTACCACGAGAGTGAGTTGTGGCTCCAAGCTTGGTATCCATCCACACACTCATCACTCGCAGGCACTGGACATTCATCCACAAGTACAGTCACTCTGCTGTCATTCGTCTGAGTGACAGTGCATACAGTCAGAGTCCATGCTGAAACTCTTACATTGTTGCAGGCGTATTGCACATCTCAAATTTCTTTTTCTCCAACGACTTGCAGCAACTGATCTGGAGTAATTAGCTGGTTTTGGCTCATAGTTGAACTTGCACTCAACAGAAGACGTCAGTTGTACAATGGCCAACCCCGAATCCCCTTTTTAAGAGGGCACTTAGCGACATTCTTATGTATGTATGTATGTATGTATATGTTTCTTTAGTGTTAAAAATCTTTGTTGTTGGATGAGAACACATTACTCACCGATAATTTTTTTCCTTTGGCAGAACATGCTAGTGTGCCTTAATGGTCAGGGAAATGTTCTTAGTCCTCGTAATTTCCCCTTTCCTTCTATCCCGCACAATATATCCAAAAGTCCTCAATGAATTTCGATGAAATTATGTGGAAAGGTGGGCCATGGACCAAGAAAGAATTTATTAAATTTTGGGGCGGATCCGGATCCTATATCCACGGATCCGGATCCTTTTCAATGGCAATGGCATTGGCCGAGGTATGCTCTCTCTTAGTGCTTTCTAGCTTTTTTTTTTTTTTTTTTTTTTTTTTTTTTTTAACTACAGAAAAACGACTGAATGCCATTGCATGAAACTTTCAGGATATGTGGGCACTGATCTCAAAAGGAAGTGATTAAATTGTGGAGGTAATCGATTGACCTTGAAAGGTCAAAATCAAGGTCACGGATTTTCAGAGGGCTATAACGTGAAACCGGTTGAAGATAGGGATATTTATTATTATCAGCATACAGGACCTCCCATATGGGCTTTCATTTGGCACCAAGTCCTTTGACCTTGAATGACCTTGAAAGGTCAAACTCAAGGTCACGAATATAAGTCCCGTATGTTTTTAATTGGTGCCATGACCTTTGACCTTAAATGACCTCGCAGGGTCAAACTCAAAGTCATGAATATTCAGGGGGCTATAACTCGAAACCTATAGAAGATATTTACAATTATCAAGATACAGGAAGTCGCATACGGGCTTTCATTTGGCGCCATGACCTTTGACCTTGAGTGACCTTGAAAAGTCAAACGCAAGATCACGGGTTTTCAGAGGGCTATAACTTGACAACGGTTGAAAGTAAAGATATTTACTGTTATCAACATATAGGAAGTCCTATGTGTCCTCTTTTGGTACCATGAATGGGCTTTCATTTGGCACCATGACCTTTGACCTTGAGTGACCTTGAAAGGTCAGACGCAAGATCACGGATTTTCAGGGGGCTATAACTTGACAACGGCTGAAAATAAAGATATTTACTAATTATCAACATACAGGAGGTCATATATGGCATTTCCGTTGGTACCATGAACTTTGACCTTCAGAGACCTTGAAAGATCAAGCACAGTGTTACGGATTTCCATAGCTTTATAAGTTGGAAACGGTGGAATATAGGAAGATATTTACCATTATCATCATAGGCCAATAGGAAGTACCATAGGAAGTACCATAATCTTTGACCTTCTGGGACCTTGAAAGGTCAAAAGCAGGAGAAGGGATTTTGACTCTATACCTTAAAAATGAGAGCTTTTTCTTTTTCTCTCTCTCTTTTATCAGCATATAAAAATTCCATGACCTTTGACACCTTCATTAGATATATGATATTAGAAATGAATGTAGTGATCATTTAATACTTGGCATGATTCAGTTAACTTAACATATTTTTTTTTCCAATTATGCAGTTACTGACACTAAATGGCAGTACCGATTCAGTATTTAACAGAATGTATTAACAGCTGTCGGGCGAGGTTCGTTGTGCTTGGCACCACTTGTTTTTACTGAGTATATTGAAACAAATTGTTTCTTTCTTTATTAATTAATTAATTTTTTTTTTTTTTTTACTGCGCAGGGTTGGTTCTCTTACTGAGATATGGTGGGGTGCTGTGGCTGTTAAAGATTTATGCTGTATTTCGTAACAGTAAGCAGGGCCATCTCAGCCTTCATGTTGTCTTTGGGCTGTGGCAGTTGAAGGTTTATCTCGTCATATCCAGCAATACCAAGTAGGATCATGTCAGTGTTATGATGTTTTAAAGAGTGGTGATGGTAGGGCAGGGGGGTGCATGGTGTGAGCAAGGTCGTAGGAAGGACACCACGCAGCATTTTAAATAGCTGTTCATTTCAAGGTCAAGTTGTTATACTCTGCCCGCTTTAAGGTGGACATAAATTTCCTTCTCCCATATCGTATGCCAAGCTAAAATAAGAGACAGGAATATGGCGCAAGTCATGACAGTGATTTAGGAAGACATACAGCAGCAGTTTTGTCCTACTTAACCATTGAGGTACAGGAAATAAATCGTAAAAGAATGAAAATCTCCGCTACTTTGAGTTGTGGGTGGCTTTTTCTTGCAGTCGAATCATCACTCCGTTTGATGTGGGTATAAACCATGTGTGGCTCTCGCCATCTCGCTTTTGAATTAGTCAACTTCTCACTGACTGATTTTCCTGCATTAATTACACACCAGTTCTGGCATTCCACCTCCCCTTGGCAAAGTTTCTTACCCTCCCCTCCTCCCCCCGCACCGCCCCCTCCTCCGGAGCCAGCTTCCCCACCAGCAAACGCAGTAAACACCCACCAGCACCAAAATATGGCTTAAGGGCGCCTCGTAAGGTAGGGAGAGGGAGTTCGTCATTTAAGGGTCTTTTTATCTGGTTGTGAATTGCACGTCATATATCTTTATGATGGTGCAGAAGTTGGCTTCTGTCCCAGCATCATTACGAGGGGTCGTAAAACCAGTTCCTCCTAGAAAGACGAGATTACTGTCTGGGGTAAAGAATGAGGATCATGCCATTGCAATATCCTGACCCCCTGAAGTACAGAACACTGTCTTTTAAATTACACAAGTCCTTCAGCCTGATTAAAAGATTCACTTACAGTAAGATAGATCAAGTATTCCACAGAGTAATGCCATAATGATCCAACAACAGAATCTTAGTTCAGGGAAATGTCCATTAAGATATACACAAAACCATCCAAGATAACTGAAACATATCCAGTTTAGCCCATCAGCAAGAAGACGTACTTTGAGTTATAATTTGACTTACGCTAGAGGATTTTATCCAGGGTAGGAGAGACCCCTCATGGAGAAGCAGTTAAACAGACCCCTTTAATAATACACGAGAGCGCCGTCAGATGGCAAAGATATCACCACATACCTAACGTTTCCCATTAATGGTTATGAGGTAATCCTCTCTGGTGTCATTGTCCCGTAATTAGCTCAGAGACATCCGCTTCAGACTTGATATTCCCCTTTAATAATTTACGAGACATCCACTTCAGACTCCATATGCATTTCTCCCCGGTTGGACCCAACATTTCCACATAAATGGTTCCAGATCTCCCCCTTCGTTGGAAACACCTCGAGTCAAAGGTTCCGGGAAATGGAGTCGGTGTGCGTGAGATGTGAACGGCGGCTGACGATAATGATGTTGTGTCCGGGAGAAGGAAGAGGAGGAAATGAATGAGGAACTGGCAGGTGCGTGCTGGCTCCTGACACCTGGACAATCCAATTTGCAAGTAATGACGGGAAACTGATATTGCTTGCCGAGACGGGAAAGGTATGCGAAGGCTTAGGAGGACATGCCGTGTGATTGACCTTCCCCTTGAGAGCTGTTTGCTTTCTTGAGGATGGTGATGTGTTTGGCATGACGCTTGTTAAATCGGAGAAGAAGAGACAGAGAGAAACTGAGGTGGTGGTATGGAAACTGGGTCAAGTAGGGAAGTTGTTGTTGTAACCCTTGATTCATTAGGTCGTGAACCCAGTGCATTGGAGTAAAAAAAAGAAAATCGATGCAAGAGGTGTGTTGTATTAATGATGGTGATGGGGTGTCCTGGATGACCGAGATGTGTTACGGAAGAGGACAGAAAGGAGACACGCGGCACAAATACTGAGTTAAGCAGGGAAAAACGAAGCAGGTGGTAACGACAACAGATAACCACACTAAAACGTACGTGAAAATCTTAATAGTCACAAATAATAAACCAGACGAAAAACTATGAGGAAATTAAAAGAAAGGGGCGAGGCGAGTGAGGCGAGATGAGACCGGCGTGTGAGCTCATTCTTCACACAGGTATCGGATAATGAGGTTTTAATCAGACTTTGGTAGGTCAGGTGAAATACAGGTTGGCCGTGACTTCTATATTACTTTCTTTTTTACCATCTCCAGACGTTCAGGTAATTCGAACTGGGAGGGTTAATATCGTCTTAATTAACCTCTTTCCTTCTTGAGGTCTTTCGTACCATAAATGTTCCTTGAGTCACCGTTTCTCTTCTTCACGTCTCTCTCTCTCTCTCTCTCTCTCTCTCTCTCTCTCTCTCTCTCTCTCTCTCACACACACACACACACACACACACACACACACACACACACACACACACACACACACATCCCTTTATTATTATTCCCCCTTCTCACTCTCCATTTTTATCACGCATCTTCACACGTATCTTTCATTCCCTCTTTCTTTTCGAGACATATCAGCTGTCAATCTCTCTCTCTCTCTCTCTCTCTCTCTCTCTCTCTCTCTCTCTCTCTCTCTCTCCTGGTTTAATCCTTGCGCTTCCTTTAACTTTTGTGTTGTATTTCCCTTGACTTTCTCACTTCTGTCTCTTGCTGTCATTATTTTTCTCTGTCTCTGTCTCTGTCTGTCTGTCTGTCTGTCTGTCTGTCTGTCTCTCTCTCTCTCTCTCTCTCTCTCTCTCTCTCTCTATTATCTCATCACTCTTTGCGCCACGAATCTCGTTACCATATAATCATCTCAATCATCTTATTTGTCCTTCAGCCACTTTCCCCTGATGCAGATAAGGCAATTCGCATCAGTAAAATATAAAGGTATTGTGTTATAATCCCCCTTACGTATTATAGCTTAGTATAGTAAATTAATTAGGAAGAATGCATAATCACTTAATATCTAGGAAACCAACAAAGAATACAGCGTGTGAAACAGCATCTAAACTCCTATGAATAATCTGTCAACATTGTATATTTTAATCGCTACCTTTATTCTGTTTAATTAGTTTCGTACGGCATCTCCAGGAGTCACTTATTACTGTTAGGATGCCTATCAGCGAAGCCGTCATTCCTCTATGTCCACTTCCTTAGCCACCTTCAACTGTGGTATTGGTGAGCGCAAAAAACCTTTAACATGAGCATTATTAGAGCAGGTACCAGGGAATCCGTAGCCAGCTTCGGACATCAGCAGTGAAGCTTAAACGCACTGGGGTTTATTTGCGATGAGACAAAATCGTTAGCGGTGGGAGTGGTTTTTATCTGAGAGCTCATCCAGTTTAATCTTGACAAACACATCATGACGCAACTGTATAATTCGATTAAGATTCACTCTCTCCCATCCAAATTCTGTTTCGTCTTCTAGGTTACCTTATGCTCTTCAGTATATCGTGACTCGACTGGAATAACTCATCTATATTATTCCGCCTAACAGCTTATCATATACTGTATATCCAGGCTCAGGTGCAGGTTCTCATTCAGCTCCAATCTGCTCTTATGCAAATAGTGTTTCACCTCCTTCTCGATCAACTGCACAGCTTAATTGTAATTTAATCTGCCGTAGAACTTATTGTCTTCGGCCTTAAGCTGTTTCAGCAGCAGTCTTCCATACTATCTTACTCCTGTCGCCGGCATATATACTCTCCTAGTCGATTTTTTCGCACCCAATACCGCTTTGCTTTGCTGAAAGGAAGGTGGTGATTTTAGGTGTTTTCTGGACTCAGCGAGTAACTGTGACATAAAAAAAATGATTCTTTCTGCAATCCCAAAGCTTCGAACTGCCGCCTTGATACAAGACAAAGGTCTTCATTCGGTGTTACACCTTGTCTACAACTTCTTTTCCGCTGGTGGCAGAGTTAGTGGGTGAGCAGTTATGGGTCACGAGTGAACTTAGGTAGTCCGTACACCTTTTTTTTTTTTTTTTTTTTTTTTTTTTCCGTCCTCGTGTCGTATTTCATCCACCTACAGCTAGACCGACTCACTCTTTTTTCAGATTCAATTTTTATTCTTTCCGAAAATCCGCCGAGTGAGTGAGAGCAGCAGAATGCCACCCCCGAGGGCTGCCCTTCTCAGGTGCTGGAGTGCCACTTAGGTGCCGCCTTGGCCCTCTCAGTGCCAGGCGGGAGGACACGCCACACACCTCACTGGTCTTGCCTCGAAATTCAAGTGTGAGGACGTTTCTTTCTCATTTTCTCTTTAGATTTCACTCATATTCTGCAATATTTTCTGCCCTACTTCTTGTTTAATTAATCATAGTTTCACTCCTTTCTCTCTCTTTCTTACTCATTTTTTGTTTCATTTATATTCTTTATCCCATTCGTATCTCACTTTATTATTTATATCCATTATATTCTCTACTCTTTCTCAGTCTTACTCGTTTGTTTAATCTTCATTATATTCTTCTTTCTGACTCACTCTCTTCACTTCGATCTATATTATGACAGCCTAGAGAGACATAAAAGACTTTCTCTACATCCATTAGCTCCTGCCACCATTTTCCCACCTTCTGTTGATCCGGAATGGTGTGACAAAAACGTTCACCCCCACGTCGTAACAGTCCTTGCCTCTCGTAAAGACGGCCACTTCCAAGGAGCGTGGTTGATGCGGCCATTATTTATCATCCTCTGCTACTTTAATCCCTCCAGCCATTTGCCAGAGTAAAGCAGGTCGTAAAATCCCCGGCCAGACACATTTTCTACCCTGCCTTCAGCGTGATCTCCGCCCACTTTCGCCTTTCACAGGGCGTCTTAACCTCTCCGATTCGAAAGGCCTCTCCTGAGTTGATTAAAATCGTCTGGAGGTAGCAGAAGGAATGAAAATATGTCATGTGATTCAAGGCTTTAACGTTTGAATTACTCAGAATTGATTACGTGAAGTTGTGGGCATGCCCCTTGTAAAATTGCTTCATAAATGGAGCACGTAACCTTCCCCACAGAGATGTCGACTTACGCTATAATATTGAGATTATTCCGTCATGGCATCTGTTCATGGCTTTTCATAGTTGAAGAATAAACACCTTTTATTATATGTATTTATTTTTTTCCACATGTTCCAAATCGACAAAACACAAACAGGATAACTTAAACTAAAATAACCTTGGAACACACCACCACCCATGCCCGTCCGGATCGTCACTATTGCCTTTAAATAATTACGAGTTAGAGCGAAGCTCTCGCGAGTCTCTCGTCAAGTAGTGGCATTTTCTCACATCTGAGCTGCCCGACCAGGCCCGGCCCAACCCGACCTGACCGTAACGCTTTTGAGAAGCTTATATCTCAGTAACCACAGGGCCGATCACTGCTAGGTTTGCGTTATATGACAGTCCAATTCTTTAAGAATTGTTTTTGACAGGTTTCATCACACTCAGGCGGTGCACGTGGCACATGTCACGGGCCAAGTGCAGCATGTCAAAAATCTTCAGGAGAGGGCCACAGGCCAAACAATTTGTCCCAAAGGGATGAAACTTGGAAGGTAGATAGCCGTCAATATACTCTAGGCATCCTCGGAGTGTAAGGCGACATTTCTATGCTTTCGGTTTTAAATGGCCTCGCTCGTACTTCGTCGACAAAGGCATTTTACTTGTTCATATATTAATCCGACCGTATTCTAACGTTGACATTTCACCGTTCTCTCAACATATAAATTCTTTACACATTTGTTCTGCTGGTATGTTCAGTTTAACAGTCATAAGTGTGACTTTACCTTTCGTGTACTAAATACTATTATAAAATAAATAAAACTTTATTTAATTAAACTCAAATTATTTACTGCAGTAAGTCAAACTGTTACCTAGCCAATCAACTGCATATTTGACGACACCGAACCAAACACTTTATAATTTACCTCACCCCTAAAATGTACCTCCAAAAAGCAAAATATATTTCCTTCACTACATTCTTCTCGCAAGCTTTACCCCAATAAACCAGGCAGTGGTTAATCCGAAAGACCAAATCACTTGCTGATTTTTACCTTGATTGACAAAACTATATATAACGATTTTTTTTTTTAACTATAGTGTTTTGCTGTACTAATTTTAAAACTCTTATTATTTTTGTGTAAGTAACTCTTCTGCTAAAACATGAAAATAGTATGTTGTAAATAACACGTTTACTTGTTGAGATCTGGATAATTAAAAACATTTGTGATCATTCGGTTGTTTCTCTTCGTTAAATAATTTACGTCGACATACCCCCTAATGATTGATCTTAGGTATGATGTCATATACCACCTACAGTTTTTAGCATAATTTCCTCAACCTCTTCAGTACGACGCATTATGTATTTTTTAATCATACACTCTTCACACGAGATTATACCGGCTCAAGACAGACTTACTGACCTGGGGGAGATAGCTGTAGCCTTCGTTAACTCCGTCACTGCAAGGGTGTGTTTCTAATTTTAATGTGATCATCAGATAGCGACAGAGGAAAATGAAATGAAAATGGCGTCCTCGGGTTGAAAGGGTTAAGCAGTATAATATGTAGTTCACCCGGAAGACTTTTTTTTTTTTTACTTTGAAGTTGTCGTAATTCATTTCTAGTTTAGTAATTTTTAATATCAAAACGTAGGGATTGTCTCACCTGAAACAGATCGTCCGCAGTTATCGAAAATACAATATACTGTACCAAACTTCCATTGCGTGAAATAGCTTCTATTTACATAAATTATACTGTGCAGGGCATATTTTTACAAGAGAAATATTACTCTGCAGGCTTTTATTATCCTGGAAAATATTACCGGAAGATGGCAAGAATAAAATGCATTACCCAGCGTTCTTTATGGCAGTGGAAGGGTTGAGATTCATGTCTTGACATTTTTATCTGTATCTTAAAGTTGGTGACCTCGCTAACCAACAGGAGGTAAGCTACACCAAGGAGCTACGCTACATCTCAAGGCCAACCCAGCCATATTTCTCCTCCTTACTTCCTTACCACTTTCACCCACCCTCTCGTCTCACCACATCTCTCCTTCTTTACCAACCTCTCTCTCTCTCTCTCTCTCTCTCTAAAACCGCCTAGGGGAAGTGGGGAAAATGCAGGCAACAGTGCGTCTTGGGTAAACACTGCGGTATTGAGTGCTTTCTTTGGAGCTCTTTGGCTGGGGAGAGAGAGAGAGAGAAAAAGAGAGAGAGAGACCTTACACACACACACACACACACACACACACACACACACACACACACACACACACACACACACACACACACACTTTCATTAGGTTTCTTACAAATATCAACCAACAACATATACTCTCTCTCTCTCTCTCTCTCTCTCTCTCTCATTTATAAAGAGAGGAACTAATTATTTTTTCTTCTTACAGGTAGCAGCTGAGAGGGAATGAGTTGAGTGTGAGTTTTATTATTATTATTATTATTATTATTATTACCGGTATTATTATTGTTGTTGTAGTTGTTAGTGGCAGCAGCAGTAGGAATAGTAGTAGTAGAAGCAGTTATTGTTATATTTTTCAGATAATCTTGTTTCCCTTTAGGCAAGCAGTAATGTTGAATTTTGTATAAAAAGAATCGCATTGTTGCCTCAGGACACTAACACATATCACCAGTTATATAGGTGGGCAGAAGGACATTTTCCAAATTAAACGCACAAATTAATGGATTAGGCAAGAGCTCTGTTGATTGTATACCTGAATAAATGATAATGGGTTTTCATTTATTTTACGTCTCTCTGTGTATCTGTTAGAGTTTGCGAAAATATGTAGCGAATAATAGTATGTAGAAGAGTAGATATATTGTTGAAAGGTATTTTTAGTATCCCATTTTATGAACTGTTCGAAGAAGAGAGTGTGTTCTTGTCATATGCTTGAAACGAATATTCCATTTATGTTTCTGGGATTGCTGGGGTATTTAACGAACAAAATCTCCAAACTTCAGAGATCTGACCTCGAACGTGTGACGCACTTGTATATTTTTGTACGACCAGCTGGAAAAATAATTCGTGTGATGAAAAGGAAGGCTGAGGACGAAGTGATGGTGGTTGGTGGACAAAAAGCCAGGAGAGGATTTGATGACGGATATTAAACATGATTTTCGACGCGCTGAGTTTAAAAATCGTTCTGTCACTTCACTCTCTCGTTTACCCAGTATTTTTTTTTTTTTTGTCATTTCCGGCAAATTTCAAAATTATCAGAGGAGTCAGCGGAAAGTGAAACATTGATCAAAGGGATACGAGTATGTGTTGGTGGTTGTGTAGGTGGGTGTGCGGGTGACGTTTTGGTGAACTTTTACCGAGTTCTTCCATTACTTGGCTGGCAAACTCCTTGAATTCCCTTTTGTGTTTGACAGGTTAGTATTTTTAGCTACAGGAGAATTTCTGCGAGGGCATTGTCAGTCTGTCCTCTGCCGATTAACGAAAATGAGATATTTCACTCTCGTTGACTTTAGTGGTTTTAACGAAGCCACAGCACACTCCAAACTACACAGTACCATCCTCACACACCACACAACACCACACAGTACCACCTTCCCACACCGAGGGAATTGCCGAAGGACCCTGAAGCTCCCGCATCTAATATTTTCGTACTTGCTCCCCTTTAAGTACAGTCGCTCTGTTAAGTGGTGTCACAAAGTCCATGAAAATTTTAAATCAGTGGAGTTTGTGACAGCATTTTCTGGCCCGACAGTACATTGTTATTTTGGGATGTCCTTGATGATCTCTTCCTCACAAAGCGCCCCTTTTCACTGTCCTCAGATGCGTTTCCTCGACCATGTCTCTAATACTCTCTCACCAAGTCAAGACACGTGCTCTCACACTGCCCACACACACATTCAGACTATTTTCATCGGTCATCTTGCTGTGCCGACAAAGCCTTCAGCCACTTGAGTCAGTTCCCTCCGTCTTCT
Source organism: Coenobita brevimanus (assembly GCF_032717465.1). NCBI lineage: Eukaryota > Metazoa > Arthropoda > Malacostraca > Decapoda > Coenobitidae > Coenobita > Coenobita brevimanus. The sequence continues at coordinate 38,654,940 of NC_137023.1, forward strand.
CCTTTATAATGGAGTTTTACTGAGCTCACATTTATGCTCATCACTAGTGCCACATACACACACACACTGGTTTCATGATGCCTTTACTTCCAGTTATACTGTGTTCTATTCATACTGATTCCAGCACACAGATCGCACATACATCGCCAAGCTTATGTTGTGAGTGATCTTTGGCAGGACACAACCTTTTATCCATGCTCATAGATCTTTCCAGTATTCTTGACCGTACTAGCCTGTAACATCTTTCCAGCACTCTTCTTTCACATTATTTTCGCTGTGGTTATCTCATGCTACCCTCCCTGACACACTTTGAAATTTTACACTGGTCGTTGTATTTCGGATTAGAGTTGGAATATGCAGAATACATGAAAATGCCGCACAGGTAACTTTACAGAGAGAGCTGGTGTAATGTTCCACAGCAATTTTCACTTTGTAACTGGAGACGGATGACCTTGGCGAGAGAGAGCTTGGGAGAGAGGTAAAGTGAGAGTCTATGAATGTGTGTATTGAACAGTTAATTAGATTCCATTGCCACACAGACCTGAAGGCCATAGTGAAGTGATCCTTGTCTTTGCTTCTGTGTTGATTTTCCTCTTTTATCGTTACTGTTCCGGTCACTCTTCTTCTGAGGTCTTGCATCCCATCTCAGTTATGGCAGGATATCAGCACCCGTTTAACTGCACCATCTCACTCCTTTTCTGACCACCTCTCTAATGCAAGAGTTAACTGATAATCTGTACTTTCTTTATGCAGCTGGTCGACTCTGAAATGGTCTTCCTCACCCTCTCATAATGCTTATGCCTTCTGTCTCATCATTCCTTCAGTCCGATGATGTACCTTTTTCATATTCTCCCATCTCCACAATATTTTATTTAAGTTAAGAGGGACTTCTCGAACTGGAAGGACTCGGCATTTTTTTACTGCTTGAGTACATGTAGCAACTTCCTTAAACTGACTAAAGGCATGTGGTAGCAGCAGAAAAATAAAAAAAGCAAAACAACGGTACGTCATTGTGTTGAAGGGGTTAAAAGCAGTCTATCTCGAAATAAACGAATATCGAATTTGGTTGCAGGCTGTCGTTTTGGGGTTCTTTATTTTCTGCATTTAAAACTCCCCTCCCTGTAACCCCCTCCACAACACGAGTGATTGAAACCTTATCCAGCCTAGCGTCGCTAATTCCCCCCTCCACTATCTGTTATCAGCGCCGCACCTAAATGTATTTCCGATAACTTTAATATTCCCGGGTGATTTACGGGCCCGGGTCACTGGCGGGAGGGATTTATGTGTAAGTGGGGAGGGGATTGATGGGCTGGTAGGGCGAGGAGGGGGCTGGGATGGGGTTCAGAAGGGCAGAAAGGGGAGCTTGGCAGGTCTGATAAAATAATTACTCCTTTGGCTGCACTTAAGCTGTGCAGGTCTTGTGATAAGGTTGATGGTACGAATTTATGATCGCCTTTATGAATAATAATAATAATAATAATAATAATAATAATAACAACAACAACAGTGATAATAATGAGTTCGATATATGCCTCTCTTACGCAGGAGGGTCAGTAGGACGACAGTTAATATAAGTAAACCTTTGTTGTGCTGCTGGATGATCCGGGACGAGAAAAAGCAAGCGAAAACCCGAAATTTGAACTCGGGTCCTTTCTGTTGTGAAGTGGATGAGCTAACTATGCACCACCGGTTACCCCAATCGTAATAGGGATTTGTAACACGAGTTGACAATAACATGTGACACGTTGACAGTAACTTCATATGAGTAAACGATTTGTGCCACGAATGGATGACTGTATATAGCCTGGAAAAAGTAAACACAGACGGATTTACTGCCTGTCCAGACGGTAACTTAACCTATATTGATGCTAAGGCCACATAAAACTGTCGATCTGAGACACAGATGGAAAACTGTATGAAACACGGAATGAATAGCTCACACGCAGATGGACATTGTGCGACATTAAGTGAGAAAAATTATGACACTGACTAATAACATGACATTTGTAGATGATGTCTGGTGGGATTTGCAGTAACGTATGACAGAGATAAAAGGCAAAGCTGGAATATACCGCTGCTTCTTTGTTGTCAGGGTGCAGTGTGTAGGATGGTAGTTTGTTAGGGATGTTGGTGACGGGTTGTGTCGTGATGTTAGAGGCTGGTCGATGCTGAGTAGGGAGGTGATATTGTATTTGCCCCATGACACTAACACTGTTCATTCAATGCTCTCATTCATTATCTGCGTTATTCTTGCTATTTAAGGACGGTTATATTAAACCTTGGAGGGACACCTTGTAGTAGAGGGATTGGTAATTTTATAACAACCTTAGCTGTTCGAGTAAAACTGTCTGGTAGTAAAGAGAAGGAAATTAAAAAGTACGTCTCCGGATTGAAGAACTTAATGTACCTCCATTTATACTCCTAAAACCACACGCCCAGCTGGCATATTCACAAGAGATTAAAAATGAAAGGTAGGTGTTCAGTGGATATCCATAGGCTATACATGTCAAACTTAATCTCCATTAAATCCTTGAGGTGAAAGTCCATATTACTCTTCGTAAAGACTTAGTGACAGAGAATTACATATTTAATCCCCGCTTTCCATCACTGTCTGGTAACTTAATAAACCTATTAAGATTACATGTCAGGGTATTATAGTTGATGAATGAGTGTTGGAATAGAAGAGATAGTATGGTAGGGGGGAGTAAGTGAACTCTGGGTAGTATAATCCCAAGAGTACACACATTACTGCATCATGTGAATAGCTGTTCTGTCTTGAGATAAGATCAGCAATACTATAAAAGCAATACCATAGAAGTTGTTTCTCTCTTGTCAGTTTGTGTGGAAACAGTCATCCTGCTGGTGGACCGTAAGGGAAAGACGTCACGAGTTTCGACTCCTCCTTATGAACATAGAGCAGGAGGAACCAAGGGATGCGGCCACGTGTACCAACACATCCGTTGATTAATTAGGATAGTGGGCGGAGATTAGTGTGACGTCATAAGTTTCGGCGCCTCTCACTGACCAATACCTATGTGAGAGAGCTGCTGAGACACTGCACTGGGTATGTGGTTTAGTAGGTGGATTGGTGTGTATGCCAGAGGACAGTGCATATTAAGATTCAACTTTCATGTATGCTGTCAGACTTCATAAAGGAAACTTGGGTAATAGACTAGAATTTCACTCAAGGGCTTCCCTTCAGTTACGGAGAGACGATTCCCATGGAGGGCGTAACCTTAAATGAAAGGCTTAGACCCCAGGGGTTGTAGATCCTCGAGGAGGGATACCCTCAAATGGCAGGTATCACTTATAAGGCAAACCAAATGCCGGAGATGGATTTATGTTGCTAGTCCCCTATAACTAGTGTGTGTGTGTGTGTGTGTGTGTGTGTGTGTGTCATTATTTTCGGTTATCACTTGATGCTGTTAGCAAGCCAATCCATATATATTCTGAATTATCCTAACCAAATCACGGAAACTCAAGCCCAAGAGACGAGTAACTCTAGGGAGTAGAAGCAAGCTCAGACAACACCAGTCTCCCCTTGGGTACCCCTGCCTGCTGCACGGGAAGGGGGAAGAGGCATTAAGGTGGAGAAGGGAGTGGGGAAGCGCATTACCGTTCTTTGTGGCCGTGAAGGGACCCGCCCGCCTCTCCCACACCGACATTAAATTCAGGCGGGAATGGTGGTTCTGGGAGCGGTGCGTCTTCGGGAAAATGAACAGTAATTAAAAGGGAGGACCGTGGCGGGATGTGAGGTGGGTAATGAAGGTTGCTGGGAGGGTGTGTTAGGCGTGGAGTTGACGTTGAAGATGTGGAGGTGTTGTGTGCGATGAGCTGGGTGTGAAGATGTGGTGCGATGTGTACATAAGGACCGAAGTACTCGAGTCCACACTCATACTTTGCCGTGGCGGTGGAACTGGGCCATAATATACAGTTGACGAGCGGATTGAATAGGAGGCCGAGCAGTGACTTAGCTCGGAAAGGTTATTGTGTATTACATGGAATTAAAATGAAAAGTGAATATAGGGAATAAGTTTCACCATGAACCTAGTAGTTTTCCTTTAAGCCTCGTTTAAGTAATTATTAAATGGAGAGAGAGAGAGAGAGAGAGAGAGAGAGTGAGAGTGAGAGAGTTAGTTGCTTAGCTGTATGAACATTGCTGACCTGAATGTGACCGAGCTGCCTGTATTCAAATAGGTGTGAGATGCCGTGCAAGGCAGGGCAAGGCTAGGTAGAGGCTGGGGCAATACATTACTCTTCCCAACAAAAGATGAAAAGAGAAAAAGAGAAAACAGCATATCCCGGGGCCACAAATTATGGCAATAGATACGTGCAGCACAACCCTGAAGGTATATGATAAAAAAAAATCAGTACATTACAACTGACACAAACTGAAATGTATGTGTGATTGTCTGCGTGGGTAGAATTCGAAACAAGGCTCAAAGTGCGCGTCTGCATTCAACTTTGTTCGTTCAGTTAAAAGTATGATATTTCATTTTATACATGCAGGGAGAAAAATGTCATGTTTCGCTTTACCTTGACATTATGGAAGCTTATATTATTTGCGAAAGCCTGTAAAAAGAGGGACTGTGTTTTCTATGCATGAAGCAGTTACAGACCCTTTTTAATGTGACTGGCGCCTTTG
>NC_137023.1:38669584-38717084 GCF_032717465.1 Coenobita brevimanus
GATGGAAATGAGAGGTGGGGAGAGTGGCTGGTGAGTGGAGGTGCGGCAGGCAGAGAGGAAGGTGTTGTAGGAGGGAGTGTGGCAGGCAGACTGAGAGGTAAGAGAGTTAAGGAGGGCAGAAGAGAAGGGCGGCATGAGCGAAAGGCAGGTAGAGCGAAGAGGCATAGGAGAGAGAGAGAGAGAGAGAGAGAGAGAGAGAGAGAGACATCCTTACATAAGCCCAGGAATTACATCACAACATAAACAGTAATTCCTTCTTTCGTTGACCTTAAAAAACTTTAGAGTGAAGACTACTCATTGTATACCGTCAGACGATTTTTTCAGCTTAGGATAAGTCTGGTGGAAAAAAGGAAAAAAAAAAAATCACCATTAACCCCATCACCACGATCAAGTAATTTTTCTTTTTCCTTTTTTTTTTTCAGTTTTTATTTAGCCACCGTTTTGAAAGAGATAATCTAGCAATTAAACGCAGCAAAGAATTTCATTTCCAATCACAATCTAAATGTTATTTCCACTCTTCTTGGAATTTGTAGACAGAATTAATGCGGAAATGAAAAGTGAAGGGAGCTGTGTAATGTAAGGATCAGGTATATATTTAGTATGAGAGAGAGAGAGAGAGAGAGAGAGAGAGAGAGAGAGAGAGAGAGAGGGGGGGGAAGGGGGAATTGCTAAAGACCTATTAGTTTTAAATTGTGATGTAGTTTTTGAGTTTATGTAAGGATTCTCTCTCTCACTCTCTCTCTCTCTCTCTCTCTCTCTCTCTCTCTCTCTCTCTCTCTCTCTCTCTCACACACACACACACACACACACACACACACACACACACACACACACACACACACACACACACACACACACACACACACACACACACACACACACACACAACAGAGTTCATCAGGTAAGCAGCCAGGTGTCCGTGGAAGTAGCCTATATTACCATGTACGTATTCATATTTACGATGTGTTATTTATTAGGAAGTTGCAGCATTTTTTTGAAGTTACTTTCTTACCTGGCTGAGTGTGTTGTTTGTCAGTTTTATGTATTTTGTTTCGTTGGTTATTCTTACCTGCTGTTTCATCATCATATCATCACCATCATAGTCATCGTCGTTGTCGTCGTCATCACCATGGGCTCCATTCTCTTCATTTCGTATTCCTTCTCCTCATAATTTCCCCTCTTAACGCAAGTCATTTTACTACCTCCACAGCGAAGTTCGACGGAGGTTATGTATTCACTCGTTTCTGTTTGTTAGTGTATAGAATATCACGTCATTGAACTTCAGCTCTGTCTGATGTGAATAGGTGTGCAGTGGGTCTAGGAAGAATTTAATTGATTTTGCAGTGAATCCGAACCTATGATGTTGTGCATCAGGACAGATTCAGACCGTAGAATTAATTGTGTGAGTTCGTAAAAGTATTTGTCTGGTAGGAAAAGGAATTACAAAAGTAAATTATGAATTTTATTGGCGTTAGCGGTTGTATGTGCTCACTGAATGCTTCCTAGTTGCAATTAGAGTGGATCCAGAAACATATATATATATATATATATATATTTTTTTTTTTTTTTTTTTTTTCAATCGACCCCAATCCTAGAACCCCATGTGTGCCATTGTTTATTTGCTTTTGTATTTTTTTTCGTTTGTTTGCCTATTCCCAGGTCTTACTGTTTCTGTATTCTTATCGAAGACGCTGTCTTCCCAGACATGGTCAGGCTAGAACATAAATTTTTGCACCCCACCGTCGACCCAACTCCTTGAACCACATTTATGTCCTTTGTTCACTAGTTGGTTTGTCCTGTATGTTTGTCTTCCATGTGCACGACGTCGTCTTTCTCTGCTCCACGTAACTTTTCCTCCTTCATGATATGAACCATCTCATGATATCACATTTTGGTTAATACTTTCCTTCGTATATGTATGTTCATCTGTATGTTTGTCTGTATCCAAGACTTCATTTTTTCCAATAACTTCTCCTCTCCCATGGTCGATAGAACCATGGAATCGCATTTGTTCCTCTACGGTTATCCAGGAGTTATCTTTCCACGCAAGATTAAGTCGGATCATAACTTAGTCCCCCCTCGGTTTGCCATTAATCCTAAAACCACATTTTCATCTTTTCTTCGTTTATTTGTCTTGTATGTTTGAATATTTACATCGAAGACTTTATATATCTTGGTTGCAGGTAGTGTCAGACATAGCTTAATTTTTGCTTCCTCACAGTCGAGGTTAATCAAGGAATCACATTTTTTGTTTTATATAGATAGGAAGACAGATAGATATGATAGATAGATAGATATACAGATTATTATTATTATTATTATTAGTAGTAGTAGTAGTAGTAGTAGTAGTAGTAGTAGTAGCAGTAGTAGTAGTAGTAGTATTGTTGTTATTATTATTATTATTATTATTATTATTTATTTATTTATTCGCTTGTTTATCTCCTTATTTCGAGGGCTAAGTCTTGGAATTTTCTTATCCAGACCGCTATATTTCCAAGTCATGCTGGAAAATGAACTTTGATCCAGCAGTTCGACTCACATCCCAGCACCTCATCATTGCATTTCATACACATTTCATTGCCTTCTATGTTAGTCTGTTCATGTTTATTCATATCCATTACATAATCTTTCAAGCTGGTTCACGCTGGAACATACACCTCGCTTCTCCAGTTTACCTCATAATCTGTATTTGTGTTTATGCCCATCCGTTTGTGCTTCTCTCCATCGTTTTCATATCCAGTCCTCAGGCTTTTCAATTTAGGTCAAGCTGAGATTATGTAAATACCTCGCCCCTCCAGTACAAACCAAATCCTTGAACCCTTTTTAAGTTCCTGTGTCAATACGGTATCCATTCTTTTCTGTACCTTGTATGTATTTTCTCTCCCTTGTCCGTTTGTTCTTTACGCTTATCGGGTACGCAGTTTTTTTCCAGTCGAGGTCAGGCTGGAATGATATAACCCTCCTTCAGTTCGACCCAAATCCTGGCGCCGTATTTTTCCTGTTTGTGTTCTTATCACTCCCTCTGTCGTGTGTGTGTGTGTGTGTGTGTGTGTGTGTGTGTGTGTGTGTGTGTGTGTGTGTGTGTGTGTGTGTGTGTGTGTGTTTAGTACTTGGTCTCCCCAGCTGAGGTCAGACTGGAATGATTTACCTGTCCCCTTCAGCAGGGCCCTGCCCTTCAGTTCGACCAAAATCCTGGGTCCATGTCTTCGTATTTTTATTCTCATCCCTTCCGTTGTCTGCCTTGTATGTTTGTTTATCCTTCATTCTTTTCTAGTATGCAGACTTTATGGTTGGGGTCAGGCTGCAACTGATAGACCTTTCGCTTCAGTTAGTCTCCAATTCCAGACCCTTATTTTCGTATTTCTTTTCCTAATGTTTATATCCTTTCTATGTTTCTCTTGTCTTGTTTAATGTTTATCTCCCTTGTATGTGTCTTGCTTGTTTATATCCCTTGTATGTTTCTTGCTTGTTTATCTTCCATGTATGTTCCTTGCTTCTTATTCTCTTCGTAGTCTTTCCAGTTGGGGTCATGCTGGAACAGAAACCTTGATCTTCCAGCGCGCCCCAAATCCTGGAAGTCTTTGCGATACTGGGGCGTCTGTGTTTGTGTGTTTGTCCCCAGTGTTGTGTTTGGGTATTATCCTCGACCCCCTGTTTGTGTGTGTGTGTGTGTGTGTGTGTGTGTGTGTGTGTGTGTGTGTGTGTGTGTGTGTGTGAGAGAGAGAGAGAGAGAGAGAGAGAGAGAGAGAGGGAGGGAGGTGGGGGAGTTGGGGGTTCGTGGAGACTTTGATGGTGTTTGCTTGGCTTACGTGTACGAGAGAGAGAGAGAGAGAGAGAGAGAGAGAGAGAGAGAGACAGACAGACAGACAGACAGAGACAGACAGAGACTGTGGTCAAAGTGAATAATCTGTGTCATGCCCAGTTTTCGTGCAAACAGCCGGATCCAACCTTGCGATGTTTTCCGATCCGATTAGATAGATAAACGTGTGTGTCCCAGTGGCCCTGATAGCAGATACGTGTGTGTGTGTGTGTGTGTGTGTGTGTGTGTGTGTGTGTGTGTGTGTGTGTGTGTGTGTGTGTGTGTGTGTGTGTGTTTTCAGATTCAGTCGCCGATAATACGTACACTCGTCACACAGATTTTTTAAACGAGGCTGGGAACTGTTCTGTGTCTCCTTGCTAAAGAAGAAGTGGGCATTTATTTTACGGTCAAATTCTCGCTGGGATACGAAACACACTATAGTTTTTTTTCACCTTAACTTGGCACAGATTTTATTTCATTAGCTTATTTCATGTAGCCCATCAGCAGCAAAAGACAGTGCTATGGTTCTACATCTTTCCATAATACTTCCTCATACTTTGCTTTGTAGCCTTTTGTTAATATCTTGTTACATCTGTGCATTCAAGACAGAGAGATGACCAGTATAGACCAAGTTAGAGTGGAAGGAATATATAACACCTATTATTAATCACTGATTTTGTATATGCCACGCGTTTATTCTATCGTGTGCCGTCAATGCAAAATATGCCCTTGTTATAATGACGTAGATTTGTAAGTGAATATTAAGGAGCCTTACGCGGAAATAAACTGGTAAGGAAGTGGGGTTACGGAGCCTCCCTTACCAGCGACTGTACTTCCCTTTTGCTTGTCGGCTACACGAGGGTCATGAAAAGCAGGTCACCAGTTTTTTTCTAAATCCAAAAGTTCTCCTCGAACATAATCCGCAATATCCGAGGTCTCCCATTAATGCTATTGGGTGGACAGGTTTGTATCGATTTCTTTATAGTTTTGAGATAATTTTTGTAGTAATTCGATAGTTTTTTTTTTTTTTTTTTTTTATTTGCGGCTCCTATGTAGTATCTGAAGGTTGTGTAGAGACTTGTGAAAAACTCTTAGGCTTCTTTGACCCTCTCGCAAATTAGTAAAATCGTCTGGTGTTAATTGGAATATATTAGTAGAGTTGTCACGACCATAAGAAGGTTAATGACGAAAGTATTGACTCTCTCAAGCCCCTGTGGTTCACTCTCAGCTGAATAAAATCGTCCGGCAGTAGCTGAAATGAAATACTATACTCATTTTACTCTAACTTGGCCCAGATTTTCGTTTGTTTATGTTTTTTGTAACATTTCACATAGTTCATTGGCAGAAAAAGACAGTACTGTGGCTCTGCATTTCTTCCATAGCATTTCTTCGTGACTGACACCATATTCTAGTGTTGATCTCCTGCAACAGCTTAGAATTGAAGATGGAGAGATAGCAATTTTAATCCATGTTAGAGTAAAAAGGGTACAGTTATCCTGATCATGAGCGTTAATAGCCCTTGGTTGTGCAGTATAATCAATTTCTGTGCAATTCTGACATTTAGTGAACTTTATAAACTAACTGGATTATGTTAGTGTGTGTCGTGGAATCGACGCTGGAATATTTATCATCGTTGCTTCTCCGAACATAACGTGAGCGACGTAGTGAGGGAAGTGAAGTATATTAGGCACATATTATACCAGCATATTTGTGCATTTAGAAGCGAATAGTAGGTTCACGAGGCCATAGCTCTGATATCAAGAGTTCCTGAAGCAGAAATAAGTTTGCATTTGTTTCATGATATTAGGAAGGTATAGAACGGGTGAAATTAATGTTCACGTAACTCCTATTAATTCTTACCACCACGAGGAAGTTATATACTGGTAATGGGGGACCTCCTGTAGTGAAGGGGTAAGCCACAGCTCCCTTTAACCCGTCCAGTGCAATGAAGTCATGTTTTAATTTTCGCTACCCTTGGGCAATTTTACTGTAATTCAGGGAGATTTCGTAGTGAAGGAGTTATTGATACGCGTGTTTGTCATTATGTCTTATTCTTGCCGGGGCCTCTGTGGTAACGTGTTCCTGTAGCGGTGCACTTGTTCCCCGACTCAAGAATTCCATACCGGACCATGGAAAACGAAGAGTGCTGGTGGTATAGTGTGTTCTTTCATATGCTTGCGGCATTTTGCGCCCGTGACTCTGACACACAAATACAGCCAGTACAGCACTTCGACTTCCACATGCTTCACTACCTGCAAACACCGCTTCGCCCATGAAGGAAAGTGTTCATTCTTCATAAACCGCGTCACTGCCATTCTTTTACCCTAAACTGAAAATATAACCTTCTGCAGGGAACAAAAATAAGAAAAGTCTTGTTCTTTTACTGAAGACGTTTAAAGACAGTAACATCAGTAATCTCTTATGAAATGACAGCCTTATGTAACTCCTTCATTCCGTTGACGTCACATCTTTTAGTCTTGCTCTCTCCAGACGATTATATTTATCTTGAGGGAGACGTTTGGAACTGCGGGAGTCAGGTTTATCGTAATTAACTTTGTCAGTAATAGAGGCAAATTGCAAATCTTATTAACCCCCTTTTTTCGGACATCACTCATGCATTTTCACTGGACAATGAAGCCCTTAAACCCTTCCAGCCCGATGACTTGTATCTCATTTTATTTATGTCGTCTCCAGCCAGTCTTCAGCTTAGGGAAGACGCCTGGTAGTGAAGAGGTTATTTAAGACTCCATCAAACTCGTCCAGCTCTATATGTCTCTCGTTAAGTGAAAATAGTCGACTGTCAATAGCAAGAATAAAATCTAAGGCGTCATTTGATCTGGCTCATCCCGGTACTATATCGTATCTAAGCTCACTGTGCTTTAATTATGAAATGCAGGAGGTGGCATCTGTTGGTGGCGGTCTTGATTATTACACAGTAAACAAGCGACCATCCCAAACAGTGCCATCTACATTTGTTACTATCATGCTTCGAAGTTATAGTAAGATTATTTAGCGACAGGAGTTTATGGCGTGCGTGCATCATCGTTCCTTCAGCTGTCCGTGTATCAAAGTTTATCATACAAAATATAAGGAAAGAAAGTTATAATATCCCTTTAACGCAGTCGAAGTTGGCGGACGTAAAACAAAAATTAAAGTCACATCCAAGTACTTTGCCAACGCTCCAGAAGGCAATAAACTGTCCTCTGGCTCCCTTGGTTTCCTTGTATTCTATAGTAATGACATTTTTGTGGTTCCTTTATCAGAAAGGCTGCTTGAAAATTATTGAAATACGCTGTACAACAACTTCAACGTGGCGGCAGCGAGGTGGTTTAGTTTAGTGTGCCTGGGCCGCGCTGGGTGCCACTCAGAGCTCACACGATACTTGTTGAGGGTGGATGCTAGCATCGTCCCTCCTGTCACACTCAGTCTTGACACGATGACCACGACTCTGATCTCAATCTTGAGAGGACTTGCTCGAAAACGAAGGGGCAATTTCGCTGAAGTTTTAGATTGCTATTCATCGCGGTCACTGGGCTCCAGTCCACAAGAGATTATCGAGATAAAGCTGTAAATGGTGTGCCAGTCTAAGGAGTACGATGTGCTGGCTTCACGAGGTTGGAGTCATCATTTGCAGTATATACAACCTTTTTAATTTGGGGAGTAGAGTTTAACTTTTTTTTTTTTTTTTTATGTGCTCGACTCTGGGCATAGGCTTCTCAGCCTGCTATCAAGGCCCAGTAGTCCTCCTACATTTCGAACTCCTCTACATGTCACCGCTTCGGCGCTAACACCCACCGTCCATATTGAATACATGCTAGGGCTGTCTCATACAGGACTGGTGTATTGGTATTAGCGGGGGTATTTTTACGACATGTCGGCGGGTCTTCTGGTAGATCGGTAAAGTCTGCCGTAATGAAATTCAAATCCCTAAACTGTTCCTGCTCCAGCGGAGATTTGAACCTGGGTCCGGTAGGACTGCAAGCCACCTCTCTACCGATTGAGCCACCGCCTCCCCCCTATACAAAGAAATAAAGAGGACAAAATATTTGAAGACGTTTGTTAAAACTTGGTTGTTCATGCCTTACTTTTGGACAGGCCTCATGAGGTGAATGTTAACTTTATAAAGAGAAATCATCATATAAGGGTACGGTGTGTGCAATAATTTGACAGTTACTGAGCAGCTAGGGTGATTCTTATGGGTCGTATGCAGGGTCATTAGTAGAACCTCTCTGCTAGTACTTGGAACAAATTAACAAAGACAGAACGCAGTTAACAACTTGAGTCAGTCAGTATTTTTACATACCTTGTGTACCTTGGACAGGTGAATGAAAATCAGCAAGTAGTTGCCTTACCTGCTGACAGATGGCGCATGTGGCATGGCTTACACAATGCATTGGACCTGAGGGTTTAGGGTTAGGGAACCGATGATGTCGTTGACAGGTTAACTCCTTTGTTGCATGGCGTTATAATGCTAAACCCATTACTCTGTCACAAGTAGGACGAGGCGAGCACATAACCCACCTAGCTACCTCAGTAACTTATTGGATGATGATGATAAATTACTGCAAGGCAGCCCGGCATATAATTAAAAGGGTTAATAAAATTTGCTGGTTACTCTTTCATGATTCCTCCAGTTGTCTTACTGTGTGAACTAATAAAATCATTGTTATGGTCTTATTACCTGTACAGCTGTAACGAACATCTTCCCATAAACTGTCGTGTGTCCCTGCCAGTTTCTGTATTATGCTTGTTCCAACTTCTTTCAGTACAACATTGTGTTTGATCTTTCACCATCTCTAGTATAGTTTAAGCATAAGGAATCATATTTTACTACTAAGGACGTTAGAATGTGCTGATGATGTATATACTCGGTCCTACTCGTGGCCTTATCTAGTGTACCTTCACCGCATCCCCCCATCCCCCGCAACCTTTACACAATCCACTGACCCCCCCAACACACACACACACACACACACACACACACACACACACACACACACACACACACACACACACACACACACACACACACACACACACACACACACACACACACACACACACACACACACACACACAGGATCCATCTCTATCACTATCTACCCATCTACCTCAGTACCAGTCTCTCTTTTAGCAGTTGATTTGGTTTGATTAAATGGGCCAGTGGGGACTATACCTACCAGGAGGAAGTAAGAGACTGGTGGCTAGGAGGAGAAGTGAACCGATAACGAGATTGAGGGATAAGTAGATGGAGGGATGGATGAGGAACGGTGTATGAGAGTGGTGTAGTAAGGAGAGATGGACGAAGGACGAAAATGCAGCGACTTTACTTCGTATGATGAGAGTGAAAGTAAGTGAATGGGTTGGTTAGGAGGAGGAGAGATGGACCGAGAACAAAGTGGAGAGAGAACTTGTGTCAGATTGAGAGTAAAATGTTGCCAAGACGAAGAAAAGGACCAAGAAAGAGATGGGAAGATTGCGAGGAAAAGTCCGTGAGGGGGGAATGTCATAAGGGTGGAGTGGCCGGGAGGAGGAGAGCTGAATCAATTGAGAGGTGGAAGGACAAGTAGGGGAAGTTCATGAGGGAGGATGCTTGAGAATGGGATGGCTAGAAGAGGGAGAGGTCGACCTAGAATGAAGTAGAAGGGTTCATTAGAAAGAGTATGGGGGAGAGACTTGAAACGTATAAAAGGTGGGATGATTAGGAGAGATGATCCAAGAATGAGAAAGGGGGACGGAGGAGAGGACCAGAGGATATAAGAGGAGTGGTGTGTCATGGGAATCAGGGATCGTTACTGAATAGGGACAAGAATATCTGACGTTCCTGATAGATGATATACAGGAACATGATTTGGTTCCCGTGATACCGGTGTTATTACTGCTCATACAGGAGGGTTAATGGCAGAGATGGACCAATACATGATTATACAGGGGCCTGGCATGCGAACTGGGACGGGGAGGGAGGGAAGCATTCTCGTGGGGTTAGGAGGCTCTCTGGCACCTCTTCTTGGGTAAATTGTTTTGCATGATTGTGATATTTTCTTTTGACTTCCTTATTTTCCTTTTTTTTTTTTTAATCCTCTTGCTACCTTAGACGCAAATGGGCATTGAATTCAGGCAGAACCCAAACCATTATATTCAGAGGAGAAAATTTCTGTCAGTCCAAAGGTTCATAGAAATAGTTTCCATGCATCTGACTGTTAATATTGCCATGTCCCCTTATGGTTACCTGACTAAAATAATGAGGTCACCTAAAGCGAAAATGCTAATGTACAACGGAATATTAACCCCTTCTGTACGATTTCTTTTTCTGTAAATTCTTGCTATTTCCACACAGCTTTAATTAGGGTCGGGGAAACATTTTGTAGTGAAGGAATTGGAGTCTGTCATCAAGCCTTTCACTACGATGACCCCTGTATGTATTTAACCTTTGCAACTACCAGACGATTTCACTCAGCGTACGAAAAACACCTGGAAGTGAGTACCCAAAAGCGTTCCGAGTCACCAATTGGATTTTTATCATAAGTAATTCTGTTATCTGCTCCACAACGAAAACATTATACTTTATCCTTGCCATCCCCAGACGATTTTTCACAGCATAGGAAGGCCTGATGGTAGTGACAGTGTCAAGAGGTAGTAGCGATGATTACAACTTCACGCCGATGACTACATTTGTTGTACTGCCATACCAGTTGATTTTGCCTAGGAAGGACCTCTCGTACTGAAAGAGTAAATTAGTCGATAGGGGCTTCAGTGAAAGTGGTTGAATGTAAGGATCATTTAGCTGGGTATCCTGAGTTTGTTCAATACTGCGATGCCCCTCTCTCTCTCTCTCTCTCTCTCTCTCTCTCTCTCTCTCTCAGTGAAATATTTGTGTATCGTGTGTGTGTGTGTGTGTGTGTGTGTGTGTTAACTTTGACCCTGGCTAAGGTAGGTTCCGCATAAGTAATTTGTCATACATTGTTCGTATGGACGTGAGGGCTGAAGAATAAACCTTTAGAGTAAATTTAGTTCCCGTGAACGCGGGCAACACACTGTTAGATGATTCGGGTGATCAGCCCAATTACAGTTTTCCCGAAACGGTGTAACCATACCCGCGCCTGCGCACTTAATATTGATGGGTTAGGTGGTGGGTTATGGCGTTATGGCGAGCGATAATTTTGCGCTGAAATATTGTCAAAGGAAAATCACAAACACTAAGATATGTATGAGTTGTACACGAAAATGATTACCATCCACCCTCAACACCAAATATACCTATCTGTTACTCATTCGAGGCAGTTTTAGAAGGCTCAGACTCAACGCCAAAAAGCAAAATCCTACGATAGCAGTCACCCAACAGTGCAGAATATAACATTAATGTATTGAGGTTATGAGTAAGATAGTAAAATTGTACGGTACTGTCACGCCATCATTCAGAATTACGTCAGTGTTTTCGATGGAATATTATCGAAGAATTATAAAAAAAGATAAAAAATTAACTAGGAGTTGTACACAAAACTCAATATCCCCACCCTTAACTACGAGTATATATTAATCATTCGAGGCACATTTGGAAGTGCTCAACCTTAACATTAAAGAGAACAATCCTGCGATAGCAATCACCAAAAAGTGGAGATTATATATATATATATATATATATATATATATATATATATATATATATATATACTTGAAAGGGAATCGGAGGAGCTGTAAACTCATTACGGAGTTAGGGGTTATTACCGTCAAGGCAAGATGGTAATAGCCGCAATAAACAGAGATATTTCCTTACAAACTGTCCCAGTAATAATATTTCGAGGAAGTTGGACGAGGAGAGAGAGAGAGAGAGAGAGAGAGAGAGAGAGAGAGAACACGATGAAGTAAAAGGATTAACAACCGACCATCGTAACCTCTCATTATAGTTAATTGCTGTGACCTTCATATGACATTCTTTATTTAAATGGTGACCCAGCTGTCTTGTGGTATTGAAACTACTTTTTTTTTTTTTTAATAACCTCTTCCCCATAGTGACGATTATGTTGTTTAATTTTTTCCGTCACCAGACGAGTTTATTGAGTTCGTAGACCGTATCACTGCCAGTTTCTGCGACAAACGAGTATATATATCAGTTAAATTTTACAAAGAATCATGTTTAATCGTTTTTCTTTTTTCACGTTAATATTCATTCTAGTTTCATTATGAAATGTTTGGTAGTTGTACAAGTTGAGATGAACATACAAGCAAGCACTCCCGTTAACTCTTTGATTTGATGACATTATTATTTAATACAACGTTGGGTCTGGTTAGTACTTGGATGCGTGACCGCCTGGGAACACCAGATGCTGTTGGCATCCTTACGTGTCAAGTGGGGTTGGTGGAGGATTAGTGCCCCTTTCTGTAAAACAATTAACTCTAAGCCCTTGGCCACCCCGTATGGGATACATGGCGTCTGGCAATGAATGAATGAATGAATGAATTATTTAATACTCTTTCTGTACTTATTTATATTTATTTTCCCATATCCAGCCTCACAAAATTCTTTTGTAACAGAAGTATTATTGAAGACAATATTTAACCCAGTAAGTGTACAATTATCCTTTATTATCCCGTGGCGAATAAAATCTACTGGAAATAGTAAGTACAGCAAAAATTACATGATCGAGTTGAGAGCTTTCAGCAACTTTGCCTTTTAAGAATTTATGAATACTTTCCCTCATTGACCTCTGACCACTAGGCCTCATCTCTGACCTTTAAACTGCCCTGCGTCCGAAAGCTGTGTGATTACATGAAGCCAGGCAACTCTGCAATGTGTGTGTGTGTGTGTGTGTGTGTGTGTGTGTGTGTGTGTGTGCGAACATACTAAATGAAAAGTGAGTGCATAGCAAGCCAAATGTGTGTGCTTGTGTGTGTGTGTCTGTGGGTGTATTCCTATTCTTGCTTTTTTACAAACTGCTTTTCCCTGCGAAAAGTTTTGATAGCAGAAGTTGTAATCAGCAATTTAAATCTCTCGCCGAAGCGAGTCGACATAAGACTGAAAACCACCTTCCTCCTTCATAAGCCTTTAGCCCTTATGCTTTAAAATTCATGTGCAGGCGCGGTCAATAGTTCCTTTACTAAATCTCGAAACTGAGTCAAAACTTTAGAGATTTTTATTTTTTTTCCCGCATGGTGATTTTATTTTTATTTATTCATTTATTTATTTATGGATCAGGAATATTTTAATAGTGAAGAGGTTAAGAACGTTGCCAATTTACCCTTTCATTCTGACGTCTACTGTATTTTGTTTTTTGCTGCCACCTGAAAATTTTTGTTCAACTTGTGATGGATCTCTAGAAGTGAAGATTTTATTGAATGTTGTCTCTACCTCCTTCAGCTCGAAATTGTCTCCTCTGAGGTGAATAAAATCGTTGAAAATGAAAGCAGAAATAAACTTTACAATACGTCATAGGATTTAACAGTCTGATGGATATGCTCTTAACCCCTTCATTCCTTAGATTAGAAAAAGAAAACAGCACACAACCATTTATGATCCAGCAGCTGACGTAGACTGGCGTCCTCTGAAGAGTTATTTTGGCAATGGGGTAGGCAGTGTTTGAGAGTGTGGCATCAGAGTCAGTAATGTTTAGGTGTGTGACAGCACCATAAATGTGTGTATGTATGATAACACTCTGGATAATGTTCAGGCATGTGGCAGCACTGTTGACATGTTGAAGCACTATACTTGGGATTACTGTAGATAATATGGGGATATGTGGCAGAATTGTTGGCAGTTTTGGCATGTGACAGCACTAAGTAATGTTGAGGTATATGGCACACTGTACATGATGTTGGAATGTGGCACACTAGATAATGTTGGGGTATGTGACAGGACAGTAAACATTGTTCGGTTCTGTGGGAAAATTGATGAAAAATGTCAGGATATTTAACAGCACAGTAAATATTAGGACGTGTGGCAGTGAGAATTTAAATATATTGCATTCATAAATAAAAACCCCTAAAATCGTAAACAAAATTACGTGGTTGAAACTGAAACGAAGGAAATTTAAGAACACATGCTTCAGTGAGCAAAATGTAAAAGGCACTTGAATTAAATTAAATTATCAGTACGAATTCGTTTAAAATAATTCCAATGAGCAAAAAAATGAATACTGTCAGCTCAGATTTAATACAGAGCAATTGGTTGAAGTAACATATGTGATTGAAATATGATCCATCATTCATTTTTTACATTGTATACTTTTACACCCATTCACACTGATTATTTGATTTTTCATTATGTTTATTATTACTCACTAGTACATTTTTAATACAGTTTTTGCCATTCAACCACATTCATTTTATAACAGATTCCAAGCTATTTAAATATTATTGTCGCCTACCCCACCATTACCTACAATGTTGTCACTTATTTATTTATATTGTTGTCATATAATGCCAATTTTAGCTGTAGTGTTGCCTCATATCCCTGCGTTATCTGAAGTGGTGTCTTGTATCCTCACATATTCCACAGTGTGTCATGTACGCCAATACACCTAGTGCCACACTGTAGCTAACGCCGGTATGCTTAAAATCACTGTATCTCCACCTTGCATGATGGACAGTAATAGGAGACAGGCACTAAAACATAATGCAGGTTACGAAAACGTATAATGAAAAGGATGTAGTATTGTCATATTCTCCCACTGGGCTAAGGGAAATGGTACAAAAATATCCAAGTTACAGTGTAATGAACGAACTATAAGAATTAACGAATAGAGCAGAAGAGGCGTCATCGCAGTGAAATGTAGAGGAAACACACACACACACACACACACACACACACACACACACACACACACACACACACAGTAACATTTAACAGTGAGCCATTTTTTTTCCGCCTGACTGAATGCTTTTAGCCGAGTGTTTAGCTAGTGATGGATATTTTTGCCGTGTTGATGTGTTATGGCCGAGTCAAGCGTTAGAGTTTATCACACTGCCACTGGATTCATGCATTTCAGTTTTAATTCTTGCTACCGCCAAACGATTTATTATTTTAGAGCCGTGATGTCTGCTGCGTTTTATTTATGCTGCCACTCGACGATTTTGAAAGACACTAAGATGATGTGTGTTATATTCATTGTATCCGGATGATTTTAAACCCTGTCACCTCTCTCTCTCTCTCTCTCTCTCTCGACCTGGTTTCTTTCCTGCAGCGAAGATAATAATCCACAGCTCGCCTGAATGGGATATATATTGAGGAAGGTCATAACCCATTCAGACCCTGAGGTTTGGCTGCACCTGACTTGAAAGAAACCAGGGGAAAAAAACAATGTAGTGGGTGTGGGGGAATTTTTTCATCTTTACCTATATCTGAATGAAATCTTTATGTATCTACCAGCCTGCTATACTCTGCGCGCATATCTGTCTGTCTGTCTGTATCTGTGTTTATGTCTTTCTGTCCGTCCATCCATCTGTCTGTACCTGTCTGTGTGTCTCTCTGTCGCTCTGTCCACCGATTCCTCCACTTGGCATGTCTGAAAATATAAACACATCCTTCAGAACCTTGCGTAACTGTTGTCATTGGTGATCAATTCTGTTGAGGAGATGGATATGTTGGGAGGTGTGTGTGTGTGTGTGTGTGTGTGTGTGTGTGTGTGTGTGTGTGTGTGTGTGTGTGTGTGTGAGTCGTTACCACAGCAACGTGCGTCACATAAAAGACTGGGTCGAGAGGCTACGTGGAAGTGATGTGCAAATATTATAACTGGAGCGGAATTAATTTACTTGATGACACGTACCTATCATCATCAGGAGACCCATTTAGCATATCACCTGAAGACAGAACTAAATTGAGTTACCTTAGTTCTGTTGTTGTTCTTGTTGTTGTTGTTGTTGTTGTTGTTCTTCTTCTTCTTCTTCTTCTTCTTCTTCTCCTCACTGTACAGTCTAAGGTGTTGGAATTCTATAAAGTTTGATCCGTTGTACATTATTCTTCCCTACCGTTGAAAATGCACATTTATTTGTACTTTAATAAAAAAATAAATAAATGAATCACAGACCTTTGGATCATCTGTAATGTTCCATCATTATCAGTATCCTCCCAATTTCCGATGGAGAGAGAGAGAGAGAGAGAGAGAGAGAGAGAGAGAGAGAGAGAGAGTACTATGAAAGGTGAATTAGAATGGTAAAAATTTAAAGCACCAGGAGAGAGAGAGAGAGAGAGAGAGAGAGAGAGAGAGAGAGAGAGAGAGAGAGGAAATAAATACCCCAGAATGTCAAGGTTTTGGGCAAGGCCGTGGAATGTTAGGGAAGGAAAAAATTGCCGGAAAAAATTAATAGGGCGACATCAGACAGCGCCATCGTCCTTGGATTTTTTTTCCCCTTTAATGTAAGCTTACTTTTTCGTGTTGTTTTTGGTGAGATATTTTCAAAAGTTGGATGACAGGTTGTGTGAGATATCGGATGAAAATTGTGAAGGAGGAAAAATGGAATTCGAAGGAGGTTAACTGGGAAATCATCATCATCATCATCATCATCGTCTTTTTGCCTCTTGTAGTTGGTAAAATCCAGAATCGGGAAAGGGATGATGAAAAATTGGAGATTATCAACAGATCGGGAGAGAGAGAGAGAGAGAGAGAGAGAGAGAGAGAGAGAGAGGGGGGGGAGGGGGATATTGGGATGGATGATGTTCAGGAGGGTAGGTGGGTGGGAGGAAAGTCGATCGCGGAAGTGAAAAAGACGAAGAGTAGAGGAGAGAGAGAGAGAGAGAGGATTAACCTTTTCAGTGTGATGACGTTCCTTAATAATTTTCAGGGTACCCCCAGGGAGTAATAATGTTCGTAGTTGTTGAACCCCATGCTCACACGTGAACCCGGTGGACTGCAGGCTGACATTACCCGTCTTTTGTAGTCCTCCATTCTCATTGTGGAGGGTGGGAGGGATAGGAGCTTAGGAACTTTTATAATCGGTCAGTGGAGCCGCCCAGTTTCATCGGTGCCACCACATGAAGGCGTACCTCTCCACATTAGGTCAGGGGGTCAAGGGGTCAAGGAAGATTAGATAAGTGTATGTCTAGGCTTGACAGCAAGATACAGAGATGTGCAAAGATCGTAAGACAGATTTCAACACTTATGTTTATCCGTATGATCAGGACGAAAGAGATCTTAGGTTTTAACTCTTGACATCCAACGCTAAAGTTTCCATGTCAAGTGAGCAGGTTGATCGGATGGTTAAGAGGGGATGTGGTGGAAAGGAAGGAAGGAAGGGTGGGAGGGAAGGGGAGGAAAGAAGGAAAGAGGGATCGTAAGAGAGCTGGAGACTGATCGTAAGACAGATTCTAACCCTCTCCTCCGTACGCTCAAGGGTCTCAGTATCAAGTGAGCCGGCCGGTCGAGCTGGGAGGGGAAGGAAGGAAGAGTGGAACTGCGCCTGTGCGGGATTGCGTAGTGGTGAGGGTGAGGTTCAGGCCAGCGGGTCTTGGCAGTATCGTCGACCGCTCTTTTGGGGTGAGGTTGACGTCGCCTGTGCTGCTCTGGTCCCCTACTGGTCCTGCAATCGGTCCGTCTGATAATGGTTTTGCATTTATGGACGGGATTTTGGGACGGGTTACTATGTCTGTCCCAATTACGTCCCGGTTGTGATGCTGTGCCGTGTTTCATTTATTACGAGGATTTATGTATCGTCTGGACATAATTATTCAGAAAACCAGTACTGTGTGAACTTGAAATAGGCTTGTGATAGATTCCCGGGCATAAAGTTGCTGGAAACACGAATCTGACCTTGAAAGAAACAGTGCCCTAAGAAACATCCCACACCTATGCATCACCTGTTATCTGTCCTTTTCAGTGGTGGATAGACAAGATTAATCATTTTACAGCATGGATTTCTCTTGGCGTGGCTAAATCGTCTGATGTGAGCAGGAAGAGTTAATGAATTGCTTCCATACCACGGAAAGATTTTTTTTTTTTTTTACTCATTGCCAGCTAGCATTTTTCTCAGAACAAAATAGCCAGGTAATAAGCAGAATAAAATACGTGTGTCTAGAACAGGGAAAGGAGTAACGCAAGACTGATGTGGCGTGGATTAGAGTGCTGCAGAAAGTTGTGAAAAAATTCTGTGAACTTTAGTCGCTAAATTTTAACTTCACTTCATGTAGTATTCTCTTTAACTCGAGGTAAAAGTAAAAAACATTTTATGAACATGAGTCGCGACAATTTCCCTTTCACTTTTCATTGCATTTTTGCAAACTAAAGGTGACGTTGGATCTGCCAGCTGTGTTGAACGATGTGTTGTGCATTTCTCTTTAAAAACTATCAACATCCTAAAGTACTCTTAAACTGCATTACTCTATGTCACGTAAAAATTTTGTTGACTTCAGATGTCCTACGATGGTGCTGTGAATTTCCTCATAAGGTAAAAGATTCCTCGTAAGAACTTCATGCAGTGCTCTCCTGACTCAGTTTCTCGCGATTTTTTTTTTCCGCTGTGAAATAACGTCTTCCACCTTTAATATCTTCAGAAATTATGTGACGTTCATGCTTCGATTATCCTCTGAAGGTAAAAGTTGGCTGTCAAGGTTTTCGTAAAACTGACTTTATTTTCCATGAGATTTTCCTGGTGTCGGGGCGAACTCTGACCTTCTGTGAGTGTTATGGATTTCCTCGTCATCCTTTCACTGCGATGACATTTTTTAGATTTCTTCATGCCATCTCTAGACAGTTTTATTCAGTTCCTTGAGGATTTTTTTTTTTTTTATGTTTAGATGCAGCCATCATTAACTCCTCCACGGATTGAGGTTCTTCCCAACTTGATTAAAAATGTGTGGCTTTAACCTACATGAAAAACTATATAAATAATTAAAATTCTTTGTAGTGCATTGTGAAGGTATTGCGAAAAAAAACTGCTCCCAGGATAATTGTAAACTGTAGCAGACTAATATTGCAGTAGAATCAATTTTTCCACCATGATTTTCGTAGACTCAGTGAGTATAGAGCTGTCTTGGGGGTCGCGTCATGAGCTGTGACCTTTTTTTTTTTTTTTTTTTTTTTTTCACCCACCGTTTTCGGAAATAGGTTTACTGTGATGGGAATGGAAAAGAACTTCATCAATCCCAGCTTCATCCACAGAGTCTCCCATAAACTGAATAAAATCGTCTGGTGGGAGCAAGCATGAAATATGGAAAGCGTCCCCGGGAGCAAGGTGTTGGTGGAGAAAAAATAAATGCTGGTAAGGTATTCGTAAATCGTTTTGGTGACTTTTTCGCAGTTAATTTCGTAGACTCGAGGCCTCGCCAGCATCGTCTGTTAATAAATGTGTTGTGACCTGCATGGTGTGGATTTCCTCCTTAAGTAAAACATTCCTCGTAAAATATTCTTAAGAGGTTTTAGTGCTTTTTTCGTACGATATCTGGGAACTAAAGGAAATCTGACTTTCCTGAGTGGTGTGACTTACTAGGAAATTTCGTCTTAATGGAAAACTAGTTGTCTTCTTGTCTTTAATTTTCTTGAGTGATTGTCGTAAATATTTCGTAGGTAATATAAAAACTGACTCTCCAGCATAGACTTGGCACCCGGCTCAGGTTTCTAAGGTAAATATTTCCATGCATGTTTTTTCTTAAGCAATTTTTAAAAACTTTTCGTAAGATTTTCCCAGAGGTAGACTGATTTATGGCCCCCCTGGAGTATTGTAAATTGTGCTGAAATTTTTCTGTTGTGAATTTCTTCGTGCGATTTTCATAAACCTGTCTATTGGGTGGTATAGGAGCCTTCTTAGCACCTTTTCCTGAGCGACTAAGTTTGAATATTACACCAAAATTATGTCTCGTATGTATTTATATTTGCACTAATAACTTACAAGAGGAAAATCGGTCGTAATATCAATGATGTGGTGTTATGTGCAGAATAATGCACTAAGAAAAAGATGCTACGTAATTTTCAAACCTACTTAGAATACGACTCGAGGACCTTTTATTTACATTTTTTTTTTCTTCACTTAACGAGGGCACTGATCGACTTCCTATTTGTGACTTGCATAGTGTGATTGTCTCCCTAACTATGGAAGCCACAGGATGTTTTTTGTTCTCTCTCTCTCTCTCTCTCTCTCTCTCATCACAGTCGAATAGTTTGGTGGAGATAACTTTAATATCTACACTGCTAGAGTTTTTTTCTAGACGATTTTAAGTCATTCACCTGTAGAGAGAGAGAGAGAGAGGAAAAACAAAAACTCACTGAATGGAAAAATTGGGGTTGTATCTATATCACTACTTATTATAATCACTCTGATGCTGATAAAGATCGCCTGTTGGAAGCAAGAATAATTTTAAGACTGAATTAATGGACCGGCAGTTTCGTAATGGGATGTGGCTCTCCTCGTACTTGGCGTGTCTTAACTCCTTCAAACCAGCGACTTTATATTTTTTATTTTTTTCTTGCTATCTCCGGACGATTTCCTTTAGTCCGGATTTTCAGAAGGGATTAATTCTAGTCTTCATTAACTCCTACACTACAAAGCGGCTCTGTAATGCTGAATCAAATCGTCTGGTAGTAGGATGAGCTAGGAAATACGTCGTCGATTTGGAGGGTTTGAAGTTAAAAATTTCTAGTAGTTACTTGTAAGCTTCAAAGGATTCCGGCAAGAACTTCCTCGTGGGTTGCTCGAAAGTGTTTTAGTGACTGGCTACTTCTTTTAAGGTTAGTGTGGAGAGAGAGAGAGAGAGAGAGAGAGAGAGAGAGAGAGAGAAAGAGAGAGAGAGGCGGGAGGGGGAAGGCTGGAGAAGAAAAGTAACTACGATATAGTAAGATAAAGACGTTCCAGAAGAAGACGTTACCTAAGGGACTGATCGAGGCTGGAAGACAGGCATGAGGGAAGTGGAGTTGAGTGTAACAGAGGTTAACGTATTGAAGGTCACTGCTCTCGCGTATCTGTGGAACTGAATTGAACTCGCAGTAAAGTAACCATCAGCAGTGACGTATCCCGTGCAGTGACTCGCTTTTTCGTAGGTAAAGATATTGGTAGGTAATTAGTAAAGTCAGATAGGCTGTTGTTTGTTATTATTACCTAGACCATAAGACCTGACCTGACCTAACCTAGCCGTGAAAGCCACATATCTCATCTGTCTCTGCCCTGCGAGGCTAATGTCGAAGGATGCCAGGGTTAAGACCAATGTAAGCGGTGTGGCCTTAACATGAAGGTTGTCAAATTTTGTTAGGTTTGGCTCATATAATATCCATAAATAAGACTGCGAGACTAAGCTAATAATTATTATTTTTTGATCATTTTAACATCAGCTAAACAGTCAAAATGTATAATAGAAAAATCAGAAAAAATGGTTGGGAGAGATATTTGGTAAGAAAATTTCGTAGCTATGGATATCGTTACTGTTACTGCATCGTCAGAATCCCAACCATGGAGCATCATAGCAAGGGAAGAAACTCTGTAGGACAAGAAAATATTAGACAGGTAAGACCTAGAATTACCAGTATTGTTTTAGTCGGTCAGGTAAGAAGACACTGGTTTCATAAGTTAAAATATTCATCGTAAGATATTCATACATGGTTGTCGTCATCACTATGTATGACAGATTCGTAAACTCAGTGTGGTATTTTATTCGCCGGCATTAATGTATGAAGTGTTATGATTTTCTTGCACAGTTTCTCATGAAGGTGAAAAATTCCCGGCAAGATAATCGTAAATTGTGTTAAGAGACTCCGTGCTACGTCATGTAACACACATTTGAGTTGAAATGTAATAAAAGGCGTATTTGTGCAGTATGTGGCATGTACCTCTAGTTTCTTTTAACCCCATAAACATAATGGTGTATTTATTATTACGCCATATTCTTCTTTTGACCAGACCACTTGGTGACGTCTTTCTGTATTTTACTTTACCGCTATTAAAGTTGATTTTATTCAGATAAGAGGAGAATTAGATGTACGGTACCCTTCATTAACCCCTTCACCGCCAGGTATCTTAGGTGAATATATAATCATGTAGTTGTGGCCTGATTTAAAAAAAAAAAATGAAAAGTCAAAGAAAAAAAGGATAAAACAAAGGATTTTTTTTTTTTCGTAAACTTTCAGCGAACATATCTTTTCAGAGTCTTGCAAGTTAAAGTGGAATTTGTGATCCTCCTGCAGAATACTGATATTTATCTTTTAACTGAAAAAATCCTTTTAAAATATTGATAAAAAATTGACTGACTGACTCGGGTCGAAAGGCCAGTATTCTCGTCCGTTAACCACTTCAGCTTGATGACGTAGTAGTGATTCATTCTTGCTTTTCCCAGGCCATTAATTCAGGGTGGTTAGCACCGTAGCAATGCAGAATTGGGGAAGCTTTTTGTCTAATCCCAGCAAATCGAAACGTTATTAGAAGCAGCTACATTGAGATGGTTTGGTCATGTGGAGAGTGTGTGTGTGTGTGTGTGTGTGTGTGTGTGTGTGTGTGTGTGTGTGTGTGTGTGTGTGTGTGTGTGTGAGCTAGTGAGTGAAATTACAGAAACGAACAGGCAGAGGAGTTTTAACAGACTGCATTTTTTTTCCTTTTAAAATTAATAAAAGGGAGAAACTACAGCCGACCCCTCAAAAAAGAGAGGGTGTGCGTTCCTTCATTGTTACATCTGAAATCGCTGCGAACCATTTCTTTTTTTCATTTTTACGAACGTGGAGTGTTTGCCCTTTCAGTTTTTCCAGAATTAATTTCACCTGTCATAAAAATACACCACGTGTTTTTTTTTTTTTTTTTTTTTTTTTCACACAGCCCCTGTCACAAACTCTCAGCTCAGTAAAATCGTGACATTGATTGGAATGGAATACTAGAATACTAGAATTGTCCCTACCGTGAGAGGGTTAAATATGACAGTATTGACACGAAGGTTCGTATGCTCACTCCCAGGTAAATATATCGCTGGGAATTACCTGGAAAAACAGTGCTAAATAAGACTCGACCATGACAGTGCTAATGACCTGCTTTTTTTGTTTTTTTGTTTTTTTTTTACTTTTTGCCCCCTTTTTTTTACTTATTTTTTATTGAATGTACTTCAGATCAAAAACATACCTCCATGATTTTTTATTTTTTTTTTAGTCAGGAAGCTCCGACTTTTGATCGTACATTTTTCATTTTTCTGATTTTTTCATTGAAGGGACGTTTTTCTCCCTTGTTCAAAAGTAAAGTTTTGTGTGTGTGTGTGTGTGTGTGTGTGTGTGTGTGTGTGTGTGTGTGTGTGTGTCCATTTGATGTACTATATGCTAAATTATGAAAACATAGCCCACAAATTCCTTTTTAAATATATTATATCATTTTATCCTTTCTATATTAGTGGAACATTATACCTTTATACTCTCTTTCTCTCTCTCTCTCTCACCGTAGAACTGACAAAACATCCTGAATATATAACTTTAATTTGTGTTTTATTTTTCCCAATCTTTTTCACGCCTCATCTAATGCACCGACACTACAGTATAGATAGATAAATACATAGCTACGAGTAGATAAATAGATGGATAGATAGATAGATAGATAATAGATAGATAGTTAGATAAATATATAGATAGATAAACAATGTATTTACCCGTCCGTTGAAATGAGGTACAAGTATTCTTACCTCCTAATTACCGTATATTTTTCTTATAATTTTTTCCGTCGTAATTTTTTTCCACGTCAGTAATAGTGTGTAGATTATATTTTGACCTTCCTTCAATTTTCATTTTACATTCCATAAAGTTATCAGTGCATCCTGAATGTGCTATAGATATTTTTCTCAAATTTCTCAGCCCTTCATATTCTTCCCTTTTCTCCATCATAAAAATGCTTTGGTTATGTATACAGTACAGTATTTCCTTTTTTTCTATTCGTCCACCAGTATAAGAAAGTAATTTGAATACATCCTTTATTTTCGTTGGATTTTTTTTTTTACTTTTTTTTCTTCATATCCATAACAATGTGACGATGTTTGTGTCTTTGATGTTCCAGTCTTGACCTCATAAACATCCCGCTGGCTCGCTGAGTTGATGGGGTGGTATTGGAGAGAGAGAGAGAGAGAGAGAGAGGGGGGGGGACTATAGGGCATTGGTTATTGCAGGGGCATCAAGGGAAACTGTGAGTGAGTTTAATTGGGCCGTTCTTTGTACACACACACACACACACACACACACACACACACACACACACACACACACACACACACACACACACACACAGTATAAAACGGTATCGCAGGGGGAGGAAAGAAAAAAAGAGATGGAGGTAAAAACAATAACAGTAAGAAAGAGAAAGGAGGAGAAGACTAGAAAAAAAAAAACAGCAGGTAAAGAAATCGGAAGACACGAACTCTGACGTGAAGAATAATGTATATTTTGAGAGAGAGAGAGAGAGAGAGAGAGAGGGGGGGGGGAGCACAGTAGAAAGAAGTACGGTACCGGTAAAGAAAAGAATACATGAAGAAATGAAAACTGTAAAACGAACGAGAGAAGAGAAATAAGAAAGAAAACCAGGACTCAGAAGATGAGAGTTCTGACTTGAATAGCAGTGCATGTTGCGAGAGAGAGAGAGAGAGATTATGTCCTGACGTGTTACAGACTTTACAATATACGTCATACATAATCCCTCCAGTCGATCTTTTTTAACCCCACAAATTCAAAAAATAAATAAATGAAAAAATACATAAATGTCTTTGAAAGAAGTACGAATAAAATGAGGTCGTCGTATTGAAGGGCATACATTAATGGGATGGAATAATTACACTGTTGATGAGTTAAGTACTAGTAATCATGCAAGGTTAATTAAATGCGACCTTGGGGAAATTAACACTTAGAATTGTATACCCGTAGATTAAGGAGGATCCCTAACACTTTCTCCCTACCGATTTATTTTGCTTACAATACCTTGCGTACGGTTTATATCTTTTTATTTCCACGATATATTACACAACTCAAAAATTAATATCAATGAACTATGTAGAAATAAACCGCAAAGGAAGAGGTGTTAGGGAGCTTTCTTAACCGACGAGAATGTAGGCCTTGGACTCCCACGACGCATTAGCTGAGTAATATCGTTCTAAATTTGCTGGAATAGAGTTTTCCTGACCATGAGATAGAGTTATTAGTACCAGTATTAATACTGAGAATTTTGTGGCTCTCTTTTGGCTGAATAGAACCTAGGGACATTAATATATTCAAAGGAAGACTCTACCACGGAAAGATCATTATCAACTTGGCTCATTTTGCTCTATTAACAGGGGGAGGATCGTAATTAATGTCCCCTTGATGTGGCTCTGTTAATTAGTTGGGTAATAGTAATCAGATAGGGTTAGTTGAGAGTCTGAGAGGGTTAGGTGAAAGGGATTGGGCAGTTAATATCCATGTGGCTTAGTTTAGCCTACCGTAGGTAGTGGGTGGGTTGATTTGTTGATAGCCTACCTGCTTGGCACTGTATGACACTGTTTGTTACTGAAGGAGTTGGTAATACTGTAGTTCATTTGGCATTCATGTATGTGTATGGGGAGATGTGACGTTCTCTTGGCACTGTATGGCACTGTTAATGAAGATGGTTGTAGATTTTTTAAACTGTTGAAATGTGTGTGGAGGAGATGTGACGTTATCCTGGCACTATATAGTACTGTTCATGAAGGTGATAGTAGTTCTTTCAGCAGTGGTGAGTGTGAATGTGGGAGACGCGATCCTATCCTGGCACTATATGGCACTGTGCATGGGGATGATAGGTGATCTTTTCGCAGTGTTGAACGCGTATGGAGGAGATACCTGATGTTCTTTCTCCTAATCCTCAAACTTCAGGAGGCTTCACAGTGGCGGGTAATATCGTCTGACGCTAACCATAATAAATTAGAAAGTATCCCCAGGTGTAAAGATTAATGAGGGGAGAGGGGATGGTGCTGCCCTCTGACAGTCCCCGGCACCATTGATTGTTTACGGCTGTCGTGTTAAACCTCGCTGCACATAATACTGTATATTGGAGGTTTTAAGTAAAGGTTTAATGACATTGATATTACTTTACCGGGTATTTCTTGGTATTACAGTAACTTTAGAAACTATATCTTCTTCTTTTTCAGTATTAGTTAACTTATTTCTTGGTATTACAGTAACTTTGAGAAGCTACAAGTATATCATTTTGTTTATCGATATTAATATATTTCTTGGTATTACAGGAACTAACGATCTACGGTATACCTTTTTCTTTTGGCACGCGTAAATCTCAGCTTAACCCCTGCAGTCAGAAATCGTCTTTTGTTTTACTTTATCGTCACTTTTTCCGTCTTTTAAGCTGATAGGGGACTTTTCGAAATGGAAAAGTTAAATAATATCCTATACTAACCCCTTTGCCACCAGACGTCTCCCTTAAACTGACTAAAATCGTCGAGAGATAGCAAGAATCAAATATAAATGGCGTCGTCGTAGTGAAGGGGTAAATATCTCTTGAAAATTATGTACTTGAATTTTAATCACTTGAGAAACTAATTTTTTCTTCTTGTGGAAAATATTGTTTCGAACCCCTTCAGTATGAAATCCTCCCCCCTCCATAAGAAAATACAGTCGCAGGACGGTTCAGAGAATTGTGGAATAAACTTACTGAAGTGAATAGACAGGTTATAATGTTTTTCGACCTTATACATATTAATTATTTTACCTTTTGTGTATGGATGTATAGCGGTCGCGTTTTTTTATTTTAATTTTTTTTGTGAAGGATTATTTGACATTTTATCAGCAGCAGTAATTGAATACGGTATCCTGATTAAAATATTGACTTTTTATGGGTCACTGTACTAGAAACCTGAGCTGAGAATGCGGAACATATATATATTTATATTTTTTTAATAATATGTCTCTAGTAAAAGCGATATATATATTTTGTTTGCATTATAATTGAGGCTTGAATGGAGCAAACAGCGTGGCTATAACTTTTTAATGGCAATATTAGAGTGGTCAGATGATATGTTTGTTTTTATACATGATAGCTGGAACAGTATACCCGACGCGGAAAAAATTAGACCCGTAATTCTGTAGCCTAGCTCTTCCGGGAAAGTTGTGACCTGTGAAATTTTGGACTTCCGGGTACCATAAACTAGAAGCTGAACCCCTACAGTACGAGGATGCATTTCGTAGTATTCTCGTTATCACTGACGAATTTTGCCATGTCATTTTTATTTCTTTATTTTTTCATCTGTCTATGTACCTGTCTATCTGTCTGTATGTCTGTATATCTGTATATATTTACTTAATTCCTGTCTCTAGGTGATTGTTTTTACTACAGAACCTGAGATTGAAGGGTTGGGGGGGAGGGGGTAATGCAGGCTGTAAACTCCTTCAGTCAGCAAGTCTCCTAAGCTGAACCAAGTCGTGTGAAAGTAACAGGAATAATATTAAAAGACCTTCTTGGTAGTGGATCTGTTAAGTGGCTTGGGGATGATGATGATGATGATGATGATGATGACCTCTTGTAGTGGATTGGCTGATGGAGAGATGTGTCTAACCCTTACGCCGCCAGATGTCTTACCTAAGGCTCAGACAAAATAAATCGCTGAGGCATATACGTTAAGGAAACCATGTCTTCTTCTCTCAGACCCCTTCTTGTTGTGGTGTGGGGTGGTGTGATGTGGTGTTGCGTGATGCGGTTGTGGTGTGGTGTGATGTGGTGGTGGGTGATGTCGTTGTGTGTCGTGATGTAATGTGTGGTGTAGTGTGGTGTGGTGCAGGGTTGTATGATGTGTAGTGTGGTGCAGTGTGGTGTTGTGTAGTGTTGTGTTGTGTGGTGTGGTGTAGTGTGGTGTGGTGTGGTGTAGGGTAGCCATCAGAGTATGTGAGAATGATTGAGGCTTCTGTGACCCTCCCTTGACGAGACTTGGGGCTCTTGTCACTCCCCCCTCCCCATCCTTGACTCTCTCTCTCTCTCTCTCTCTCTCTCTCTCTCTCTCTCTCTCTCTCTCTCTCTCATCACTTCCATCTTTCTCTGATCTTTCCTCTCCCCATCTTTATCCCTTTACTCCTCCTGCTGATCCCATTCTTTCCTCACGTTATTTCCATTTATTTTCTCACCGATCTCCTCTCTCTCTCCTTCTCTCCTTCCGTCTCTCTCCTCCTCTCCTTCGCTCTCTCTCTCCACCTCTCCCTCGCTCCCTCTCTCCTCACCTCCTTCCTTCTCTCTCGCTTCGTCTCTCTCTTGCCTCGTGCCCTCTCCGTCCTCCCCTCCTGCCCTTTCTCTCCTCCCCTCCTCTCCTCTC
Source organism: Coenobita brevimanus (assembly GCF_032717465.1). Classification (NCBI taxonomy): domain Eukaryota; kingdom Metazoa; phylum Arthropoda; class Malacostraca; order Decapoda; family Coenobitidae; genus Coenobita; species Coenobita brevimanus. The sequence continues at coordinate 38,697,574 of NC_137023.1, forward strand.
TCTCCTCCTCTCCTGCCCTTTCTCTCCTTCCCTCCTTCTCTTTATCCCCTCTTTTCATTCCCACTCTGTCCCTTCTTCCTTCCCACTCTTTCCCACTCTCTCCCATCTTCCTTCCCTCACTTTCTCCTCTCTTCCTTCACTTTCACTGCTTTCTTCCTTCCCACTCTCTTCCATCTTCCTTCTTTCACTCTCTCCTCTCTTCCTTCAGTCTCTCTCTCTCTCTCTCTCTCTCTCTCTCTCTCTCTCTCTCTCCTGCTTCCTTCATTGTCCTCCCCTCCTTCCCTCTCTGTCCTTCCCTGGCTTACTGTTCTCCTTCTTCCCCATCATCGATCCTTCTTCCTTCCCTTCTATGATACCTCTTCCCCCCATCTTTATTTTCCCCCTGATCCTTCTATCTTCACACTCCTTCAATTCCCTCTTCTCCCCCTCCCCTCCCTCCGTCAGAATACGCCCTTCCCTCGCTCATCCCTCATCCTGCAACTCCTTCTCTCGTCACATTTCCTCGGTTGTTACTCTTTCCTTCGTTTCCTTTTTTTTTTTTTTTAATCCTTCCTTCCTTCCTTCCCACCCTCTTTCTCTTTGACCTCTCATTCCCTCCCTCCCTCCCTTCCTTCCTTCCTTCCAGTCTTCCATATTTCTTCATCACTTTCCTCCAGTTAATTCTTCTTTCATCTGTGTCTTCGTCCTTCCTTTAAGGTTTCTTTCCTCCCTTTAAGTCTCACTGTCTGTAAGTTCATATTCCTCTTCCCTCCCTTCTCTCCTCCTCCACCTAATCCTTATCTCCCTACCATGCGTGGATCCACCTCCCTCTTCCCACTCTCTCCTTCTCTGATCCCTCCCGCCCTCAGATTCCTCTCTCCTTCTCTGATCCCTCCCGCCCTCAGATTCCTCTCTCCTCCTGTGATCCTTCTCTCCATCTTTATCCGTCACATCTCCTCCACTTGATCATTCTTTCCTCACGATGCATCCATTCCCCTCTTTCCCCTCTGATTCCTCTTCTTCCTCCTCTCCCCTCTTCTTCTGTCTTATCCTTCCTCTCTCTCTCTTCTCCCTCCCCTCCTCTCACATCTTCCCCCACTCTCTTTCATCCCCTCCATCCCTCTCTGATCCCTTTTCCCTTCAGATTATCCATCACTCAATCTCTGTCTGATCATCCTTTCTTCAGGCTTTACCTTTTACTCCTCCAGTTATGGTCTTTCATCTCCCTCCTTCATTTCTTATCTCTCCCTCTCTCTTAATCTCTCTTCTCTACTCTTTATTATGATCTCTCCTTCCCCGTCTGCTTCGGTTCTGATCTTTCCATCTCTTTCTTACTCCATCATTTCTAATCTCTCTCTCTTTTCTCCCTATTTATCTTTCCTCTGACACATCTTCCTCCACCCCTTCATCACCTGATCCATCTCTCCTCACGCTGTCTCTTACTTCCCTCCGTCAGCTCTGATACATGCTTTCTTCCTCGTCTGGTACATTCTCCATCTTTACCTTTTTATTTGTAGTTCTCCAGCTTTGTACTTCTCCACACCTGTATGTATCTTTCACACCTGTATATAATGCTTACAGCACCTCTCAACCTCTGAATATGTACGGTACTTCTCCGCCTCTTAATGTACTTTTCCTCCGTTGTGATAGTACTTCTCCATTTCTGTAATTATACACTTTCACCTGTGTCTTTGTACATCACCTCTCTTCTCACCTTGATCGACTCCACCCCACCTGCGTCCCTGCTTTCATCCAATTAACCTTAACCTTTATTCACACTCTACCCTAGCTAATTCCACCGTTCCTTGCGTTCCCTTTCCCCTTCCACCTCTCTCTCTCCACCTGCCCTCCTCCTCCTCTCTTTCCCTGCCCCACTTATCACTTTAATTTTCTCTTCTTCATATTATTATCTGATCTCCTTCTTCCACTTCCCGCCTCCCCATTTCTCCACTTTGTCTCTTCCTTTATTTATACTGTTTATTTTACTCCTCAGATCATATATTTCTTTCTCATCCACTTCGTCTTTCACCTTCCCTTTTCTCCATATATTTCTCTGTCTGTCTGTCTGTCTGTCTGTCTGTCTCTCTCTCTCTCTCTCTCTCTCTCTCTCTCTCTCTCTCATTATCCATTTATTTTCCCCTCTTGAAATCGTATCTTTCCTCCCTCTTCTCCACTTCTCTCCATTCCACTTGTACCCAGACCCACTCAAGGGATTTTCGTCTCCAGCACCGTCGATGGAGAGCCCCGTCCTCCCCTTTCATTCCCTCTCGTCACTCGTCCGCCACGCGTCCAAATTTGTCACCTTTCGCCTCCTCGTCACCCTGAGTTACCTGTCCATCCTCTTTCGTCTTCCGTCATCTGTGTGCCTCGCGACGTTCATGAGCCTCTCGTAACTTGTTCTTTCGTCACTAAATGTACCACTTGTCATTCGTCCACCTCCCCTGACTCAGCTTTCGTCACCAAGTCTGCATCTTGTCACTCGTCTTCTTCGTCACTTCGATCTCTCGTGAATCGTCCACCACGTTTTTCTCCTGTAATTCGTCCACCTCTCGTCATTCCTCCACTCCCTGTCATTCCTCCACCTCCTCTTCCACCCTTCGCCACACGTCCGGCTCCACTAACACCATTTTTGCCTCTACTGTTAAGTCCACCAATAATCCATAGTGTCTCTCCACCAACGCACACCTTTTATACTGATGCTTCGACTTATTTTTTCACGGTTTTCTCTCTCTCTCTCTCTCTCTCTCTCTCTCTCTCTCTCTCTCTCTCTCTCTCTCTCTCACACACACACACACACACACACACACACACACACACACACACACACACACACACACACACATTCCCGACCTCAATCTTCACTCTACCGTTTAATTCCTTCCCCTTCCCCATTTTTCTCCCTCTCTCTCTCTCTCTCTCTCTCTCTCTCTCTCTCTCTCTCTCTCTCTCTCTCTCTCCTCAGTTTTCTCCTTCGTACTCATTCCACCTCTTACCATTGATCCCTGGTTATTTTCATTCCTCCACCCAATCCCCTTGCCCCAGTTCAACCTTGTGCTGTGACCTTCTCCCCTATTCAATCCGTCTCCATTATCACGTATTCTTATTTTTCTTCCCTTATTATACTCCTTCCCCACTTAATTTTCTCCATTATCTCCTATTCTTATTTTTCCCTACTATCTCTTTATTTTTTCCCCCTTTTTCCATTTAATTTTCTAGAGCTTTTTTTTCCCCATCAGTACCTGTGTGTTTTTTATATATTTACTTCCCATGTTTGTGTTTTCCTATATCTGGATCATCACGTCCGTTCAGTCATTCTTTGCTTTCTATTTCTCTTATTCTTATTTTCCTGTCCTTCTTCCATTTAATTTTCTAGGCTTTATCGTAGCAGAACCATATATACAACTCACGTCCTGTAGCCCGTGAGCAAGACTTTTTGAAGCTGATGCCAGTGTAACTCCAATACTTTGCTTTGCGGTACTTTTCCCCTCTTTTTCCGCTTTTCCTTTTCAGTTTCTCGGCCTTTTCTACATACAGTGCTTCTCTCCCTCACTAACTTCTTCCCTCTCCCTTACCCCTTCTTCTATTTTCCGCTTTCTCTTCTCTTTCTCTATAGTCATTCCGTCTACACTTCCAGGCCATTCCCGCGTCACCTTCCCGATTCCGTTTCCACCTGCTTTCCCTGTTCACCCTGTTTCCTTTTTGGCTGGATTTTTTCCCCAGAAGTTTCCCTCTGTAGCCTACTCTGGTTCACTTTTCCTTTTCCTCATCCCCTGAGTCTCCACCTCCTTCACTTTCCCCTCCCCTCCTTCCCCTTTGTCCCAGTATCACCGCATCTTTCCATTCACCTCCTGCCAGAAATCACCTCCTCTCCTCTCCTCTCTTTTCCCCTTCTCTCTCTCTCTCCTCGTGCCTCCACAGCCACCTCCTCTCTCTTCCCTCTTCCTCTCAGTCTTCTTCTCCCTTTTCCTCTCTCCTTCTTTTTCTCCACCTGTCTTCAGAAACCACTCAGTACCCCCTGCCTATTTCTTCCTCCACTCTTCCTCCCCTCCTCTTTCATCCTTCACAAACCATTTCCCTTCTCCCTTTCCCTCTGTCCTCCCTCCCCTTCCTCTTTCCGCTCTTTCCCCTCTCCACCTGCTTCCAGAAACCACTCCATCTTCCCGGTCTGTCACCTCTCTCTCTCCCCTCCCACCACAACCCCACTCCTCTTTCCTCTCCTCAGACCCTTCATCCCAACCATTCCACTCGCCTCCTATCTCTCCACCTGACTTCAGAAAGCACTCCATCTCCCATGTCTGTCGGTTCTCCCTCTCCATCTCCGTCACCCCTTCTTCTCCCCTGTCCTCACCTCTCCTCTTCCTCTGTCACACCTCTCCCCTTACTCCTCTCCACAAACCACTCCTCTTCCCTCTCCACCTGGCTCCAGGAACCACTCCATATCTCTGTGATCTGGAAGGAAGAGCCCTCCCTCAGAAGTGGGCCTGTATTGAGTTGACGACGAGGACGGGAAGCGGGACGTAGCTCTCGTGTATCAGGCGCCATCCATCCCTACCCAACCACGGCTAATGTGGCGTAATTCCAGCTGTCCCGCCGCACCGGGGAAGGGAAGATGGATGAAAACTGTTGGCTGTACCGTGAACGAGAAAAGCTTTGGGCAAAACAGGAAATGTGAGAGAAATTTCATGTTGTGGGGGGAAATCGGTAAAGTGTGCGAGAAATATTATGTTAGGAGGGAATAGAAAACGTGCGAGATAGGTTACCCTAGGGGAGAATGGGAAGTGAGTGAGAACTGCTGAATGGAGCTACGGGAAACGCGTGGAGATTGAGAGGAAAAAGGAAATGTGTGGGAAATGTTGGGTGGACGGTATATGGGGAAAGAAAATTGTGGAACACCGGAAACATGAGAAACGTCTGACGAGAAAAGATTGGTGGGTAAAAGCAGTGTTAGGTATGGTATGCAGGGAGCGAGAGAAGATTGGAAGATAATGAGATACGCGTATACCCACCGTGAACGAGGGATGATAAGGGGAAATTAGGAATCATGTGAGAAATTTTTGAGTACATCATGGACGAGAAAAGATCGGGAGAAGTATGTAACGTGTGAGAAATGTTAGCGTGAACATTAGAATAAGGATGTTTGGAAATTGATGAGTAAGTCGTGAACGAAAGAAAATGCAGTGAAAGTGGTGGTTTGAAAATGTTGGAGGTTCAAACTTGGTTATAGCTATATATCTGTGTCTATCCGTCTATCTATCTATCTACCTAGAGAGAGAGAGAGAATGAATAATTGTCGTCAAATAAAATGGTGAATAGTTTGTGCTCCAGTTAGGGAAAACAAAAAAAAAAGTTTAGAAAATTTGAATGATGCGAACGAAATTTTAAGAATAAATGAGAATTGTGTAAAAAAATGTCGAGTAAAGCATCGCTACTAGAGGAAATGGAGGGGACGGGAAATATTTTTAAATATTGAGGGTAGCTTGGCGTAAACGAGAAGGGAGAAGAGAGATGAAAATTGTGGCAAAATGTTGAAAAGATGAGGGAGAAAAGAATGTATAGACACTGTCGATAATAATGAGCTTGCTGATATCGAGAGCAAGTAAGAAAAAAAAGATTATTAAAAATTATATCATGAATGACAGGAGGCTGAGAATTAAAGGAACGTTGAGAGAGGAAAGTTGGTAAGTGGATGTGTACAGGAAAATGTTCACGAGCAAGGGGTCACTCGATAAAAGGGGGTAAAAGTGATACACGTCAATTTCATATTTCGCCTGGGAACGTTAGAGCTGAAGTTGGGAAAGTGGGAGGTATGTTAGAGAGAGAGAGAGAGAGATTCCTTACCCTGACTAATAGAAGATTTAGAGAATTGGGTTGTATGTGAAGATTTGTTGAAAATAAGAGTAACAAGACCGAAAGGAAAAAATATATATATGAGAAAAAGGTACATCCCGATATAATATTGAGTTTACTAGTAATTAAAAGAAAAATATAGAAATGAGGAGTGTAAGTTTATAATACTGACTCAGATCATAATAAAACTCCTAGCAACGACTTCCCTACAGCTATATCAGGAATAAAAGTAAACAAAAAATTATGTCTTGTGAATATAGAATAAAGTACTGTATGTTCAAGTTGAGTTTACCATGAAGAAGAGAAAATTGGAGTATCTTAGAATTACCTGTAAGAAAGAAAAAGAAGAGGAAAAGAAGAGGGGAAGAAGAAGCAGGAGGAGGAGGAGAAAAAGAAGAAAAGAAGCAGTTGTACCAGTTTCATTAACAAAAAGAAGATTGGAGAATAACAAATCCAGAAGAAAATGTTGAGTATAATCATGAACACAAGAAGTTTCAACAGACTAAGGAAATGTCAGACCTCCAACTGAAGGTTGTCAAGAACTGAAAATACAGTAAACCCAAGAGAGCCGGGTAAACTGACAGTGTTGAAAGGTGAAGGAAAGGAGGAAATGTGTTTGTGTTAATTTTCCTGAATGTAGGATGCTATCAACAGTGATCATGTGACATAAAATTGAAATTTTTGTTTTTTTAAATGCTGAGTGTAGGATGCCGCAATTGTGTTAAAGGCTAGTACAGCCAGGTAAAGAAAACAAATTTACGAGTATGTCAGAATATCAGATAGCCATTATACATTTCACGAAAAGAAATGAGTAAAAAACTCCCCCTCCGCCCCCAAAAATAAAGTGGGGGTACCTTGAAAAAAAAAAAAATGGAAAATGGTGAAACACATAAATGTTTAAAAATGGTCTTTACTAAACAGGAAGGGACTTGAACATAGCCGGCGAGGAGATATGAAAAGTAATGGTGTACAATGAACGAAGATAGATTGAAGAAGATAATGAATTTGTACCATAATAAAAATGAATAAAAAAAACTGGAGTGAGAGATTAAATATATGCAGTTGCTGAATGTAGCTACCGCTGATGTCAACCAAAGGAAGGTTGGTAAGAAGTTTGTGCTAAAATGTCGAGTGTATGGTGAACGAGAAAAAAGGTAGAGAAAAAGGTGATATATGAAAAAAATACATATATAACTAAAGCGAATATAATAAGACTTATGAGAAAGAGTTTTAAAACTGTTAACGAGACCATGAAGGAGAAATAAGAAAAGTAGAGTAAAATGTCGTATAATGTGAACGACATGAAAGGACTGAAGAGAGTGAAATCTGGGGAAACACAGTCATGCATACACAGTGGATTAAAGAAAGAAAGATATAGGAATTATTGCTAAAATTCTTCATGTACTGTGAAAAAGAAAGTGTTTCTTAGTTCAGAGGATGGGCTCAGCTACTGTGAAATCGAGATGGAGATGGACTGTTAAAAATGGAAAGGCTGAAAGTACCTTAAAATAGGAGGAAGCCTGGGAAGAGAATGTTCCCAATTTTTCAGAGCAGATACTGCGAACGAGAAAAAATAATAATAATTAGAAAAAAATCGAAATTTATTTTTAAAAGATATAGTTTGGAATAAGACTTCAAAGAGGATTTCTGCCAGATAATTGAGGGTAGCTCCTGTGAACAGTACAAAAGAAGATTAAAAAAAAGTGCTACAGACTATGACAGGAAGGATGAACCTATACTGTTGGTAGAAGTTGTGCTGGATTGTTTCTTGCATTGTGACCGAGAAGAGTGACGGTAAAATAAAACAATAATAATAATAATAATAAAAAATTGTGAAGTGAAGCAAGTGTAGTTTGACAGTTTGGACAGAATATTCAATCCTTCACCAAAATCAGTCAGTCTTATGTGTCACGTTTATGCTGCTTCCAGGGCGATTTTATGAATATATTTGGAAACTTCAAACTGAATTTGATGTATATGTAAACTGAAGAGTTGTCATCGTCTTGAAAGGGTTGAGCAATGTAAACTGAAGAAAAGCAAGGAAAATTGTCAAAAATGTGGGAGAATGTGAAATGGAGAATGCTGTGGACGAAATAAAATGGGGAAATGTTGACAGTGCTTTTTACGTGGAAGAGGACGGAGAAAAGGAAATTTGTTTTGTGGAGAGAAAATATTTTGTATTTTTTTTAACGAGTTTGTATCGATCTTTTGAGTTCGCTGAAATGAATTTGGTGAAAGATATTATTTTTTCCTATTTTTCTTTGATTACACAGATTTTTTGCTTCTCTTTTTTTTCATATACATTATCTAATTCTTCGCCTTCGTGGAATGGACTAACAAGACAATAATTTTTCCCCCATAGTGGCTTCTTCTTGGTTCTGGAGAGACTTTGTAAGAATTATTTCACGATCACACAAATGAAACTCTATGCATTTAATTTTCTTCATCATTTTTTGCTTTGACTTTTTTCATTAATTTATAAACTAGCTTTTTCTTACCCACCAGTTGTGCTCAGTTTTATTTTTGCCTTAATAGTAGCAATAATAATAATAATAATAATAATAATAATAATAATAATAATGAGAAGAAGTAGAACAAGAACAAGAAAAAGAACAAGAAGAATGATGATGATTGTGATTATTTTGTCGATGATTAGTAATGTTACCATTATCATCAATAGTACCGGCGTACTTTACAAATTATTGTTTTACTGGTATACATTATATTGTTCCGTTTTCCTCTTTAAACATAGCAAACCAACAGACAGTGTGTGTGTGTGTGTGTGTGTGTGTGTGTGTGTGTGTGTGTGTGTGTGTGTATGTGTGTGTGTGTGTGTGTGTGTGTGTGCTTATTGTTGGTGAGCACATAGTTTTCCACGCACTGGACCGTGATTGTCAGAGCTTGATTGCTGTGACCTGGACGAGCTGTGTGTGTGTGTGTGTGTGTGTGTGTGTGTGTGTGAGAGAGAGAGAGAGAGAGAGAGAGAGAGAGAGAGAGAGAGAGAGAGCATGATGGCATTTTTCACATTTCAGATTTGAGAGAGACGGATCGTTTACCTTTCACTCGGTATGGCTTTTTTTTTTTTTTTTTTTTAGTGTACTGTTCTCTTATTTTTTTTTACCGATATAGTTATTTTTCACGATATTTTCTGTAAATTCTTTTAAGAGGAGGCTTAGAGGTAAAGTGGTTCTCTCTCTCTCTCTCTCTCTCTCTCTCTATTTCTTTTAGTGTACTGTTCTGTTAGTTTGTTACCGACTTAGTTATTTTTTAGGATATTTTCTGTAAATCTTTTTAAGGGTTGCTCATATGTAAAGTGGTTCTCTCTCTCTCTCTCTCTCTCTCTCTCCTTCCACAGTATATAATAACATACAGAAGAGTAAATCTATATAGATTAACTCATACTACTGGAAGGCTGTAAGTAGAAAATAAAAACGCATATTAAGTGGCATAATTGGGACTGTGATTGTATATAGTTGAACACCAGTGAAAATATATCATACTTTTAATAATATAATCGGCTTACGTTTTCTGTGGTCGATGGGCAACTGAGCCAAACTGTTGAATTAATGATGCGTTTGGTTATGTCGGTAAATCAGGTAAAAAGAGTGAGCGAAAAAAAAAAAAATGCCGTCATGGTGCGGTTGGTTATGTTAGTCAGTGATGTTAAAAGAGTGATTGAGTATAGGCTATCTGATTGACATACCCTGAAACATTGATAGCATACCGGTAATATACTAATCAGGTTACCTGTCTGTGTCGATGAATAATATATCGCCCATTAACAGACTACGGAGCGTGGGGAATGATACTGCACCGGTACGCATTTTTACTTAACAGTTCGATTTTCACGTACACCGCTCGCCTCTGACACCACTTCCGTATATGTGCTTTGCTAGCATGGAAGATGGTTAATTCTGGTTGTCACTTCCCCACAGAAAGTTTCTTTTTTTTTTTTTTCTTTATAGTGGGTCTAATGATATGAAACTCTATATAGCAGTGATCTGTTAACCACCCACTTCTTATTTCTCAGGTATCACAGTTTTATTATATATATTATGTTAACTATCCAGTCTTTTGAGACGTTTAATATAAGTCAAATGGACTGTTCTATTAAAGTCCATATAGGCATGACTATTTAGAGACAGTTTTGTGTGTAAAATCACTGCTCTTCCAACTGCTTCATATGGATTTTAACAATAGCCCGTATTTTCTGCCTCACTTAAAATTTGGTTACCCTGCTATAGGCCTACCACTGACAGTCTAGGTCATAGAACCCCCTTACCGTTGCTACTCACCAATATTCTTAACTTCAAGTACATTTTTAGTGTTCTGCTTTTTTTCTGTTTTTTATGTGCTTTGTTCTTGGTACTTTGATTAACCCTAGGGTTGCCGTGGTAACCTGTAGTACATTTACCCTTCAAGCCTACCGTATGTGCCTTTAATAATTATGTGTGAATCAGGTATGTAAATATATTTATATGATCATTCGCCTTTGTTCCCTTTTGTTTCGACATCACACACATCATCACGCAGTCACTGTTGTAATTTAAATTCACCACGACCACCATCGCCCTTCCCAAAAATGTGCCTCTCCTCACAAATTTTAGGCACGTGTGGAAATCTGCTACATTGAACCCTGATTGTATATACCCACACGCCGGGCTGGGCGGGATATTCCACCTCTTGCTTTTGGCCCGCGGTAGCTTTTCGAAATAGCGGATCAAAAAACTTTCAAAATTGAGTCAGAGAGCATGGGCTAACTTTGTCCATTGTGAGGCTTGCCAACTATACGGGGAAAGAGGGAGGAGAATCCGATTATTTTTATGTATTTTTTTAGCTATGTATTTTATTTTTTGGCGATGGTGCTGTTGGTGGTGGTAGGCTTTGCGGGCGGTTTGCAAGTTTTCTTTTCTTTTTGGTGTGTGTGTGTGTGTGTGTGTGTGTGTGTGTGTGTGTGTGTGTGTGTGTGTGTGTGTGTGTGTGTGTGTGTGTGTGTGAAGGTACTGCCGAGATATTTTGTAATTGGAAGTGGGTTTTTCTGGTTAATTTTTGTGATAGCCTGTGTGAGCATATCCTGTTCGTTATTATTAATGTTTTTATTGTGGTATAGGACAGGAAATTACTCTAAAACTAGTGATTTTTTTTTTTAACACGGACTACAAAACCATAGACATTGTATATATTCTGTCATGTTGCATAATAAAAACCGTAAAAGATTCTGTATGGTGTAGAAAAAAATAAAATTATTTTTTTTTCCCGGGGGGAGAGGGCAATTTCAAAAGTGATGTAGGCAATATTTTCAGGTCGTGAATACACAAACCCACATATCAACAGCTAAATGCCTGGTGGTCATTGGGGTTGAGCAACTACAACTGCATATGGCTTCTAAGGGCTTAAATTTATTGCTCACATAATGCCATCCAGGGGCGAATGACTGGACACTTTAAATTTCTGAGCGGAATAGGTAACATCCCAGGCTCCAACGTTCCTGATGGGGCAGGACAAAACAGAGCATTAGCATAGAATACACAAACGTGATTATTGTCTTTTGGGTGTGCTTTAAATTGCGGAAAAAGTTGTGAAAAAAGTAAGCCTCCATTTACTGTGGTTAATGCCGTGCTGAAGGGTGCGAAAAAACAGCAGGCATAATTTGGCCCGTGTTTTGTGCTTTTATCTTCATGGGATGGTGGGGAAACTCGGAAAAAAAAAAAAATCTTCGTCATCTTTCCTTCGTTTAAGAACCGTGCGAAAAATGTGTGTGCTGTTTCATCATTTTTTTAAAATAAAGGATTCACACACAGTTTCTTCAGTTTCTCATCTTGTATTCTTTAGTTTTTATTAGAAAGGGAATAATGCTATCACACAGAAAGTTTAATAGTATTCCCAATTCTCTTCCTTTAATTTTTCTTTATTCTTTAACTTCGAAAAAATGCAACCTCATAATTACTGGCTGTACAATTCTCGTACAAATTTTTATAGAGATGGATGGTAGTCCAAGAATGTGCGTGCGTGTGTGTGTGTGTGTGTGTGTGTGTGTGTGTGTGTGTGTGTGTGTGTGTGTGTGTGTGTGTGTGTGTGTGTGTGTGAAAGGAGTAAAATGTATTTTTTCTTTCCAATTTTTAACATTTTTATACAAAGGTGTTTTTAAAAACACAGCCAGAGAAACAGCTGTAATATTTATATGAAAAGATGGTTCAACAATTTGAAAATGGAACTGAATGTTGTCTTTCCTATATATCATCATTTGTTATACTTTATATAGATAGATAGATAGATAGAGATATATAAATAGATAGATATTTATACACCTGCAGTTCCATATGTCTATCCTGACGTGTGTGACCAAGATGAATATGATAAAAACTGCGTTCTTTGGCTGAAGTGGTCGGATTGCAGGTAAAGAAATTCTGGGGAAAAATGTCGAATTTGCTTTTGTGCATGAGAATGTCGAAATACCAGATGGATTTTTTTTGTTGGGGGGGGGGATGTTGGTTTAATCTGATAGCCCGGCCGGTATTTTTTTTATTTTTTTTTTTGTCGGAGAATGTGAAATATATAGCCATCGTTTTTTTTTTTTTTTTCCAGGATTATGTTTTAGTCTTTAGGTGAGCTGGTGATATAAAAGAAAAATAGAAAAACAGACACATATCCCCCTGGTGTAATTTTATGATGCGGAGATGAGAGAGAAATATGAAACGTAAAAGTAGGGAAATGTACTTAGTATTCCTTAGCTTCTTGTTTTTTTTGCGAAACAAAAAAGTGGTAAGACTTTTTTTTTTTTTTTTTTTTTTTTTAGCCATCAGACCCCGGGAGAGTTTCCAGTGGCTGGTGAAATCGCCTGACGTCACCGTAAGTCCTCGCTCGAAGCTTAGAGTCGAGATAGTTGCCTTGGAGCAGTTTAGTGACGCTGGAACTTATGAGAAGGTTTACGTGTGTGTGTGTGTGTGTGTGTGTGTGTGTGTGTGTGTGTGTGTGTGTGTTTACTGCGATGTAGAATTCAGAGTGAAGAATGATAAAGGTAGTGCATGGTAAGAGAAAGTACGGAAAAACTAGATATATTTTATTGTCATTTATAATTAAGAGAAATTTATACTTGAAAGAAAGTGTTATGATATTTCAGTTGTACTGCTCGTTTTTGATAATGCGAAGACAATAAGAATACCGACCTTTATTTTTTCATTTGTAGCTTTGATCATCAGCCTAAATACTGTATAATCCATTACCCACTAGCCTCTTATTATAATTGATTATATTCTGGCTATTTTTAGACCAATTTTGTTCCTCATAGGGAGAAAAATCAGATTGTGGTGGAAGTAATGCAGGCTGTGTGCAACCCCTCGTGTGGAAAATCTATCGTAAGGTGAATAAAATCGTCTGGAGACAGCATTGGAGTTTTTTTCGTTTTTTTTAGGATAATAAAATGCAAGAGCGAAAAAGGTAATAAGAAACAGGAAAAAGGTTAATAAATACAGGAAAAAGATAATAAAACGGGAAAAAGCTAATAAAAGTAGGAAAAAGATAGAACAGGAAAATCGATAATAAAACGGGAAAAAGATAGAACAGGAAAATCGATAATAAAACGGGAAGAAGTTAATAAAAGTAGGAAGAAGATAGAACAGGAAAATCGATAATAAAAACAGGGAAAAACGGGAAAAAGGATAATAGAAACAGGAAAAGGATAATAAAGAAGGTAATAGAAGAAATATCATAGGAATATCTAGCGACACTGAAACCACATTGCCAATCACCTATAAATCAAGCCTTCGAAAGAATGGTGAAAAGAGTTTAAATTGGATTTGCTTAGTGTAAGAGAGCACGAAGGAACGATTGATTATGAACCCCTTCTGACGGATGACGTATTTTCTTTTATTCTTTTTATAACACATGACATTTATGCTTCGACGAGCTCCCAAGTAGTGATGAATAAATTGAAGTCTACATCTAACCCCCACGTTTGAAAAAGTCTGAAAAAGTCCCTCGCAAGCTGAATAAAATCGTCTGGAGGAGAAAATGAAATAAATGCCTACTCAGATTATAGAAGATAAACAGTTCCCGTGGTTGGTGATTAAGGAGGCGGAGAAGAATAAATGTAAAGGTGTTTTTAAATTGTGGTAGGGGTCTGAATTAATGCTGTTGTCAGGTAAAAAAAAATATATATATATAATAAAATAAGACTAAATGTGATAAACTGTGTTGTGGTTTAATGTGGGTCGGATGGTGCAAAAAACACCAATTTATTATTCAGTGTCGTGGAAGCGGGCAGAAGAAAAAAAATGAAGTACTGTGGATATTTATGTGTGTGTGTGTGTGTGTGTGTGTGTGTGTGTGTGTGTGTGTGTGTGTGTGTGTGTGTGTGTGTGTGTGTGTGTTAAGAAATGAATCAACTCATAATTCAAAGCAGTGGAAATGGCCAAAAGAGAGAGAGAGAGAGAGAGAGAGAGAGAGAGAGAGAGAGAGAGAGAGAGAGAAACGCACCGTGGTTGGATTTTTTTTTATAACAGTAGGATGGTCGGGAAAAAAAAAAAAAAACATTGATGTGATTTATATTCGCCTTTGGATCATGGTGAATAGGGACGTGTGGAAAATATGGCATACCCCAATGATTTTCGGTGTGTGTGTGTGTGTGTGTGTGTGTGTGTGTGTGTGTGTGTGCTTTGAAACACGCTGAATGGAGGGTGTGTGATTGACTCAATACTCCATGAATTTTTATATTCCACATGCGAGTGTGTGCGTGCGTGCGTGTAAGTGCTCGAGTGTTTTGAAAAACGGTGGAGGATGTGTTTATACCCCGTGAAGTATTATATTCCATGTGTGTGTGTGTGTGTGTGTGTGTGTGTGTGTGTGTGTGTGTGTGTGTGTGTGTGTGTGTGTGTGTGTGTGTGTGTGTGCCCTATATCAGTAATAATCTATACGACCATCCGCGGCAAGTTTTTTTTTTTTTTTTTTTTCGTATATTCGTGCTGGTTTAACTATGTCGCTGCGTGAGTGTTTTGCTGATAACATGGGAAAACATTTCAAATGGTTTTTCAGTAAACTTTGGGTCACTTGGGCATTCGCAGCAGCTGGATTCATTATTTTTTTCTTCAGTTTTCGTTTTACCGAGCTCTGTGCTTGATACCTTTATACCTTTTTTACTTTCCTCCTGTTTCTCTAATCCTCCTACCCCAAAAATTATTGAAATGAAGATTAAGATGACAGCAGATAGACAGAAAGAGACACAGACAGACAGACAGACACACAGACAGATGGATGGATGAAACTTTTTTTTGACACCGTTTCAATAGGCAAACTACAGAGACCTAGGAGATAATCTCTTTCGCTCTCTTTGTCTCTTTTTCTGTACCTGTTTTTATTATTATTATTATTATTATTATTATTATTATTATTATTATCATCATCAATATTATTATTCGACAGCTTACCCGTGTGACTTAAAATAGAACTCGCTGATGGGAAAAAGTGCAATATTGAGTTATTTTTTAAATATCTTGTTTTGTAATTTTCATTTTGTTGAACCATATTGTATAACTTTTTCATTTGGAGGTTAATTCATCATCATCATAATCATCATCAAAAGCATCATCATCATCAATGTCATCATCATCGTATCATCATCATCATCATCATCATCATCATCATCAGGTTCACAATGACTGTTTTTAATTTCGTAACCCACCACTTTAAGACGATTTAGTTAGTCTTACGAACGATTTCTGAGATTCGACTGAAAGGTTTAGTAACAACAACCATCAATACCTTCACTGCAAGGACGATTTTTTGACCCATTATCTTCAGACGATTTCTTTCAGCACAGGAAAAGCGTCTTGAGCTGAAGGGGTTTATATTCTTTTCACTTTCATTATACGTAATTTCGGTTAGTGTTTAGACCTAGTGAGGATGAGGACAGTTTTGTGTTGTAGAATTTCTCTCTCTCTCTCTCTCTCTCTCTCTCTCGCTCGCTCGCTCGCTCGCTTAATGGTGTTTTTGTTTTGTTTCCTGTTTCCCCCCCCAATCTTTTTTTTCTTCCATTTCTCTCCCTGCTTCTCTTTCCTCTTTTTCTCTTTTCGGTGTTCGTTCTTCAATTTTCTCTTTTAACTATTTTTTTTTCCCTTCTCCATTCACTTCTTTTATGCAATCAATTCAGCTACCGTATATTTAGAAAACGACCTTAATTAAAAAAGAGACAATGACAACATATACTTTAAGTAGTTGTGTGTGTGTGTGTGTGTGTGTGTGTGTGTGTGTGTGTGTGTGTGTGTGTGTGTGTGCTGGAGAAAAATGAAACTGAGAAAAGCATAATGAGAGACTTTAAGTGTGTGTGGGGGAGGAGGTTGCGTGCGCGTGTGCTTCCGTGGGGGGAAGGGGGGGATTGTGCGTGCGTGTGTGCTTCCATGTTTGTGTGTGCATGTGCGTGCGTGCTTTACTACGGCCGTTACGTGCACACCAGTCACGTACGTCAACCCTAATGACTTCTAAACGACGTGGTAATTGTTTTAGATGCAGGAGGCCTGATAAGCAAGGAACGTTATTACCGTTAGCGCCGAGCATAACGAACCTCGGCGACGGTGGAGTTCAAGGTCTGTCTGTTTATATATCTGTTTATCTGTTTTATTGTCTGTCTTTATCTTTTTATCGTTCGCTTTATGTCTGCTTCCTTATATATTTCCCGCTAATGTCTCTCGGGGCAAAATGAGGCTTGGTAAGTAAAAGATCTGTCTGTCTGTGTCTGTGATTGGTTGTGTGTGTCTGAGTATCTGCCTGTGTTTTTGTCTATCTATCTATCTCTGTATCTAACTATCTGTATCTGTCTCCCTCTGCATGTGTATTATCTATATTATAAGTAACTACCGTCAGCGTCAAGCATAATGTACCCTGGGAGAGCAGTTCAGAATAATGATAAATGGTCTCTGTCTATTTCTTTATCTGTGTTTGAATGTAACTATCAGTCTAAGCCTATCTATACATCTAAGCAAAGCCAAGGTCGAGCGTAGTGGGCTTTGGGGATAGGAAAACTTTGGTAATGTGATATGCATTGTTGTTGACTTTGTATGAATATATGTATGTTTTATGTTTATGTATGTATCTATCTATGTATGTATGTATATGTTTGTGTATGTATGTATGCAGCGAAACGCCGTACCCTCACAAACCTTAATGACATGCAAATGCAACCGTTTGGGGTCGAACAGCTGGCATTACGAGTTTGATCCAGGTCGATGGGAGCTCTGAATTTTGCTATTTGTATGCCGGTGTGTGTGTGTGTGTGTGTGTGTGTGTGTGTGTGTGTGAGATAGATAAATAGAGTAAGTCGATGTCCTCTGAGGGGTGTTTTTGCCACTTGTGCTAAGTGTTGCTGATGACGACGAAGCTGCCACGACCCTGACAGGTTAAAGTAAACTCTTTTGCGAGCGTAGCAAGCAGTTGTGTTTGGCTGTTTGCGTGTCTGCTTATCTATAAATTTAAGCAGCTGTTCCGTATAGACAGAACCTAGTGGACTTTTGGGGTAGCAGATGATCAAGGTCTGTAGGGAGAGAGTGAGGAGTGATATAGTGAGCTGTCAAGCTGGGTGCCCATGTCTTTCTCCAGGGCCATCCTGACCTTTGAGAGAAAGAGGAAGGAGCGAGAAAGTTTGGGATAGGCCTGGGTTGTATATATCATCGTGTGAGGCTAGGGAGCAGGCCTGTGTAGGGAATATTTATATGTAGACTATATATTTTTTGTCTGCGCCTAGGCCTATACCGGTATCAATATTTTTAGCCAGCCAAGGCCTATCTGTCTCTGGCTATATGTGACTATGTAAATTGTAGCCTGTATCTGTGTCTACCTCCGTCTGTGCCTGTATCTGTCTGTGCTAGTCTGTCTTCACCTCTGGACGTCTTAATTCTTTCTTACCAGAGAAGAATGTAAAAAGGAGAAGTAAATAAAAAACAGCAATAAAAAATATAAACTTAAAGATAGTGGGGTTATGAGAGGGAGGGAGGAAAAGTGTAAGAGAGAGAGAGAGAGAGAGAGAGAGAGAGAGAGAGACGTACAGACAGACATAGAGAGTCCAAAGAAACACGAAATCAGAAAGTTTGGACACTAAAATTTGGTGTAAAGTTTTAAAGTACCGGTAGCGAGATAAAGTTGTGGTCGGTGCTCAGGAGTGCGTTGGAGTTTAAGGCTAAGTTATCCAAGTCTGCCTTAAGTTGGGGATCTTGGTAACGATTTTGATAGTGTAATTTTGGGGGTTTTGTGTGTCGTGTTAGTAAGGTTTTTGTAGTGGTTATATTCTCTTGTTTTGTTTTCTTTTTGTTGTTATTGTTCTTGGTCTTATTATTATGTTATTTTTACTGCACGCCTTGTTTTTCTTGTTCTCTTATTTGTATTATTATTTGTCGTATTTTTCGTATTCATCGTATTTTGTATCTCCTGTATCCCTATTTCATCCTTCTGTACTTTGTCCTTCGCTTATTATTTTTTCTTTTCCTTCGTCCTTTTTCTGTTCTTTGGTCCTTTTCGTTCTCCCCTTCCTTTTTTTTTTTTTTTTTTTCTAATCTTGTATATCTCAAGTCAGGCTTGTCTGTATCGGTGTGGAAAAGTACAGGAGGGAGGGCTGCTTCGATTGACAGGAAGAAGTGGCAACTCCATAATGGCTGCATGTTTTTGTAGTATAATATTGTATCAAACGGTACACGATTTTATTCCTCTGAGAGAGTCAAAGGATCCCAAGAGTGTTGCGTACTTTCACCTTTAACCCTCCGATGGTCGCGACAACTCTACATTTCCATTCATATTGACGCCACATCATTAACTCTCCCAGGGCCGGAACAACTATATTTTTCCATTTATTATGACGCCAGACGATGGTATTATGCTTAGAGGGGGCTATGGAAATTTTGGGCATAAAAAAAAAAAAAATGCACAAATTATTCTTTGGTAACCACAGTATAGGCATATGATCCCCACTTACAGTAACCCCTTCAACCCGGGGATGTTTTTCATATTAATCTTTCTCTTGATTTTCTTTTCTTAATTTTATTTTATTGATTTCTTTTCTTAATCTTGTCTTAATTTCCGTTCTTTATTTTCTTGAACGTAGGAAAGACTGTTCAAGCTAGAGGGGGTTAAATATAGGCTATACTGACTATGTTCACTACCGAGAGGCATTCTTAAAATAAACAAAATTGTGTTTAGGAACAAGAGGAAAGTAAATATGGCGTCATAGAGGTGAAAGGTTAACTATTTGTTTTATAATCCGTTTACCATCCTTTCTTCATTATATCTCATTTCAGAGTATCCAAAGTAATTCTCTAACGTGCTCAGTTATACATATGCGTTTTTGTTATTCAGGTTTCTCTCTCTCTCTCTCTCTCTCTCTCTCTCTCTCTCTCTTTTAACTGAAGCTCCGAGATCAAATAAATCTTCTCCGCCGAAACAAACTTTCAGACCTTCAGTAGTACTTTCATAATTGCCTACACCTGTTGCAATTTTCACTCACTACTTATCTAGAACAAAAGTTTGGTGTCTGTGGTTAGCTGATGAGATTGTTTAGAAGTTAGTTATTCTGCTGGATTTCATGTCTGGTTTTTCTCTTAATTTTGATACTGTCCCTGTTTTACTGTGGAAATTTTTTTTTTTACTTTCGATACTGGCATTGAATGACGTCGAGGAGGAAGATTGTAGAGTTGGAGCTTGTGGTCTCT
>NC_137023.1:38722084-38739584 GCF_032717465.1 Coenobita brevimanus
GAGTTTTCCTGTACACCAGGAAACCATTTATTACGCTGAGTGGTAACCATATAACCAAATTTTGGCGCCTGGTGGGTTAGTGGGTAAATATTGTGCTCCAGTCGGATTGAACCTGTGAAGGCTTATATCCAAGGGATGATTGGGGTTTATTGCTCATGTAATGCCACGCAGGGATGAGTGAGGCTGGTCACTCTCATCTTAAATGTCAGGACCAACTGCCTTGCCCCGGGCTTCTACGCTCCTGATGGGGCAACGTAGGATTGGATGATGGATGGATGGATTACCGTGAAAACAGAAAAAGCTGGGCTCCTTTTGAATGTAATATTGAGAGGTGAGTGACTGAGACTACGTTGCCATGGAGATAGGTAAACAAGACAAATAAGAAAAAAAACTGATTTATTAGTGAAGAATAACAATACATATATGCGTTGGTGTAAATGACAAACAAATAACATAATGAGATAAATTCTGCGGTGAAGGAATAAGAGAAATATAAACAAGAGTGAAGGGGAAGTATGCGTTGCTAGGGAGAAATCAGAAAGACAAGAAACAAGGAAGGTCATAACGAGAGTGAAAATTAATATTTGTGTTGCCATGGGGTGGGAGAAAAACCTAGAAAGAATGAGTTTGTGTGGTTGTGAGTGTGTGTGTGTGTGTGTGTGTGTGTGTGTGTGTGTGTGTGTGTGTGTGTGAGAGAGAGAGAGAGAGAGATGCAAAACCACGCGAAAGAAGAGAGAGATACAAGACCCCAGGATGAATGCAACGTGTATACAAAAGAGGCTCGTTGGATATTGCAAATTTTTGGTGTCGCTGTCGCCAGACCAAGATCCAACCCTTTTTGCAAACGCAGTCAAGACGAAGTAACAAGACACTCACATTCCCGACCCCACTTCAAAGAATCTGCCTTGGTCGGGGTTTATTGAGAGAGTCGACCCCGGTTAACCAATTCAATCTGATGACGTGGGTGTAAGTTTTTCTCTCACACTTCCCACCTTCAGACGCTTATGTTCAGTGTAAAAAAAAAAAAAAATTCCTACTGTTATTTCACCATCGGTTTCTGTTTTTTATTTATTCTTGTCACCTGCAGACAGTTTTATCTGGTTTCAGAGAGCGCCCAGAGGAGTGAAAAAACAGACAATGGAAAACCAGAGAAACCACATTACTCCAGGGGCTTTTTCTCCCTTTTTTCGGAACTGTCAGACGATTTTCTTCACTTTGAGAAAGCTTCCCAGTAGTGAAAGAGATAGTGGAGGCTGTATCAAACTCCTCCAGTGCGAAAAGTCTCTCATATACCGAATAAAAGCCTCTGAAAATGGCAAGGATAATGCAAAATACATCATCGTAGTGGAGTGGGTGATTCAGTGTTCTTCCTCTTAGCGTGACGTCTGGTGGCGTGCAGCGAGGAGGAGGAGGAAGAGGAGGAGGAGGAAGAGGAGGAGGAGGAGGAGGAAATTATTAAACCGTCAAGCAAACTTGTGGAGTGAATTCTGTCTCTGGATTTAAGTTTGCTCTCTAGGTAGTCACCATTTTTATTTTTTATCAAGGCACGAAGGAAACAGGTATGTGTGTTTGTGTGTGTGTGTGTGTGTGTGTGTGTGTGTGTGTGTGTCTGTCTGTCTGTCTGTCTGTCTGTCTGTCTTTCTGTGTTTGTTTGTTCCTGGGCTTTGTTGTTGCTTTTTTCATATTCTGTTTGCATAGTTAATTCTCAAAAGTGGTCGAAATAACCGTGCACGAAGTTGGGTGGCTTTATTGTTATTTTTCAATCTCTCATCCTTGAGCATTTGCTCGAAACAAGATCATTACGTGTGTGTGTGTGTGTGTGTGTGTGTGTGTGTGTGTGTGTGTGTGTGTGTGTGTGTGTGTGTGTGTGTGTGTGTGTGTGTACCAGCGCGCGCGCTCGTTTGTGACGTTGTGGTTTAGGCCGTTTTACTGTAAGTTTTCATTTCAACCCCCCCCCTCTCTCTCTCTCTCTCTCTCTCTCTCTCTCTCTCTCTCTCTCTCTCTCTCTCCCCCTCTCTCTCTCTCTCCGGCGTGCATAAAAACCAACTCCGGTGTAACGCATAGGGTAATTTTAACTTTGACCTCAACTTTTGTGCGTGCGTCGCCATAAAGGTGGAATATTGGTGTGTGTGTGTGTGTGTGTGTGTGTGTGTGTGTGTGTGTGTGTGTGTGTGTGTGTGTGTGTGTAAGAGAGAGAGAAAGTGGGTGGGGGATGTGTGTGTGTGTGCGCGGATGTGCTTAGAAGAGCAGACTTGTAGTAGCCTCACTAAAATATCATCGTACTAAAGGGGTTTAAGAAAAGAAGTGGCGTTAATTCTCATTCGCAGGTGTAATGAAAATAGCATCTTAGCATTTTTATTGTCTGATTAATATTTCAGTATTTAGAAGGGAATTAATAATAATAGTAAATTAGTAAAAGATACAGAAACATGTAATAAATAAGTTTTCTGGAGAGGAGAAAAATAATAATGTGAGCAAGACTTTGTGATATTTCTGTGGTTATATTCGCATTTCTTTTTTGTCGTGGTGTGAGTTTACAAGCCAGTGTGGGTATAGAGAGGCACTGAACCGTACCGTCTCTTGCACACACCTCTCAACTTAGCCAACACACTTCTTTTGAGAGAGAGAGAGAGAGAGAGAGAGAGAGAAAGAGAGAGAGAGAGAGAGAAAGAGAGAGAGAGAGTGAGAGAGAGAGAGAGAGAGAGAGAGAGAGAGAGACTAGGCATGGAGGGGAGGGGGTCAGGAGAGGTGGGGCCCAAAGAAAGGTCGGACATGCCGCCAAAGAGCCAATTACCGTGATATTACCCTCATCACTGGGCTCTTTGTCTGTGCCTCTCTTTGTCGCAGTAGGCAGTAATTCGCGTGGCAGAGGGTGGGTGGCGGGATATGGATAGATGGATGGTTGGATGGATGGGTGGGTGAATGGGGGAGGGGATTGCTGGATGGAAAGGGAGGGAAGGAGGGAAATATGATGGATGGAGAGATGCAATAGGAAATGAAAAAGGATGCAGAGAGAGAGAGAGAGAGAGAGAGAGGGAGGGAGGGAGGAGTATGAATGTTATACTGCCTATACAGTAAGTCAGTGAAGAAGAGGAGATAAAAGACATTAGAAGAGTGTAAGAGAAAAGGCACAATAGACAGAAAAAAGTGTCCACCTCAGAAGACCATCATTGATAGGAGGTAATAATCTCAGTAACGCCCACTGTACTCCGCCCATCATTTCCCTCTCTACCCCACCTCCCCTATCCCACCCCATTACTGTCATTCCACCACACCTACGCCACCCCATCATCCTCACTGCCTACCCATGGCACACCATCTCCCATACTACCCTACCCACACCATCCCAACAACCCCATTCTCCCCACCATAACACCCCATCACTTCTGTCTGTCTCTTTCCTCATACCACCTTAACAACGCCGTCCTCCCCACCATACCGTCCCATCACCCCCTTCCCCCACCCACACACCACCCTATCACTCCCTCCTTCCCACATCACGCAACCATACTCCCACTCACACCACCCCCACTCCTCCCACGCGCACCACCACCACTGCTGCCCACGTACATCACCCTCGCTCCTCTCTCCCCTCCATCATCCCCCTCCCCACCGCCCATCCCCGTCGGAGCGGCTCTTTATTGCGTTTTTATTGTCTCGTCTTAGATAATAACCACGGATGATGAAGGGGTCCGGATTTTGCCAGCAGCCTCAGATTTTAGGGTTTATGGCCATGGTTTTGTCTGGGAGGCCGAAAAGTCCGCTTGCTTGCTGGTAATATTGAAGGTTTATGGGGTTTTATCTTTTTTTTTTTTTTTTTAATTATTTTTAACCTGGCTGCTCGCTGGTATTATTATTCTTTCATTTTTTCCCGCCAGTCTGCCTGAAGGTCTGCCTGTTTGCATTATTTTTCTTTTTTTCCAGGATTCTGAAAAAATGTGGATTCATGTTGGCGTGATATTATTATTATTTTTTTTTATTATTTTGAATGTTGTTAATTGCTTAAATGTTTTTCATATTTAGGGTACCGAGAAAGTCGCTTCCTCGTATCATTAAGTTTTTCCTTCGTATATTTCATGACCTAAATGTCAAAACGTTAATTTGCTTGTAATTCATTATAAGCTGAGTTATCTAGTTCCCCCTTTTTTCAGGATACCTTTGTTTTCTGACTATCAGCATTAATCTTTCACATTTCCTTTCTTTTGTGCATTGTATGGTAATATGTACAAAACTCGCATTATTATTTTTTTCTTTGGCATTATGTTTTCTTAATTTTCACCCCTAAATCCTACCATGGTCACTCACGATGCAAACTCATAAATTTTTACATCATTGGCTACGAATTTGCATTTACAGTATTTTAGCAAATGACAGTCAGTTTTACCCGTAACAAAGAAATCCATAATATATTCCAGCTTACGACGGACTTGTATATTTATACTGTATATTGTTTATTTTTTTATTTTTTTTATTTTTTTATTTTTCCTCATTCAGGCACTCCATTCAAAGGCTTAGGTAAGGCCCCCTGAATTCCTTTTATTTCATTCATATTTCCAGACAATTTTATTAAGCTTTTGAGAGAATGTTGGCAATGGAGGAGGTATAGTTAGCCTTCAGTAACTCCCTCACCATCAGAGGTCCTTTTTGACTTGTGTAAATCGTCTGCTGGTGGAATAAGTAAAAAAAAAAAAAGTAAGTCATCATCCTGGAGGGGTTAATAGTGTTCCGTGGAAACCAGCGGCACTGAAGACTAGAAAATCAGCATCCTTTTGAGTCAGCTTTTTCCTGGTAGCAAATTTTCCTCGACAATGAAACTTTTTATTTTTCTCTGGTAATAACTTCACTTCAGGAACTCCTCTTTCATATTGTCCATGCCATCTCCACACGATTATATTCAGCTTGGGAGAGTTACCTGGAGTCGAAAGGGTAAGATTTTGCCTTGATTAACCCCTTCAGTATATGTGGTCTCTTCCAAGGTTGAGTTTAATAGCCCAGAATTAGTAGGAATGTATTAAAAACGGTATCCTAGTGAAGGGAGTTAATCTGGTGGTGAGGAGAGCGTCTTAGCCATTCGTAGGTATGTGGGTGAGATGATTGGGTGTGGGTGAATAGAATGAACGAGGCAAAGCCGTTTTCTTCCCTCTCAGGTCAAGGTTGTGTGTGTGTGTGTGTGTGTGTGTGTGTGTGTGTGTGTGTGTGTGTGTGTGTGTGTGTGTGTGTGTGTGTGTGTCCTTGGGGAGAGAGAGAAAGAGAGAGAGAGAGTGTGAGAGAGAAGATGAAAGACCACAGAACGGAATAAAAAGGGAAACTTAGAAAATAAAATCCTCTCTAATCCACACATACACACTCCTTTCTCTCAACTCTGTGATGTGCTGTCATTTTCCCCTTCCCCCCTTTACCCTCCATCTCTGTCCCCTTCTTCCTCTCACCTCTCCCTCGTTTCCCCCAACTTTACCCTTCCCGCGACTCCACCCCCTCTTCCCCTTGACTCCCCTTCTCTGACTCCTATTCTTTCCCTAAGCCCCCCTTCTCCTCTCAACTCTCACTCTCTTCCCATCTACTCACCGTCAGCATTCCATCACCTCTTCATTTATCTTCTCTTCCTCTTCCACTGAACTATCCTGCCCTTTCCCTCAACTCCTCTTCCCCCCATATCAACCCTCTTATTCCACGTAACTCACGCTTTTCCCCAAGTTTCCCCACTTGGTCCATTTCGCCCTCCTTCCCCATTAACTCCCTCCCCATCCTCTCAAACTTCTCCCCTTTCCCAGAGTTCCCCCTTCCCTTTCTCAAAGCTCACCCTACCCTGTCTTTATTGCTCCCTTTCCTCTGTCCCTTGATTCCCCTCTTCCCTTAGTCTCCCTCTCTTACTGTCCCCCGACCCTCCTCTTCCTCTCCCCCACCCTCCTCTTCCCCTCCCCCACCCACCTCTTCCCTCCATCACCCACATCTTCTCCCTCCCCCAGCCCCATCCAAATGACCCTAGCCTTGCCACGTGTCGGGCCTGGAGGTGTTTGCGTGTGAGGTGCTGTCATTCCGCTCCATGCCTGAGGAAATTGTCACGTCTTTTACCAGTCCCGTGATAGAGGCTGTTGAATGGGGCTGTTAGGAGGCTGTTTATCCCTTTTTCTAGAGGAGCGGCTTTTAACGTTTCTTCTTGGTACCAGTGGACAGGACTTCTCAACCTGGGATGGACATTCTGAACTGGCGCAATTAGACAGAGCGTTCATTAGCACCGCTGAACATAGTCTTTCACCCACACCTTAAAATTTAGCCATCACCAGCACCATCAAACAGCCATCCCCAGCACCATTAAACATAGCCATCATCAGCACCATGAAACACAGCCTTCATCAGCACCTTTACACACAGTCTTTCATCCACACCTTCACCCGAGTCTGTTTTCGCCTGTCAGCCATCAGTAACTCCTCTTTAAGCCCAGTTGATCACCAGTTGTAGTCAGATTGGAGGATAAAAATGACTAATAACCAAGGAGAGCCATGTTTACCTTTTATCTCGGGCTCATTAAATTTTACACATCCACAACGTAGTAATTATGCTGTCAGTGGCCCAGTTCCCTCAGATGAATGCAAAAAAAGGACTATAGCGGAGGTCATGAAGTTGAATAAAATCTAGGTGGTAACTAGACTATAAAGTAAGGTACATCAAAAGATTGAACGGGATAGCTCTCTTCATTACGATAACAGTAATAGTAGTAGTGGTAGTCGTAGTATAAGTAGTAGTCGTAGTAGTAGTATTAGTAGCAGTAGTAGTAGTGTTATTATGGTTGTACACTTCCAAACGATCATATTTAATTCAGGCGAGGCTTTACAAACAAGAAGGATCAGGTACCATTTAACCCTCACTGATCCCACTGTTCGTAAGGTCTTTCCTGGGCTTAGTAAATTAGCCTGACGATTTACGAAGAAAATTGGGAAAAACACGTCCTCGGGTTGAATGGATTAAGTTCATGATCACGGGAACCTGAGGGAAAGAAGGGAAATTACCCTGAGTCATCTTTTCAGTACGATGACCTGTTATCTATTATATTCTTGTTTCCGCCATACGATTATTAATTTAGGAATGTCGTCAGAAACACACACACACACACACACACACACACACACACACACACACACACACACACACACACAATTCCAACGCCATATAAACGCTGCCCATGAATAAAAACTTTTCTCCTCACTATCCAAAACTGTCCAAGCCTTTTATTTTTATTTTAATATCTCTTCGTTTTGCCGCAAGCCCTTCTCTTTTCACTGCAGATATTTTCATTTTTTCTCACATTTTGTTTTTTCTCTCGCTCCACTCACGCAAGCCAGCGCCGTAGGATTTATTTTATTTCCTCCCCCTTACCCCATGCACATATCCTCCATACTCATACCTCCATCCAGGCTATGCACGAATTCTTCCTTCCACATCAGATTTATTTTATTCCAGCCCTCTCAGCCCCATCCACGTATTCCCTCCTCCCCGCTTCACTATGCACGGATTCCCCGATGCCGCCCCGTTGGATTAGTATTCCGGCGTTCTGGAGCGGAGTTTGGGTAGGCGGGATGGAGAGTTGTGTTGATTTTGTCTGTGAGTTGGACACGGCTCACAGATCTGGAGGCGGGGAAGCGGGGGATTGAACTTGATCCGTTTTGCAACTTTATAACTCCGTTCCCGTTCTTTTGTCACTTTTTCTCCATACCATACTTTAGGTCTCTCCTTTTTGAAAATTTAATCTTAGTTGTACCTAGGCTACTTATCATATCTCTGTCTCTGAATTCACCGTGTAGTCTATATACTGATACTTTATATAATGCATGTATGTGTATGTAAATAGATTACTGTTGTCTTATTACCTTTTTATATTGTATAGCATCACACCCACCCATATTTCACGGCTGAAGCACTGGTACAGACAGTCTTAATTAGCTATTTTATTATCGTAATATCATTCTGCACTTGTTAATAGGTTTTTATTATTTTTCGAATTTTTGTGTGATTAATATTCAAGCATCAGCCGGGATGTGATAACAAAACAACTCAATTTGCTCACCAGTTTGATCTGTTTAATAACCTGATCTTGCCATTATTTGATCCATCCAATTGTGCAGAGAGAGAGAGAGAGAGAGAGAGAGAGAGAGTTGGGTGCGGGAGTAGTGTTCTGTACGAGTATATACGAGCGAAACTAGTGCCCTAATTGCCTGCTATACTGTGTGGAGGTACGAGAGAGAGAGAGAGAGAGAGAGAGAGAGAGAGAGAGAGAGAGAGGTGGGCGGGGGAAGGGGGGTCATGCCGTTGTTGGAGTTAAGTGGCCACTCCCTGTGCCTAATGTGTTTATCCCAGCCATGGCCTAATTGATGCTTATGTCACTTAGGGTTCCTTTGACCCACTTACATTGCAAACCTTTGATCCAGTAAAATTGCACGATAAGTTGCAGAGATCGGAAATTTAGGACCAGCTTTTGTTCCTGCGCTCTTTGTGACCCCTTTTAGCCCTGATTGCTTCGAGAGGAATAAACTCTTTTAAAGACAGCAAGACTAATGGTTTAATAAGTCGTCGCTCTGAACGGGTTAGTGGAGAGTATTTACAACATCCATACGAGATATCTTCCCTAAGCTAATTAAGATATTCTGACGCGAGAGGGGAATACTATCGAATACCAAGTCGCAGAATTACAAAATATAGTTCATTCAGTATGACTTGGCAGATATTGTCGTCCTTTTGTATCCTGAATCACAGAGCTCAGTAATGGGGTGTGTCAGGACTTGTATTCTACTGTACATCCTTTATAGCATTTTTTGTGACAAGTGTAATTATGTCAGATTATCTTATGTACATCTAAGCACTGAGGATGAGAGATGGCAGTTAAAGTGGGCAGAATAGAGACCATTAGACCGTGAAGAGTCTGGGGTCCCCATCCTGGTCAGTTACGGAGGCTCCTAGCACCTCTTCCTGAGTGACTTATTTTTGGATATGGCTGGTTAATATCAAATTTTGCCTTACGTACTCAGAGTATGGCGATATTGGAGTGATTTAAGAAACGAGAAATGATAGTAACGTATAATAAGCAAAATAAATCGCTTAGGAAGGCCTGTTAGGGAGCTTCCTTAGCCGATGAGAAGTCAGTATCATGTATTGAATTTATTGATATATACATTTTTGACAGTATATTTTTTTTATTAGTGTATTTTTTTCACTTTCCCTTGACGGAGAGTTCGGTGGTGTATAGGTTAGTGCATCCAGATTCTACGAGGAAGAACCAGGGTTTAACTGCCTTGCCTGTCAGACTGGTGGACTCAGCTTGTTTCCACGACCCCCGTCCTTGTTCATCCAGCAGCACAGTTGGGGACCTGGACGTAAACCAGTTAAAGCGAGTCGTGTTCTAAGGGAATAGTAGGACCAAAAAAAAAAAAAGTTCTCTCTCTCTCTCTCTCTCTCTCTCTCTCTCTCTCTCTCTCTCTCTCTCTCTCTCTCTCTCTCTCAGTTCTTGCCTACTGCCGGACGATTATATTCTGCCTGAGCGGGTCTTGTCGAACTAAAGGGGTTAGATAATAGCCCTCATTGATTCCTTCATTGCTGGACCGCTCTCCCAAGTTGCATAAAATATTCTGGAAATAAGAAAGATTAGATTAAAATACGTCATCAGATTGAGGTGATTTATGATTCTCGTGCTGTTGGTAGGTATGAAAATAAAGCCTCCTTATTTTGACTCATATTTTTTATTTACTTATTTATTTTGCCAGGCAGGGTGTGATGGCAGCAGATTGTTCCATATTTCTGTAGCCTGTTTGTACCCCCGTGTTTGTACCTGTGTAGTATATTTGCACATTTTTCTTAGCACTTTGTTTGCCTCTTTGACACACTGACCGATTCAATGCTTTGGTGAGAAAAATGGAAGGTTTCTTAGTGCTCCTCAATGTTGATTTTCTTATGTTGACTTTGTGTGTTGTTATGCTTGAGCTTTTTGACGTTGCTTTTTTTTTCTTATTTCTTCGTCATTGGTTTATTTTTTGTAGCGTTTTATGTTTTTTTATGTTTTTTATGTTGATTTTTAATGTAGTTTCTTTTATTTTACTTTTTCCACTTGCTATTTTTATTGAATTTTTGTTTTGCATTTTGTACTGTTCAATTTTACCTTTTTTTTTTTACTGGTAATTATTTTTATTATCACCATCTTAAATTTTGCTTTTATTTACCGAATTTATGACACTTTTTCACTATTATTTTTTACTGTTTATGTTTGCTGTTTCTTTTATCAGTTGCTGCTTTCTTCAAATCCATGTTTTTTTTTTTTTTTTTTTTTTTTTTTTTTTTTACTCTGTTACTGCTACTTTCTATTACCCTTACTTTCACCATTACATTTATCGATTATATTGTCGCTGTACACTGTTACTGCTACTTTCTATTGCCCTTACTTTCTGCATTACATTCATCTATTACATTTTGTTTGTGTTTTTTGCCAATAATATTTAACTTCTACCCGTATCACTTGCTTTTTTTCAACTCTTTCAGTTTCATCCTACCCCAACATTTCGTAACTTAGTATTGTGACTCTCCCGCTCTGCTTGTGTCCTCTGCATTCTTTGGCGTTGAAGGCCAGTTGACATTTCGTTGCGACAGTCGACAGTTTTGTTCATTTCGGGCTGCAAAGTCAACCTGTCAATTTGTCCTAAAATGGATTACCGATAATTGGTGTGTGTGT
Organism: Coenobita brevimanus; assembly: GCF_032717465.1. Classification (NCBI taxonomy): domain Eukaryota; kingdom Metazoa; phylum Arthropoda; class Malacostraca; order Decapoda; family Coenobitidae; genus Coenobita; species Coenobita brevimanus. The sequence continues at coordinate 38,732,796 of NC_137023.1, forward strand.
GTGTGTGTGTGTGTGTGAGAGAGAGAGAGAGAGAGAGAGAGAGAGAGAGAGAGAGAGAGAGTGTGTGTGTGTATTTGCCAGGTTCTTCTTTGTGTGTTACTTTTACTCTACTTTTAAGGCTAATGTGGATGACGATACGAATAGGTTTATAAAGGCGTTACAGTAACAGTAGTCATAACTGAATTATATTTAAGACTTAGTTCATTATCACGAGTGCATTTTTGTCTGCGGCGATAGCCAGCAGGTTTATGAGTGGCCAACGTTCCTTCTCCTCTTCTTTTTTTTTTTTTTTTTCTTCTTCTTCTGGCGGATTTGTTAAAAGGAGGCTTTGGTGACATGACAGTGGTACCATATATGGTATTTGACACCGAATATCCAAATCTGCCATCAGCTGACACCTGAGTTGGCGCCATCAAGTAACAACTTTAGTAAAAGTGCTTAATTTAAGCCTATTGAGACTTAAAAGTGGTCCCATAAATGGTCATTTGACTTGAAGAATCCAAATTTGCTGTCAGCTGACCCCACTGGTGGCGCCATCTAGCCTCGCCGCAGGTCCCAGAGCAATTCTACTCTTGTTAACTTATACTCACTTAGGCACTCGGTTCCAGTCAATTCCTAGTTAGTCATAGGCAGGTTAGTCTTATATTCACACATTAACACAGTTTTTCTTTCATCATCATTTATACGTGCTCTTACTGAGTAATAGTCTTACACGTACCTTTTTTTCGAATTAGTCACTTATGCATAAATGGTCTTTAACTCATATCCAACTGTTGGCATAACCTCTCATTCACAATTGGCTATTCATAGACCGTATTTAATCATTCACCCCGGCATTTATCGACCTTTAACCACACAAATTCAAGTATTACACCCCATCATTCGTTACTACATGCAGTCTTGTGGAGGTAAATTTTCATTATGTTTCTTCTCTCCAGACAGTTTTATTACCATAGGCGAGACTTTTTTTTTTTTTTTTTTTTTAACTAGGAGGGTCATATTTAGTTTTTACCGACCTCTTTGCCATAAAATATTTATCAAGATAACTCATTACGAGATGGCAAGAGCAATCCAGGTAAATACATCATCATATTGGTAGGGCTTAATGTATCGATAACGACCCTCACAACCCCTCATTACCTGCCTCCCCGCCGAGTATTGCACCTGGTCACTTCATTGGTACATTCACACCTGACTGCACTCTTAACTCATTGATAACTACACCCACACCCTCTCATCTGGTCCCATTACAGCTGGTTCGCACGCACGATCACAATCATACATACCACAGCCACGTGTCATTCATAGCTGCACGCACAAACACTGGCTCTAACCTGTTTACACCAACGCACTTTTATCACGACATTTTTCATACGTTTTCCTAATGTCAGTAAAACACACACGCATAACAGCTCAGTCTTGCTCACAATAGTGTATAATAACGAACTACACAAGCTCACAACCAAAGTCATTCTTACATTATCCCAGCCACAAGTACACACTCTGTCACTACGACACTAAAATATTCATTTACACACACACACACACACACACACACACACACACACACACACACACACACACACACACACACACACACACACACACACACACACACACACACACACACACACACACACACACACACACAAACGAGCAAGGGTAATTTCGGGATCGACCTTTGCCTCGTGTCTCTTGAAGGTTATATTAAAAAATCTTGACAAATGCTTTCGTGGAAGTCAAGAGGTAATTTGTGTGTGTGTGTGTGTGTGTGTGTGTGTGTGTGTGTGTGTGTGTGTGTGTGTGTGTGTGTGGTTTCTTATTTTTTGTGTATATAATGAAGGTTCCCGTATCACGTACTTTTATTTTGTTTCTCTGTCTCTGTCTGTCTGTCTGTCTGTCTCTCTCTCTGTCTCTCTCTCTCTCTCTCTCTCTCTCTCTCTCTCTCTCTCTCTCTCTCTTTCAGTATTTGTGTGTGTGTGTGTGTGTGTGTGTGTGTGTGTGTGTGTGTGTGTGTGTGTGTATGCATTTACAAGTGGCATTTGGCCTCTTTTGCTTCACGACATTCCTAAACCTGGCAAAGAGAGAGAGGGAGCATGTGTATTCTGTGCTGGAATGCATATATTATAATTTGCCTCCTTCTGTGATGCATTTGCTCAGTCGTTTTCTGGTGTTGCGCAAAAAAACAGTGAACATCAAGCGACATGCCAGCCCCTCGCCTTCCCGGAAACTCCCTCCCTTAGCAAATTTAATGAAGTCATCCCGAGTTTTATGCGGAAATTACGGAGACCTGATATAATGCGGATTTAAGTCATTGTTCCCTTTGTGGTCGGGGTTGGAGGACGTATTTTTCCCGATTACTGAAACCTGGTGTAATACGGAATTTAATTATGGATCGCTTTGTTTTCGGAATAGCGAAACTTTTTTTTGCGGATTACTGATGCACGATAGGAGACGGGCCGATGTTATGAATTTCTTATCGGACCTGCAAGATATATATATATATATATATTTATATATATATATATATATATATATATATATATATATATATATATATATATATATATATTTTTACAGATAATTGATACTCAGAATAATACGGTACGAAGTTTGCCTATTCTTTACGATGATTCAGTTTTTTCTTCTTTTCTTTCAGTCTTTAGGTGATTATACATATATGGCTTGTAGGTGATGTAGGAACTGGAGGAAATAGGTTCATTCATTAATAGATTCATTCATTAATCCTTCATTATTGAGATTTCTTCCCAGGTTGAATAAAATCGTCTGGAGGAAATAAGAATAAGATGATATAATTTCGTCATCGTATTAAAAAAAATTAAATTGTTGATCTTTCACTGTTAATGTTGCATCCCAAGTTGAGTAAAATCGTCTGGAAGGAGAAAGAAAGGGATCTAATAACGAAGAGAAAAATCGTAAAAGGAAGAGTGAGATCGTAAGAGGAAGGAGATCGTAAAAGGAAGAATAAGATCGTAAAACACATCATAGTACTGAAAGGTTTAAATCCCCCTCACTACGATCCCCATTAATGGTATTATTCTTCGTAACTCCAGACGATTTTCGACAATTCCATAAAAACGTAATGGATTGAAAGGTTTATTGAATACCGTATCTAACCCCTCCAGTTCGAAAAATGTCCCCTATAATAAAAATCGTCTGGAGGTAGGAAGAATAAGTGAAATAAAACGTCTTAAGGAAAGGAGAGAGAAAAAAAAAAAACACAATCCCACCAAGAAGATGAAAATTAATATCTATTTTATGAGAATTCAGACTTTTTTCCCCGTCTGCCCTAAGCGTTGATTTGCGACACTGATTGGATTATTAGGGACAGGCGGCGGGTAAATTATTAGTTTATGTTACAGGAACTTTGTAATTAGCTGAGTGGCAGAGTTAATTACAGTATTATTTTTTAATGGAGGAAAACTGTACATGGTAGCACACGCAGAGCAGGGAAGGAAGTTGACATAAGTTACCTAGCACACACACACACACACACACACACACACACACACACACACACACACACACACACACACACACACACACACACACACACACACACACACACACACACACACACACACACACACACACACACACACACACACACACACACACACACACACACACAAGCTAAATATGCTCTTATCTACCCATGCCGAATATACGAGCAAAAGACCCACAAACAGAGAGAGAGAGAGAGAGAGAGAGAGTTCCCCCGGGCCGAATAAAGGTGCGGGCCGGCTTGGGTAATGCAGTGGTGGCTTTTGGGTTAACTCGTCCTGGGAGCGACCTCGACGCTGACATTTTTTCTTCTCTTTATCTTGAGGTTTTTATCCCGTTTTAAGATGATTTTTTTTCCTCTCTCTCATGCCACACAAACATCTCTGGTATGTTCGTCTCTCTCTCTCTCTCTCTCTCTCTTTCTCTCTCTCTCTCTCTCTCTCTCTCTCTCTCTCTCTCTCTCTCTCTCGAATTACCGTAACATTTCCCCCCCCTGTCATATTATGGGGGCTCGCTGAAATATGCCGGGTGAGGGGGGGGGAGCACAAGGAATCCAGCTCCTCATTACGGCATTTGTCAGGAAAAATGCTGAAGAAAGGAGGAAGGAGGAAGGTCTAAAATGCTCAAGGAAAGAGAAAGGTCCAAGATACTGAAGGAAGGAGAAAGGTATAATGTGCTGAAGGAAAGAAAACGGGAGGAAAAATGATAAATCGTGAAGGAAGGAATGGCGGGAGGAAATTATAAAATTCTGAAGGATAGAGGGAGGGACACTGAAAACCCTGAAGAAATGGGCGACAGAAATGCCGAGAAAGGTGATATGTATATGTAGGAGACCAAAAATGCTGAAGGAGGGAGGGAGGATAGGAAGGAAGGAGGGAGGGAAGGAAGGAAGGAGGAACACTTAAAATCTTGAAAGAAGGAGGAAAGAGGAACTTAAAAATGCTGATTGAAAGACTGAGGCAAAAAATGGTGGGCCGATTCTGTGATGCACTAATTTTTTTTATTTGTCCAGGTCACGTAATGTCTTTTTTTAGTTTTTGCATTTTTATTTTCTTCTCCCTTCTCATTTAATTTATGTATTTTTTATTTTTTATTTTTTATTTTTTTTTGCTTTCGTTATCCATTTGCGTCATGTAGTTTTGTTTGTGCATTTCCCCTCCCCCCGCTTTTTTTTTTTTTTATTCGTGTTTTCTTTTTACTTAATTTTTTGGTCCTCTTTTTGGCTGCTTCCTTTTCTATATTCATGTATTCCGGTCACGTCAATGTTATTTCAGTTTTTGCGTTTTTCCTTCTTCCTCTTTTCCTTTTTTATTCATTTGTGTTTAAATTGTTTTTTTAATTGAGTTTTTTATTCATTTATTTATGTCAAATCATTAGTTCTTCAATTTGTTCTTATACTCTGTTTTGGTTCTTTATTTCAATATTTTCTTTCTTTATGCAAGTCACGTCGATTCTGCACTTCTGTTCTTTTTTTTCTTTTTTGTCTTTTGTTCTGCGTGGTGGTCGGGTGAATTAGGGCACTCCAACAGGCTGTGGCCCATAAGGATTTAAGTCTGAGGGAAGGTTTGGGTTTATTGCTCGCTTAATGACACTCAGGGGTGAGCGACTATGCACTTTAGTCTTGAATACGTGGACTGATTAGCCTAGCCCCGGATCCTTAGCTTCCTGATGGGGCAATAAAGACTTGGATTTCGTTCGTATGAAGCGATATTTTCCTTATATTCATATTTAAAGAGGCGCTCATATCCTTATCTCTTTAATTATGCAGGTAATATATATTTTTTTTTTTCATATTTCATTATCGTTTGATACTTTATTTTTCTCTACGAATATTAACCTCTTGAATCAGACGAGTTTTTTTTACGTGTTTTTCTATATCCATGCGATCTTATTAAGCTTACGAGACTAGCTGAACTGGAGAGGTTAGACAAAGCACACACCAACCCCTTACTTTAGGAGACTTCTAAGCTGAATAAATCCTCCAGCAGAAACAAGAATAAATTGGATATGGCGTCCTCTAGGTAAAGGGGTTAATTTATTCTCATTAACCAGGCCACGTTAGTTTTCTTTTACGTTATACCATATTTTATTTATTTATTTATTTTTTCTGGGATGTTTGCATTTTTCTGTCTTTCATCTCATTTGGGCGAGGGATCCTTTTTGCTCGTTAATGTTTTGGGGGGGATTTCATTTTTTTTCTAACTTTAATTTTTTGCCTTCATCATCTTCATCATCATCATCATCATCGTCGTCGTCGTCGTCGTCGTCGTCGTCGTCGTCCTGTTCCTCACTGATAGTCTACATGAGATATAAGGGGTTCAGAAGCAGGAGGAGAAAAGCATAAAAAAAAATATCTGGATCATTTTTTTTTACCATCACCTAATATCAGCTTTTTGTTGACTATAATTGTATATTTTTATTTTTCAGCCTTCACTGATCTATTGGTATTTATTCATTTTTTTTCTCGTGTGTATTGATTTCAAGTAATCAGGTTTATTTTTATGAACTAGTTTTTTTGTTAATTTCCTTTACCTTTTCACTTCCACAGTAAACTTGGTTCTCTCTCTCTCTCTCTCTCTCTCTCTCTCTCTCTCTCTCTCTCTCTCCAAGTTTTTAGTCTTTAGTCCAGGCTTCCTCATTCGTAATTTTTCTTCATTGATCTCCGCGCTCGTTTCCACTGCAAATGTAGAGTCCAGCATTCATTTCCAGGAGAGAGAGAGAGAGAGAGAGAGAGTCCGAGCACTCCTATCTCGGTCTCTTGCAAAATCTCGAGAATCTTGCTATTTTGTATAACCTTCCACCTTTATCCTGTGAAGTAGGAAGACATGCTTTATTTTTTTATTTAATCTTGCAAAGGAAGATAGTTTTTTTTATCTTTCTTTTTTTATTTATTTGTTAAGGGAACAACGACATAAACTTCATTTGCATTAATCTGCTTTTGCTATTTTATTTTTGCTTCTTTCAGGCGATTTTTTGCCCAGCTTTTAGGAATGATCAGTCATAGAGAGTGTGGGCGTCAAAGTATCTATTTACTCCTTCAGAGCTCGAGACCCCTAAGGTGGATATAATTGTGTTGTAGTAGCAAGGAGAAAACATAAATAGTGATTGTGTGTGTGTGTGTGTGTGTGTGTGTGTGTGAGAGAGAGAGAGAGAGAGAGAGAGAGAGAGAGAGAGAGAGAGATTGTGGTTTGGTATTGTATGTATATGTATGTATGTGTGTGTGTGTCCGTGTGTGTTTTTTTCTTTTCTTTTTTCTTTTTTTAG
>NC_137023.1:38744584-38779584 GCF_032717465.1 Coenobita brevimanus
CACGAAGCAGCTTCTGGTTCTTGATCTTCTCCCAACTACCTAACTTTCCACCATATCATGCTGCCTTGTAACGAAAACTGAAACTGAGTGTGGAGGCTGCTAGAGAATTGAATTAAGGTGTGTTAGTGGCCAGATGAACGTGTGGAAATGAGAATATGTTATGGCATGTGTCTGAAAGTCTAGGCAGTACAGTCGAAATGGAACAGTTATTATGTATGGGTAGCATAAAATGAATAAGAAACAGAATCATGAAAGATGTGTAGTACGGAATTCATAGGTCAGATAGTAAAAGTCTGTGCTTAGAGGTGGAGGAGTGACAAGGGTAAACGTGAGTAAGACTGAATGTCAGAGGAGTGTTAAGCCGGAAAGAATTCATGGGCTTGGTATATTGATGTGTGAGATATCGATGTTTGGAAGTTGTGCAAGAAGTATCTGACGAGGGATCATTCTGGATACACGAAGTACATGAAGGTGAACTTGATAAAAAGTTGAGTTACTTGTTTAATGTTTCTGCTTTGGTTTTTCTCTGTTTCTGAATCCATCCTAGTCCCATCCCTTATATGGGCGTTAGGAGTGAAATGGTGATTGTTGATGATGATGATGATGAAGTACCTATCAAAGTGTAGGGTTTAATACTCCCGAAGGGCCCCAGTGAAATGCAGGCCGTCTTTTAGAACCGCCACACCACTAGGAAGTTATGAGGGGACGTCGGCGAGGTTAAAATATTCGCCAAGACTCCCACACGGGCGAACTCCGGCACCTGATAAGCGACCTGCGGAAAACGCTTAAGGTAACTAAGTTTGTTCAGGCCTTTGGAGACGGTGAGTGAAACTGGGTGAAGGGATGCCGTCAAGGGGACATACATTATCCATGGTGGGCGAGAGGCACGAACGCTATTCTCATTTTTTTCATTATTTTCATATTTATCATCCTTTTTCCCCGTTCCCCCCAAGCGAGATTGCATATAAAGCCCCCGTCATGGTACGCGAGAAAAATGGAGTCTCGGAAACGTGACCTGCCGCGCTGGAACGCAAACCGGATATATTGAACTGACGACCGTAATAAGTGACGCCTCTTTGTTGCTGCAGTCATGTGGAAGAACTCTGGCGTTGTATTGAATTTGGCTCTTTAATTTATTTTATTTTATTATTATTATTTTTTTTTTTGACGCTCTTTCATCACTTCTCCCAACTAAGTTGGAGGAGGTTATGTATTCACCTATGTTTGTCTGTTTGTTTGTCCGTTTGCTTGTTTTTGTGTACAAGATTTGTGAAAAAAAAAAAAGTTATCGACTTCCTGTGAAACTTGGTGGATAGGTGGGAATTCGATTAAGGAAGAATTGATTAGATTTTGAAGTGGATCAGGATCCTGATGCAGGAAATCTTAGTAATATTATGTTGTCGGAGGTAAGCGCTCTCTGAATGCCTTCTAGTTTTACAACATAAAGCGGATGTAAATTGGTTTGCCATGTATTCTTTGCGTTCGTCTGCACCCGTCCGTACGTATGGTCTTGATGACGTTGCAGAATTATATTCGAAGACGAAGAAATAAATGGGATTATTATATATTTTACAGTTTTTTTTTTTTGCCTCTCGTAGCCTGTCCACGACTCTTGACACGAGTATTCAAAAAATATCGATATCAGTGGAAGAATATCAGAAGTATTGCATGAGCTGTCAGCCGTGTGAGGGGAGGGCAGATGTAACTGGATTGGAAATTAATGGTTCCCTGTTTCCCTCCAATCATCCTATTACCTGAAGTCGCATTGGTTCCTGCATGGGGATGCGTCCACAAGATTACCCTCGACTAAACTAACTGCAGGCATTTCCCTCCCTACGCAGCGACAACCCCTCCTCCCGTAGAGTGTCGGCCCCCTATGTACCCTAATTTGATAGTGTGGGATGGCTGCAAGGAGATGAGGCAGGTAGAAAATCAGGCTTTCCCTTGTGTCAGTGCTTACCTCTGCCTTGAATGAATTTTGGAGAAGGGGGATCAGTGCACAGAATAGATCATATTTTTCTCACTCCTTCCCACGATCTAGATAATTTTCGTGTGTTGAGGGACTGCTGATTCGGAATTACTTGTGTTTTTTTCTGCTTCATGTTCTACTTCCTATAACCCATTCCTGTATTTTTTTTTCTTGCCTTCCTTTTCACGTCCATTGATTGCATGGTTGATTACTAATTTCACCAAGCAGCCAATATGTCTGCTCTCGTCCCACCAGCAGTCTGTACCGTTCCCTGAGCACACGAGAGAGGGGGGCGCAATATGCAGACAACCCTGTATTTCTGTGGATGTAAGAATATTCACACGCCTTCATTTCGTCCCCTATAAAGATCAAGAGGGTTTCATTCCTGCCCTTTCTCTCTCTCTCTCTTCCCCTCCTCTTTGTCCTTCCCACACGAGAAGGGTTGATTTAATAGACAGCAGGGTGGCGGGGGAGAAGAGCAGTGAGACCGAGATGCAGACCGGGTGAATTGCCGAAGTGCTGAGAAATAATTCTTTCCCCGTGGATCAGATGAATTTTATTGGGTTATTCTAGCAGCTTACAGACGATTTTATTAATATTGGAAATGGCGTCTTTTACTGAAGACATTAATGAAGGCTGTATCTAACCCCTCCAGCTCGAAAGTAAAATCGTCTGAAACGTGCAAGATAATTATAAGAGAGATGTGCAAGATAATTATGAGAGAGACGGCACCGTTTTGAAGTGAATATGGAGGTAGAAAATGAGCTCTTTCTCGATTCCTCTTTCCTTGCAAGTATTAAGGGAACTTCACTCCTGCTCCGCCTTCATCTCCCTTTACCTTTTTACCCTCCCACGACAGAACGGTTGATCTAATAGCAAGAGTGGCTCAGAGGAGAAGAGTTAGACCAAGAACCAGACTTTCCTTCGTGCTGTAGTGCCTTTTTTGTACTCTGACAAAGATCCTTAACCCTTGTTAGCTCCCTTAATGGCCTATTGGAGGATCGATTTCACGAATAGCCAAGAAGACTCGTTCCGTCCAAATAAAAGTGCCATTAAATTTCATACAATCACGACTTAATACACAGGCTGTTTGGAGTGACCCAGTTGTGTTAGGTAAAAAAAAAAAAAGCGAGTATACTCAATAACTCATCGCTGAATGTGTTTACGGAAAAATATCGACGTATTTCTATGGAAATGAAAAAATGGGCACCCCTTCAGTTCCTCCTGGCGCCGTGTGAGTATCAAGAGGGCTTCATTCCGGGCCTTTCTCCCTGCCCTGCCCTGGCTCCCCGGCTCACCCCTGCCAGGCATTCAGGTCGCAGCAAAACACCAATTCATTTATCTGGCAGTTCAGGCGGCGAGAAGGGGGTTGGTCCGGCGGTCTCTGTTCATGTCTGTGCCGTCCAGGGAGGGAATGGGATGGGTTTCATTCCTCTGTCCATTTTCCTCCTATACCTCCTTTTCTTCCTTCAGTACCCTCCTTCCTACTCCTTTTCCTTCTGTTCTCCATCCTCTTCCTTACCGATTTTTTTTTTTACTCATTTTTTTTTTTCATTTCTTCGTGTTCCATCCGTTCCCTTTTATATTCTCTTCTTTTTCCACTGTTTCCCTCCTCCTCCTCCTCCTCCTCCTCCTCCTCCTCTAAACTGAGCAAGCTTTTTTTTTTCTTTTCTCCTTTCATTGCAGGGTACAGTACATCATTCACACAGGCATATGATACACTTACCCAAATTCCCTCTGAGGTTAAACACGCACATGTTTTTGCTGATAACACACACACACACACACACACACACACACACACACACACACACACACACACACACACACACACACACACACACACACACACACACACACACACACACACACACACACACACACACACACACACACACACACACAATTTTTATCCAGTCTTTTGCTTCCATAATCCGTTTCTTCTGCAAAAGCAATTTCGTCCAATTCAGCAGTTCCCCTCCCATTGGTTGCCTCTCCCGCCTTCCTCGACCAATAACGTCAAAGAAGAACGTTAATTCACTGAGAGAGAGAGAGAGAGAGAGAGAGAGAGAGATCTTTTATAACCAATCCACTTTTTTTTTTTCCTATGCTTCTCTTTGTGTTCTTATGCTCCTTGGACTTCTCTTTCTGCTTTTTGTGTCTTTTTCTTCCATTAATCACTTTCTTGGTATATAATGAAATAAAATGAAGGCAATGTGGCTAGTCTCTCCCTTTCAGTGGCAGGCAGATTAACCTTCCTTCACGCTTTACCACGGTAGAGCAAGATTAATTCGTGTCTTTTGTTAAGGTATAGAGATGGACTACCACTCAACCCCGCCTTGTGGTACTGAGTCCAACCTTTATTACTTTTATTGATCCTTAGTCCGGTGTTCTTTAATTGTTTCTGCTGCCACGTCTGTCAGTGTGATGGCGTCTCTTATTTTTTTTTTATTATTCGTGAGATCACTATAATTTTAAGTTCAGGAAAAAAGAATAACTGTACTTTTTACCCTAACTTAGCCCTGATTTTCGTCCTTTTGAAGCATAATTCACGTATGTCAGTAGCATTACAAGACAGTACTACGGCTAAACATACTTTCCTTAGCACTTCTTCTTGGGGAGCATCTTATTCTAGGTTTTATTCATTTTTACAACGCGACGTGCAATGTGGAGAGAAAGCATTTTGGGGCCAAATTAATGTAAAATGAGTAGAGGACAGAATGAAGTAAATGATAGAGAAAAGGTTAAGTTAAATAAAGTAGATATAGGGAGGGCGAAGTTAGAATAAAATGAGTTTTGAACTAAAAGAAGTATATTATATAAAGAAAGCAAGTTTTGGCCAAGTTAGAGTAAAATAAGAATGAATGGAACAGATCATCCTTCGCTCTCCAATGACATTATAGTTTGGCATTAACTCGTATGCAAGGACGGTATCACATTTTTTCAAGCCTTCGATCTCAGGCCCGTGCAAGGTCGTGTGGTTAAGTTGGTCGTGGTGGGTGTCGTGATGGAGGGTCGTCTGCAGTTGCCAACATACGCGACAGAGGAAGTAAATCTTATTTGGCAGTTTTTACTTAGGCACGCTAATTCTCTCTCTCTCTCTCTCTCTCTCTCTCTCTCTCTCTCTCTCTCTCTCTCTCTCTCTCTCTCTCTCTCTCTCTCTCTCTCTCTCTCTCAATGGACTCCTTTGTGCAGCCAATAGAATGATTACCCTTTCGTGCCACTGCCAGCTTGTGGTATCTTCCCATTTAGTTAACACTACTGAAGACTTGAATGTTGTGAATGAATGTAATGCACTGTATATTAAGCCCATTTTTCACTGCACACACACCACTGACAGTTTCTTACACCCTATAATTTCCCGCTGCGGTATGTTCTTTAAGTTCTGTTCTGCTTCTCCATGAACGTACCCACCACATTTTAGCCTGGAAAACCGGGACAGGATGAGAGATGGTTGGACTGTCGATATTGGTGTTAGAGAAAAATCGCGCTGTCTCCCGTCATTATATATCAATCGACCAGACCATAACGACTGACAAGCTAAGCAGGTCGGATACAAGCCTCGGGAAGCTAAGAGGGATTAAGAGAGGGGGACAGAATAATCATTGTTAGCAAGAGGGGGGAGAGGACGAGGGTGAAGGGGGGCTGAGGAAGGGAGAAAGGGAGCTGAGGAGGGGGAAGAGTGGGAGGAGGAGGGGGTGAAGGGGGGATGAAGGGAGGTGAAGGGGGCTCTTGACACGAGAAGGAGAAGGTTGTCCGTAAGAAAAGAGTTGGTGCTTAAGACAAGGATGTAAGGTGGGGTAGAGGGGGGGTGGATCGATGAGGGGGAAAGAGAGAAGAGGAGAGGTAAGAGGAATATTGATGAGAGAATGTGACAAGAAGAGGAAAGAAAGATGAGACTAAGAGGGAAGAGAGAAGCTGAGAGGAAGTGAGAAGAGAGGAGGGAAGACAGAAAGAAAAGAGGGGAAATGAGAAGAACTTGAGAAGTGAGGGCAGAGGGGATCAATGGAAAGAAAATGAGAGGAAGAGAGAAGTGAAGAGGTTCTTGTTGTGCGAGAGGAGGGAGTGCATTAAAGGAGAGGGAGGGGAAGCAGGCAGGGAAAAAATGCAGAGGTAGACCAAGAAACTTTAAACTGGGAACACACACACACACACACACACACACACACACACACACACACACACACACACACACACACACACACACACACCATCACCCCAACCCCGTATGCAACGACACGGTAGGCAAAACCCAGTGAATAAGACCCCTTGATCCCTATCGACAAGGCCGCTCAATATTGCACAAGAAAAGTGACCTCGAAGCCCATGGGAGAAGCCACAAATATAGCCGAATACGAGATCACGTCAGGAGCGGCGGGAGTAAAGGCGATCCTTATGGACTCTCACTGTGCAAAAGGAAAAGATTCTGATTCTCCTTTTCTTTTCGTGATACCAGGATTTTTTTAAGTCACAATTTTTTATTTATTTATTTATTTTTCTTAGAGAGAGAGAGAGGTTGGAATATTTGTTACGATTTGGTGACTTATCAGTGTATCAAAAATCAGTCTGCTTATCTGTCTCTGTCTCTTTGCCTCTCTACGTCATGGTCAGTTTGTGAAGGCAGGGCTGTTTACCTACCTGTCTGTATCTCGAGAGCGGGGGAGTAGATGGGATTCTGTTAGACTCTAGGAAGGCAAAAGGGAATAATCATGCTTTTTTTTTTTTTTTTAGGCTCGGGTTAATTTCCGCTCTTTACCCATTTTTTTTTTTCAAGTTTTCTTTCTTGGTGAGGGCATAGGTGTGTGTTAGTTTGTCCGTCTATGTGTATATTAGTTTTCATCCTATTTGCATCTCTGTGTATATGTCTTCAGGAAGGATTACGGTATTTTTCTTCTTATCTGTTTAGCAGTCTATATTATCTCTGTATTTATCTATCAGTCTATATCTAGCAGTACAGTACTATCTCTCTGTCTTTTCATCTATTTATCTGTCTATCACAAATATGGCCTAATACGAGATCAGGTCAGGATGCGTGGAAGTAAATGCGATTATTTTCTTCCCTCTGATTGCCAAAAAGAGCAGAGAAATTTTTCTTTTTTTTGAGGTAGCTTCCAGTCTTTACCAACGTTCCTGTTTGCCATTTTCTTTTTTGTTGAGAGAGAGAGAGAGAGTGTGTTAATGGTGAAATCAGAACTCTCATAATGAAGAGGTGAATGGTGACTCCTCCAACCTTAATATTTCCGTCTGAAATCAGCAGGAATAAAAAAGATTACGGAATGGGATTGAGGGGGTTAAGTGTGAGGGAATCGGAATGTTGGGATGGCGGGAATTTTGTCCTGGGTTCGCGAATGCACTGAAGAAGCCCTCCACTTTAAGGCCTGACTGCTGTATTTTTCTTTTTATTTTCATTTTATTTTTTTTCAATGCAGGAATGAGGGTAGGAGTCGAGGGTGCAGTTTCCTCTCTCTCTCTCTCTCTCTCTCTCTCTCTCTCTCTCTCTCTCTCTCTCTCTCTCTTTCTTGTCGACCCGGCAGCTTCCTTCCTGCGTAAAATAACGTCAATTATGACCAGGAACTTGTCATGAGGTTTCTTTAAGTGGCCTTGTGTGTGTGTGTGTGTGTGTGTGTGTGTGTGTGTGTGTGTGTGTGTGTGTGTTTCGTTGTTAGAGTGTGTGCGTCTGTTTTTAAGTGGCGGCTGGGGCTAAAGTGGCCATTTCCTTTAACGTTGTCATTGCAGCGGTGGTAGTGGTGGTGGTAGTGGTAATGGTGGTGGCAGTAGTGGTGGTAGTGGTGGCGGCAGTAGTGGTGGTGGTAGTGGTGGTGGTGGTAGTAATGGTGGTGGTAGAAAAATAAAAGAAAAAAAGACCAAATAATGCACATGTTCATACCCAACCAGCCACGCTCATTTCCCTTCCTAATTCCACGACCTCTGTTACCCTCTTGTCGTCAGAAAGATCCAATTAAATCTGTACCTTCTGCTGTAGAGAGAACAAGAGGGATTGGTAGTTAGAAGCCGTTGATATTTACAAGTCTTCGTGTCCGGTTTATGTGTACCTATATATGTACCTGCCTGTCTCTTCCTCTGCTTATCCGTCTTCCTGTCTGTCTGTTTGTGTCTTTGTAAGTTGTCTGTCATTGTTTTAGGCTGATGAAAAGGTGGAAAAAAATTAAAGTATTTTTTTAGTACACGAGAATCATTTGGGCAATCGTTTTTTGCTAAATCCCCATCTCTCCAAAGATGATGACCCGCAGTTGACAGTGTTGTATCCAGGTCCTCGGACTACATCAGGCTGAATAGGAATCAGGGGAAACAAACTTTGTCCAAGAGTTTGACAGGCCAGAGAATCGAACTTGGGTTTTTCTAGTTCTGAGCTGAACGTGTTCGCCCATCCATAACCCCCCCTACTCACCTCTTAGGGTGAGGGGTGGCCAAAAGAGAGAGAGAGAGAGAGAGAGAATCCAAAAGGTTTCTCATCCTGTTTAGAAACTTTCCCTTCTCCTCCCAAGCACCTCATTTTGGAAGTCTCGCCATCCTCGCTTACCCTGCATGCTCCTGCACTGTGTATCTCCACTGCGTTCTCGGTCTTCCTCTTCTCCTTCAGCCACCTCACTCAGGAACTCTAAAGATCAACGCTAATTAGTCATTGATACGACTGAATCCTATAATTTATTCCTTTACACGGCCGAAGGTCACCATAATTCATTCACGTTCCTCAAAGTCAATACAGTATTTTCTTTTACTCACCGCAAGAGCAACATAGAATATTTTACGCTTCTGAAGCTCAAAATTTATTCTTTTCCGCATTTCCGAAGATAAGCAGTAAGTATTCTACGCGTAAGGAAATAATAAATCCATCACGCGTCTGAAAGTGAAGGAAAATTCTGCACAAGTTTGAGTTTTTGAGCTAATGAATTGAGATAAGGTAATGGCTGGTATTTTGTGCAGTTGCATTCAGTAATTCTGTTATTTGGATGATCTCTGGAACTAAAGAGCTATTAGAGATTTTCTGGAATTTTTTGTAGTCGTTGTCAATCGTATGAGGTGCTGGAGGGGAACGCCTTCGTTTGGCGGCACCGATATGACCCGGTGGCTCAACTGCCTTGTTTTACGAATGACCCCCAGGTACTTCATTGTCTGTCAAACGGTTCACTGTCCCTCATAAGGAGAGTGGTGGACTGCAGTAGAAAGGCAGCTTACATCTTCAGTACGCTGAGTTCACGTTTCAGATGAATCTAGGGCTACAACTACTACTACCAATACTACTACTACTTATACTTGTATGTGTGATGTTTGGAGCTAATGACGCTGGAAGGGAGATTGGATTGTTTTTTAGTACAGCTGTGAGCAGTAATTCCATTGACCTTTTCTCTACGTGACTTTTATTTTGCCTATCTCCAGACGCTTTTACTAAGATTAGGAGAGAGTATTTAATGTGCCCTTCTCTAAGTCCTTCTATACCTGGGTGCTGTGCAAACCTGAATAAAATCGTCTGGCAGCAGCAAGAATGAAGTAGAAATGACGTACTTGTGCTGAAGAGGATTAATACTGTGGGTGCCGGACCTATGAAGCGAGATTGAAGACTGTCAGGAATTTAATATCAGTCGCCGTGGTTCTGTTGTGCCTTGATACGACTGAGGTTCCGAGGTGATGAAGAGAGAAGTCGACCAGCATGTTTATTGCAGACTGGTTTTGCAAGATGTCTGTGGGTTTTGACGCAGTTTCGTTCGTGTGCAATGAAATATTGACCTTGACTGTACGCATGAAAAATAAAAATCCAGACACACGTAAGAGAAATTAAGGATCAGTCAAGAGTTCGTATAAGTGAAAATAATGTTAACTTGATTGTAAATAAGAAAGACTGACAGCCACAGATAAGAAAAATTAAAGAACAATCAAAATATTTAAAATATTAGCTAGTGATCAGAGAAATGAAAGAACATACAATGATAAGAAAAATTTACCAATTCAGTCAGAGAACGTCATATATATATATATATATATATATATATATATATATATATATATATATAGATAGATAGATAGATAGATAGATAGATAGATAGATATAGATAGATAGATAGGTAGATATATATATTTACTTGCCATCACCAGAGGATTGTATTACAGTTAGATTTTTCGAGCAGGAGTGGTTTAATAGAGCCATTATTAATCTAGTCACCAATAATGAGCCTTCATAGCTAAATCGTCCAGGGATAACTGAAATAAAATGTAAAAATCCGTCATCTTAGAGAATGAGACAAGAGCTTTGCAGAGACAAGAGCTTTGCAGAGATAAGAGTAATTTAAGAGCCAACCAAAGACTTGAGAACACGGCATAAGAATCATCCATGAACAGAAAGTATAAATTATTAGCTACATTTATCTCACTGATCTCACCCCACACTCAGACAGCAGTTACTTATTACACAACCACAATTCACGACGACCGAGTAGGAGTGTAGTGAGACATCAAAGGCAACCCACAAAAGTAGCTTGTAATTTTAATCCCCCGAGAGTAATTGTTGTAGTTTAGAGCTCGTTATGTAAGACTAGCCCAACCTGTCACTGCCACGAAATAACCATGCACAGTGACCTTCCTTTACTCTGTGGTTAATACTGTATAGATGATCTCTGACCTCAGGGGCGCTAATCTATATTCCTGCTTTATTTACAGATATCGATTTCGTACGAGAGGTTTTCTTGCAGCTTTTCTCCTGCAGTGCTATCTTGGTGACATGCATTTCGCAGTTTTTTAATGAATGATTGTCACACGGGCGTTTACAAGTCACACTCGCCAGGAAAAGTCGCCAGCAACCCTCAAAGTTTCCGCCAAGATCTAGTTTTATGAGTGTAGCATCCAGAAAAAGCGCTTGTTAGACAGTGTCCACAAGTTACCCCCTTTTAGTTAGCCTTTGGGGCAGCGTAAGGATCATTATTTGCTTCCATTCCACGGTATGTGAAGCGCTTGACGTCTTGGCGAGAATATCAGCGTTTTTTATATTTTACATTTTAGGAACGTCTGCGCCTCTGGAACGTCTGCTTCTTTGTGAGGAATATCAAGAAGTTCAGTTTCTACGGCTAGAAATAGAGGCAGACTGAATTTACACCCGGACTGAATACCCTGGCTTGCTCTCGTTTTCTATGTTAGGAGGGGGACTTTGCGAAAAATGGAAAAGCTAGGCCAATCCATTCCCTGTGGCAATTGGTGTGTAGGTTTTCAGCCCCCGTGCCTCTCCTCGACCCCCGTGGCAATGTGTGGGGGAAACTTTTGGCTCTCCTGACGCCATAACTCGGCCTTGGCAACTGCAGAGGCTTTGGCAGAGGCGGGGTGTGAGGGTTTATGTGGTGATAGCAGAGAGGTACGGGAGGGAGGTAGGGGGAAGTGGTCTTGGTGTGTGTGTGTGTGTGTGTGTGTGTGTGTGTGTGTGTGTGAGAGAGAGAGAGAGAGAGAGAGAGAGAGAGAAGAAAGGGGGTGAAGACACAAGCGCGAGGTGTGTTAAAACAGGGTGAGTGTGGGACCTTAAAAAACGGGATGTAAAGGGGTGTGTAGTGAGACAGAGGGAAGCAACATGAGAGAAAGAGCGAGAAGCCTGTGTGAGCGAGGCTTAGAGCGAGGTAAGAAGACAATGGACTGGGAAGACTGTGGGGGGAATGGTTAGAGCGAGGGTGTAAGGTGAAATGGAAATACGGTGGGGGGGGGGTGTTAGATCGAAAGAACAAGTTTTGAGAGAAGTACAGCTAGGTATTAGGGTGTGGGGGGTGGTGATAGGGAGTCAGGGTGTGAGGGGGTGTAGGGTGAGGAGACGAGTTGAGGGTGGACAAAGAGATCCCAGGTACGGGGAGTCAGGCTGCAGGGTGAGGGGCTAGGGGAAGACTGGATAGGGAAGTGGTGTGAGGGAGGGTACCGAAATACAGTGGGAGTGAGGGGGATGGGGAGGCATGGCTGAGGTGAGGAGGGAGACAGGGAGAGGGGGTGAGAGTAGGGTGGGGCGAGGAGAGAGGGTGAGGGTATGGAAGGCGGGGAGACGGGCTCAGGGTGAGGAGGGAGACGAGGAGGTAGGTTAGAGGGCAGGAGTGGGGGAGAGGTGGAGGTCGTGGGTCAGACATGCAAAACAACTTTATTATGGCCGATGTGTGAAATGAATATATTAATGAATTCCGACTAATGTGTTCTCGACAAAGATTAATAATTTGATGTCACTTTCAGGAAGCCAATTATGTTCTGGTGCTATAATTGCCGCATCCATCATATTAGCCCTGAACATAATGAGTTTTGTAGATTGGAGGGTCCACTTTTAATATAATTGCTTCTAATTATCCGGTGATTATAATTGATAGGAATTGCACTGTCCAGCACTTTTATCACCCTTCCCCTTCTTTCGCCTTTAATCCAGAACAAATGATGTAACAGTTCTTGGTAACGATGATCGTTATTGATTAGACTGTTTTATTCATCGGCATGTGAATCATTGGCCCCGGAGCTGTAGTACTGTCACTGCTATCTTTCATGGTAGGGATAACTTCTTTTTTTTTTTTTTTTTTTTTTAATAGCTCACTGTTATCTCTCAGGGTCAAGATAACTCTTCCTATTTTCCAGCTAATGTCACTGTTACCTCTCTTGATCGGGACAACTCTTATTTTTCAGCTAAGGTTTAACAATTTATGCAGCCGAGAGTGAAATATGAGAGCCTGAGAATGTCAACCCCTTGAGGACGGTGACGCCACTTAAATTTCATTCTATGAAGGGATGAAGTGAGATGGGACCAAGAAAAAAAGAAAGAGAAATCAGAAAAGTGGAATTCTCAGACGACATGCCCGTTGATATTACCTCCCTGTCATCCATGTATCATATGTATTTTTTATTCTTACCACACCCCACGAACAAAAACATCAGCATACTGTGTATTGAAGAAAATACACTGATAAAAGAGGAGTAGATACACTGATAAATGAGAAGATTCTGTGTTTCACAGAATTTTGTTATAGTTTTTGATATTCCTTTCATTGACCATTTTCCTAAAATACTGTATACCTCTTTTAAGTCAGATAATATCCCATGATGCTGAGAACCATAGTACAGAATTCCACATCGCACACAGGGGATTACTGAGAACACTTGGACACGGAAATGAAATTATATATGAAAGCCGTATTGACCCCAAGGGAAGTATATATATAGTGAGAGTCCCAGAGTAGCCAGTAACTCATATAATCGCTTTTTTTTACGTTTTAACCTTTTCATCCCGAGTTAGTTTTTATTTTTGCTATGTCAGCTCGATTTTGCTTGGCTTAGGCTTTTGGAATGGAGGGGTTAGATGTAGAGTTTATTAACCCCTTATTACCAGAGGCTTTTCCTAAATTGAACATAATCGTCTGTTTGCAGCAAGAAGAGGTTGTGTTAATAAGATTATTGACCCCACTCCCTAGGCAGCATATGTACCGCAGATCCATGCCACTGATTTTTATTTATTTATTTATTTATTTATTGCATTTTAACCCTTATACCCAAAAGATGTACTTTTTTATCTTAGTGTCATCTCTTATCGATTTTTTTTTGGCTTCAGATAGACTTTTCGAACTGAAAGGGTTAGATGTAGCCCTGATCAGCATCTTCTTCTTCTTCTTCTTTTGTTAAGGACCGTGAGCTGAATAAAATCGTCAGGTAGCAGCAAGAACACTGAAAAAAAATCATCCTCTGGCTAAATGATTTAAATATATACCGAGGCCTGAGGGTAGGTACTTTTACAGTACACTTTTTTTTTCTTTCAGTTTTGGGCCGCCTTGTTTAGATGAGTAAAATCGTTCGGTGGCAGCAAGACAAAAGCAGAAGTATTCATCGAAACCGTCTCTCTCGTACGGACTGAAATCGTCCTGTGATAAGAAGAGTGTACAATATAAGTCGTCATCGTGGTGAATGGGTTTACGAGCGCTTAGGTGCCGAAAGTGAAGGTGTGAAAACTTTACTGGACCCAGGGGACTAACTTTCATAATAAGCTGTATTTTTCTCCGTCTCTTTTTAGTGGACGAGCGGCTTAGTGGTGCGTTTTATGGAAGTGGCCATTACTTTCCTCACGCCACCTTCCTTTACTGGTAATAAAGTCAGCGTTTGGTACTTCAGTTTGCTTTAGGATTGTTGGAGTGAGCTGTTATGTTCTTTTTTCTTTTATTTTATTTTCATTTTTCTTCTAGCTGTGGCTATGGATTTGGCGATTTTATTGAACATAGTAAAGAACGTGTAGTTATTTATTAGTTTATTTTTATTTGCATATTACCGGTACTTCTTTTTATCCATTGTTTATATAATTACTTATTTTTGTGTGTATTATCTATTTCCTTATGTTTCACTGAAGGGATTAGAGCCTTCAGTCATCCCTTCAGTACGAGAAAAATTATAAAGTCACATATCGTTTGCATGGAGGGGGGAAATGGTAATCCAAAATAACACGCCATCCTAGGAATAGAATTGAATGCCTCAAGTCACTAGAATTCTGAGAGGGGTTTATGTTTCCCTGGTGGCGGCGTGGAGTGGGGAGGTTATTGCGTCTGCTGGGTTTTGTGGGTTTGTGGCCTGTGTCAAGGGCTGCTTTATTAGGTGTCCTTGGTGACTAGATCCAGGAAGAGTGTTTTTAGCATTTATTTCATCATAGTCAGCGAAATCATCATCGTCATCTTCATAAGAGTCTCTGGTAATAACTAGAGCTGGTGGGATGCTGGTAGCCTTAGTGCTGTCTCATAAGGTGCGCCAACACAGCACTACACTCTGCTGGTACAGTCGTGGCAAAAGTTCGCCTACTGTTCCCCTGGTTCAGCTTCACCCTCAGGATATGTCCATCACTTTACCCCCTGGCGCGTCACATAGATGAGATTCATGGATGGGCAAAAACATGATAAAATCCACTCTCAGTTTAGGGATGTTAGCCAACAGACAAAACTTAGAAGTAGAGGAGTTGAAATGTTCAATGAACTTTTGTCCCCTACGGTACCATTTCTTCTAACTCTCCTCTCACCACTTGCTTTGTCTGTGTGTCTGTCTGTGTGTCTGTCTGTCTGTCTGTCTCTCTCTCTCTGTCTCTGTCTCTCTCTCTCTCTCTCTCTCTCTCTCTCTCTCTCTCTCTCTCTCTAACACACACACACACACACACACACACACACACACACACACACACACACACACACACACACACCTTGCAGCATATAACCGTGGCAGTTGCGCCGCCAGTTTGTTTGCTTTTTTTTGTTAATATGTCAAGTCACACACACACACACACACACACACACACACACACACACACACACACACACACACACACAGCCTTATTCCCAGTTCTTCACCCTCTATTTCTAGCATTCTCCCACTCCAAACCTCAGTAATTTTTTCACACTGTCCCACTCAAACTCTCCCTAGCTCTACATTCATTTCTTACATTTTTCACATTCCACCACTCCATTTCTCTCATTTGCCTTCTTTTTCACACTTTCAAAATGATTATCCTTCTTTTTTTAACTCATATCACTCGCTGTTAATTAGTTTTGGACACTCTGACGCATCATCATTTCTCATACTTTTCCTCTCATCTCTATGCACACCTATTCTGTCAGTTGCAATTTTTAGACACTAATTCCGCTTTCACACTCATTCTCTCTCACTTTTTTGTTTCTCTCTCACTCTAACTCCATTTCCCACATTTTTCTTTTGCATTTTCACAGACCGTTTCTCGCACTTGCCATTTTCTCACACTCCTGCTCTCACTGTCTTCTTTTCTCACACTCGCTGAGACTCCCTCCCACTTTAACACTGTCTTTTCATTTTTATTTTTTTCCCCTCAGACACGCTCCTCCTCACCCCACTGCGAGGTATTTACCCAGCAAACAGGGAGCGAGACTAACTGTGTTCCATGAAAAGTGTGAGGGACTGGGTCAGGTGCGAGTTACGGTGGTGGGGGGACGGGAGAGAGAGGGAGGTTGTGAATTATTCTTGAGTTCCCCCTCCCCCCTCCACTTCTTATTCTCGGTTATTCTTCTCCGTTTTCTGTTCGTAGGCTACGAAGATTTAAGTTACATAATCTCTCTCTCTCTCTCTCTCTCTCTCTCTCTCTTCTGTAACAGCCTGTATTTTATTCCTTATTTCTTGTCCTCCTCTTCTTATCAATTTTCAGTTTAAATATTTCCACTTTCATTGTCATCTCCTCTCAGTTTTTTACGATTTATTCCATCCTCTTAAATTATCCTCTCCTTTATTTATATCAGAGGAAGAAGACTGAAAGAGTAGCATAAATAACTGATAAAGAGTAAATGGGAGAGGGAAAGTGGAATAATTGATAAAGGATTGTGAGGAGAGGGTGATGGCAAAGTAGAATAATTGATAAAGGGATAAGTGAAGCAGAGGATGATGTAAAGGGAAACAGAATAAGCGATAAAGGGGAGAATAAATGATGGAGGTGAAATAATTAATGAAGAACTGAGAGGAAAAGAGGGGGATAAAGGAAGATGGAAAGAATGATAAAGAAGACGGAGAAGAGAGAGAGAGAGAGAGAGAGAGAGAGAGAGAGAGAGAGAGGAATAACTGATAAAGAAGCAAGAGGAGGAGAAAGAGTTAATGGAGGAGTTTGTATGATGCTTCAGAGATGCTAATGGTCGTAGTTAAGAAGGGTACACCACTCAGACTCTCTCTCTCTCTCTCTCTCTCTCTCTCTCTCTCTCTCTCTCTCTCTCTCTCAGTAATTCTTAATTCTGTTTCAACTTTCTCTTAAACCTTTGTAACTTTCTCTCTCCTCTTTTCTCTCTCTTTTCTCTCTTCCTCGCACTGTTCTGCTTTACTCTAATCATTTCTCTTTTCCTATGTTCGGTTTATATAGTGTAAGATATTTTCCTTGTTCCACTAAATATTTTTCTCCTGAACAGTTATTCTTTTGCATATTGTTTTGGATGTTCTGAGGTCTTTCGTCTCTTGTATTTTGTATTTTATTTTATTTATTTCTTTGTTTTATTGCTCTCGGGCATAATTTCATTTTCAGGGATTCTTCTGCCTCGATTGTGTGTGTGTGTGTGTGTGTGTGTGTGTGTGTGTGTGTGTGTATGCTCATCAATATATTTTGTTAATTACACTGGATTGTTTCGGCTTCACATTTTTATTTCACTAATTTCTTCACCGTCTCTTTTTTTTTTTTTTTTTTTTTTTTTTTGGCCTCAACACAATATTTTCGTTGGCATTTTTCGAGTCCAGGGATTTATTTGTCGAACCATTAATTTTTTTGACGGCCGTGAGGGAGAAATTGATTTTGTTTTTTATATATTTTCACTGCCCGTCTGTTTGCAATTGGTCATCGTTTTCCATTGCCACTCTCGATCACTCTCGCCCGCACGCCCGTAAAATCTGGATGGTGATTAGTTTTGGCGGGTATATGGAGATGCAGTGGACATTGATCAGAGCTTTCACTCAATTTCACTTTGAATACGCACATATATTGATCCATACATATATACATACATGCATACAAATGCACACACACATACATACCGATACGATAGACAAACATGCAAAACATATGCATCCGTCCACACACACACACACACACACACACACACACACACACACACACACACACACACACACACACACACACACACACACACACACACACCTTATTACCGCGTCATGTGCATGCAACCCCCATTTGCAGATTGCACATGCAGGAGCTGAACCTCATACAGTACGCGCGTGTGTGTAGGAGACTGTTCATATGAATGTGGTGCTTCCGTGGTGTGTGTGTGTGTGTGTGTGTGTGTGTGTGTGTGTGTGTGTGTGTGTTATATATGTATTTCAGTGTATTTGATTGATTGTGGTTGCCTGTGTTTGCAAATAATTCAGTCTGAATAAGCACGTGTGTGTGTGTGTGTGTGTGTGTGTGTGTGTGTGAGAGAGAGAGAGAGAGAGAGAGAGAGAGAGAGAATTAAGGGAGATGGAAGTGTCATGTACAGTATTGAAATGACCTGCCTGCCTTGCGTATCCCTTAGTTTATTCTTCTTGCCGATTAATCCATTAGCCTTAAGTGAGACTGTCGCCTGGGAGATGTGTTAATTAAGAGAGTGGCGTGCTTGGAGAAGAAATGGACTGAGAACAAGATGGAGAAGCAAGGTTAGGAACGTCTTAAGGAGGGTGATACATTGTCAAGGACGGTCGGATTAGCAGTGGAGAGAGAGAGAGAGAGAGAGAGAGAGAGAGAGAGAGACTTAGGTAGAGTTACATAGATTCAGAGACTACACATGCCATACGGTCCCTACGCGGCGGTCCGACCTTAACACTAAAGATAGATAGATAGATAGATAGATAAATAGACAGGCAAATAGATAGAGAGAGAGAGAGAGAGCAGAGTGTGTGTGTGTGTGTGTGTGTGTGTGTGTGTGTGTGTGTGTGTGTGTGTGTGTGTGTGTGAGTAACCTTTTTTTACCCTCACACTGCTGTAAGTGGAAAAGAGAGTCAAGAAAATGATTTCGATGATAACATTTACTACCTTCTCTCACGACAGGATGCAAACCTCGTGAAACAAAAAAACAGTCTCTAGTTTATAAGCCTCCTAAAAAAGTCTGGTTTCTCTGATGATTAACGTGCTCTCTCTCTCTCTCTCTCTCTCTCTCTTTTACGATTATAGCCGATTGACTGAGGATCACTGACATTAAGCAAGGGAATATAAACATCGGTACCTTCCCTTTTTCAGATTTTAGTCATTATTATACCTCCTCTTGCATTTATTTTTAACCTGCTGTAACCATGACTTGTAGAATGCAATAACCATACTTTTTATCTCTTTCCAGGCTACAGATACATCCAGGAATAAGCAGTGCATTCCCTTGAAGGTTACAAATACGTAGAAAAATAAATTAGTAAGAACATTTAGTGTGCTGAAAAACAAATGTGATGAAATGCCTGAACTCCTGACACTCCTGTAACATCAGTGGACGCTGGAACTCGACACTCTTGCCGAAAACTCATACTAAGTGTTAGCTGATAACTCCTGACCCTTTATCGAGGCAGTGTGTAGAGCCAAAAGTGTCATGAGGATTGCTCTTGAACTCTGTGTGTACAGGTTAATTGAGCTGTTAAAGGACACGTAAAAATAGTGACCATGGTTAATTAAATTTTTGAGAGACTCTGACTTTTGCTGAGATTATCTTTCCCCCCTGACCTGAATGTTTCTTGAAGTCTCTCTCCCTGGATGCCCTTGAAACTTTGGAAACTAATAATTGCCTTGAAGCGAGGAAAGTGTTTGTGGAGACCCATCTACCCTTACCTGAGCTGACCTTATCCTCGTTCTCGACCTTTGACCTTCCTGAACCCTGGAACCTCCCTCTCCCAAATCCATGTAAACCCTGGAAACGAAATATTGACTAGACTAAAGTGTTAAGCTTCGTCAGCATACCTTACCTAACCTACCTTACATTATCTTACGTTTCCTTTTTCTTTTCCTCTGACTTTCACGAACCTTAACGTCTCTCCATGAATGTCTTGATGCCTTGGACTGCTTAACCCTCAAGTTGTGAGAAAAAGAAAAGGAAAAAGGAAAAGAAGGAGAAGAAGAGTCCAGGCGGAGTGCAACTGGAAAGACTCTCACGTTTGTTTTCCCAAGATATATTTTTTTTTCCCACGAGTCTCCCCAGAAAAGCCCCACAGATTTGCATATAAGTCCCAGAGAGCCTCAAGATCTTATCCTTCATCCTCACAACTCACTCAAGCCTGGGATTTGCGTGCGTGCGTGCGAACCAAGTCTGCGTTTGAAGATCCTGTGAGTGAGCCAAAGGGAAGGAAGAAAAAGTTACAAATTTAAGAGCGCCTTCAGTTTACACCTCAGAGAACGCCTACAAGATTTAATACATAGTCCCAAATCACCGTCAGAACTCTCTACATTCCCTGATCGGCTCCTTCGGCACTTACAAGTCCTAGAGCTCCTGCAAGACTTACCCTATAACCAAACAAGTTATTCAACGTCTTGGATTTGCCTGCTTGCTTGCGTGGGTGCGTGCCTATACGAACCGAAAGTGTGTGAGGGGACGGATTAAGTGAACCAGGTGCAAGGGAAACTATTAATAAGTCTCAAATCGCCTCCAAATCCAACAAGTTCTTCAAACTTCCCTTTAGTTCCCACGCAACGCGCATACAGGGGTCCTGGTTTGCGTGCGTTGCGTGAGATGAGTGAGCTGAGTGAGTGAGATTGAGCCGAGAAGATGCAGGTGTGGTGGCTGGCTCTCCTGGTCCTCCTCCTCACCTCCTCCTCCGTCTTGGCTCCTCCTCCACCCAACGCAGGTAAGTCCACTCAGGTTAATTACTCACCCTTCAGCCTGAGGACGTGGTTTTTCACTTCATTCTTGCTGTACTCTTAGACGATTTTTATTCAGTTTTATTTTGTTTCAGTTTCAGTGGTGAGGTCTCAAGTAGTGACAGGAGTTATTCAAAGCTGTACCTAACCCCATCAGTTCGAAAAGTTACTCCTAAGCTGAAGAAAGTAGTCTTAAAACTGCAAGCTAATATGAATACGTCATCTTAGTTAAAGAATCAGTTACTTCCTATGCTTGTCCTCCTCCAGCTGAGAAAGACTTATTATATATTCTGCCATTTCGACGATTTCATTCAGCTTGGACTTTGCGAATTGGAAGGGTTGGGAACAGCCTTTGCTAGTGCTTCCAGTCACAGGCTCTCCATCGCAGTATAAAATCGTCTGGTAGCAGCAAGAATAAACTTCAGAAAGTCGCCTTAGTATTGAAGGGGTTAAATCTACTCTGCTTTCTCAGACTGTTAATGTTTCCTGTGTCATTCAGCCTACATACATTAATTATTCAGGTTACTAATTTTACTCATTTCATCGGTACTCCAGAATTAATCATTTACCCTTTAAGCTAACTACATTTTCCCAGATTTCAAGGTATTCAGCTTTTTCAAGGTGCTCAGTTGCTGCCAGTTGCCAGTTTTCACAGTTTTGGGTTATTAACCATCACAGTAACGATGAGTTTAGTAATGTTTTAGTCTCGCGGGCGTGGGAATCAGCTAAACATCTCTCTAATTTTATTTTACCCCAATGACATGTTATTACTTCCTTGCATGTTATTTGACGAATTTTTACTGTAACTATAATGTGTATTTTATGTGTCCTGCCTGAATGTACTAATGTTTTCAGGTCTTTAGTACTAAAAAAAAACAAGTGATGATTACAACTCATAGCTTCTCAGGATGAAGTAAGTCATTTATATCGTGTAAGCTGATCATTTATCTAATGAAATTCATATCCTCATCACCTTTTTTTTTTTTTTTTTTTTTTTTTTTATCCCTCCTGTCTAAGGCAGCCCCTACAATATTTTGGTTGTTTTCCTTGTCAGTCACACTCAGCCTGACATCTGTAGTGGTTACTCATCATCACAGCATTCTCTTACTCATAGGATACTTGAACACGTGCTCATTACTCATAGGACATTTTAACACGTACTCATTACTTATACAGCACTTGAACACTTACTCATTACTCATAGGGCACTTGAACACTTACTCATAGGACATTCACTAACTCATGTTCAAGGTTACGCAGCTTACTCACCTTCCTAGTAATGGTGATGTGTTGGGAGGTGAACTTATGACAACTTTACTTCTGAGAAATCTATGGACGGTCAGAGTCAAGTGTTCGCCTTACATTTTACCTCTGCTGCTTCCCCCTTTCCTCTGCTGGCCGATAATCCTAACCTGAGAGAGACTTGGTATTTCTTAGTCTATAGATATACGATGCGTCTTGAAGGAAAGCCACGGTCATGCTTTACAGTAAATTAGAAGTATACGCAGTGGTAGGGCAGGTAAACTTTTTTATCCCTGACTGAACAACATAGCTATATTTGAGTCTAGTTTACATTGTCGCTCGTTAATTAGTACCGGGTATACATGAATGAATAATGAACTTGCATAAAACAGGCGATTACTCTCAGCATACATTATAAATTTTACTTAGACTTCACCGAGCAATTTGGGTACTTTTTTAATATTAATGGCTCTGCACGATGAATGGATATATGTTAAAAAAAAAAAAAAAAGTACTGTATATGTAAAATTAATGTAAGCCAGGAGAAATTTGCATACTGTGTCACGCGTCACTGGGGTTAAAAAGGGCATCGTTGTTAATAAATAAATCCTAACTCTCTGAAGGACTGTTATTATTATTATTATTATTATTATTATTATTATCTCCAAACCTTCGTATTAAATTTCATGGAGATTCATGCATTAAAGGGGTTACTTAATTCTGCCAGCTTGTTTGGTGGCAACAAAAATTAAATAGAAAATGAATAATCCCACTAAAAATGTTTGAAAAATTACACAGCGATACAAAGTTCCTGCGAGTTTATCCACCTACGCTTACAACTACATCCACTCATTTCTAATCCATACTTACGTCCACATCCACACCCACAACCACACTCACATCCACATCCATGCCTCATTCACATCCATACCCACATCCACATCTATACATGCATCCACATCCATATTCACATTCACATCCATACTCTCATCCATATCCACACTCAAATCCACATCTATACCCACATCCACATCTATACCTGCATCCACTTCCGTACTCACATCCACATTAATACTTACATCCACATCCATACCTACATCTACATCCACACCCACATTCACATCCATACCCACATCCACATCAATATCCATATTCACATCCACATCCAAACTCGCATCCGCATCCATACCCACACCCACACCCAGTGTCACATGTACATCCATACCCACATCCACATTCATACATTAACATCCACACTCACATCCACTCCATTTACACACGCACATCCTCTCCATTTCCACAGTCTTATCCAACCAGCACATCACTCTTCACCCACATAGTCTTACCCCAGAACACATCCACTTTCCATCGTTTCGAGGCTGGGATGGTGGGGGGGGGGAGAGAGAAAGAAGAGGAAGAAAGCTTGATGTAATGCTTATTGAATGCACGGGGATCATAAAGTGAGTCAGTTTATGCTAAGTCCCAACCTTCCCCTAGAACACAACTAGGTGGGGAGGAAGACAGGGGAAAGGCAGGGAAAGACAGGAACAGGGAGATAGGAAGGCCAGGGTGAGGTTAGGACTGTGGTGGAGGGGATAAATTAAGTAGACTGCGGTTGGTGAAGACGTGGCTTGATTACTAGGATGATGTAGAGACAGAGAACTTTCTTTTTTTTTTTTAATCCCTCAGGGCCCACCAGCACTACTTAAAAAAAAAAAAAAAAGTATGTACCACTATAGCTGCTTTGTTTTCATCTCGGAACGGCGTCACTCTGAAAACTCGAATACAAAGACTTCGGTGCATGAAATCTAGTGAGGGTTAGTCATGAGGTAGGAATGCGTCTTCTTGGTTACTAGTGAAATCAACCCTCCAGTCTTAACACACCTGGTCATCAGCCGAGTTGAAAGGAGTTGCGGATCTTTGTCAGGTCAGAGTAAACACACAGTACTTCTCAATCTACAAGTAAGTGGGTGGGTATAACTCCATCCCATATTACGCAGTGCAATTAGAATGGTAGAGAGAGCAAGGCATTTTGTCCTTTCCTCCCGTGCCAGATACTGCCCTCTTAAATTGGAGGGCTGACGTCCACATGTGTTACTCAGTTTTTACCGCTTCACACAGAGGCCGTACTTCATGTTTTGATCTTGCTGCTTCCGTACGAGAGCACCCTGGAGCTGTTTTTTTTTTTTTTTTTTTTTTTTTTTTTTTTTATCTGAGAGAACTAGGTGACTCTCACAATTTGAAAATTTAGTCATGGCTGTGTGATATTTGGTGAGTCTTAATTATGAGGTCGGAATGAGTCTCCTTAGTACTAGCCAAATTATCCTCCAATCCAACAACATCTGGCCATTAACTGAGCTGAAAGAGGTTATAGTAGCAAAGAAATTATTTAAGGAGATCTCTAACCCCTTCAAATAAAAAAAACATCCCATAATATGAATAAAACCTTTTGACGGAAGTAAAAAAATAAAACGCAGAATATGTAATCGTAGTGAAGGGGTTTAATATCACCGCCATAACAGACAAACAGGCACAAGACAAAATTCCCAACCAACCTAACTATTGTATTAAAAAGGGAGGGGGGGGGGAAGGGAGGGGATGGTGGAGACGGAAAGGAAGAG
Organism: Coenobita brevimanus; assembly: GCF_032717465.1. Taxonomy (NCBI): domain Eukaryota; kingdom Metazoa; phylum Arthropoda; class Malacostraca; order Decapoda; family Coenobitidae; genus Coenobita; species Coenobita brevimanus. The sequence continues at coordinate 38,768,727 of NC_137023.1, forward strand.
AGGCAGGGGGGAAAGGATGGAGTAGAGGAGAGGAGGTAAACGGGGAAGGAGAAGGAGGGTCTAGGAGGGAAGAAGAAGGATGCGAAGGAAGGGAAAGAAAAAGAGGAAGTAGAGGAAAAGGGAGGAAAGGGGAAAGAGTAAGTGGAGCAGAGGGAGAGAAGGAAGTAGAGAGGAGGCGGTATTGGGGGAGAGAGGGATAGGAGGGAAAGGGATGAGAGCAGGAGAGAAGGGAGGAAAGGAGGCAAGGGTGGAAGGGGAGAAAGAGGTGGCGGAAGGGGTGGAAGAGGAGAGAGAGGTGGAGGAATTAGTGGAAGGGGAGAGAGAGAGAGAGAGAGAGGTGGAGAAAGGGGTGGAAAGGGAGAGAGAGAGAGAGAGTTGGAGTAAGGGGTGGAGGGAGAACAATAACACTAACAGTTAGAACAGGGTGGTAGAACAAAAGTAGAGCGACCCACACAATAAATGATAATGGGGGACTCTTTTATTATTTTATTTTTGGCCGCAGTCATAACCAGAGCAGCAGCAGCAGCAGCACATGGCGTGGTCAATACGTGTGAGTGGCGTGGTTTTTGGGGGGTGTCTGGCCTCTTTAGGACGAGGATGCAATTTTTTTTATATAGATTTTTAAAAGTGGATTTTTTTTTTTACCCTTCATTACGGGGACGCTTTCTTTTTGCTTTATTTTACTCTTTTACAGATCATGATAGACCAATGAAGGGAAAAAATTAAAAAAAAAAAAAAAATCCATGGTTTGTTCTAAATTCCATCAGAATATGGGCCGTATTATTGTTAGCTTCAGAGCTTTCGTAACATTCCTTCCTGGTTGATTTATTTGGTCACAGTTTAATATCATCTCGTATGTAATTGATGCACACTGTATCGATAGTAAGTGCAAGATCAAGTTCTAAAATGCATACCAAATCGGTAAGAAACACGTGTTACGGAGTTCCCCCTACCAACAAGAATTCGGCCAAAGTAAGTGTGTTTCTAAGCTCAGTGTTGCGAGAAAAAATCGTGAAGAAAAAAGCAAAGCCCTCCCATTGCAGCGAAAGCGTTAAATCGTCGTAGCGAAGGGGTTAAATCGTAGTGGCGAAAGGGGTTAAATCGTAGTAGCGAAAGGGTTAAATCGTAGTGGCGAAAGGGGTTAAATCGTAGTGGCGAAGGGGTTAAATCGTACTGGCGAAAGGGTTAAATCGTAGTAGCGAAAGGGTTAAATCGTAGTAGCGAAGGGGTTAAATCGTAGTGGCGAAAGGGTTAAATCGTAGTAGCGAAAGGGTTAAATCGTAGTGGCGAAAGGGTTAAATCGTCGTAGCGAAAGGATTAAATCGTAGTAGCGAAAGGGTTAAATCATAGCAGGGAAGGGGTTAAATCGTAGTAAATTCTGCCAACCACCTCCTCCCTCGGCCCATAACTCCGGTCATTATTAATATCGAGACCCTGGCGCCCCGGTGACATAGAGTTCGTAGAAAAGGTTTAGTTCCCCCTGCGGACTTACTTTCTCCACCCCTCATTCTCTCTCTCTCTCTCTCTTGGATGTGGATCTGCCCCCACTCACTACTAAAATTGGGTAAAGTCTTAAGAAGGAGGATTAGGAGGAGAATTGAACAGATACAAGGCACAAGCGGTGAGGTAGACAGTAGTAGTAATAGTAGTAGGCAGGCAGTGGTATGGTGTAGGTTTGTTTGTTGCGGGCAGGTGTTCGCTGGTGAGCATCCAACCAACAAACTCAGTGGCAGTCAGTGGGGCTCGAACCCATCACTCAAAAGTCTCAAGCATTCCCCCAGCGCAAACCCGGCACCAAACCGAGCTAGCCAGTGAGTCGCCCTCAGTAATTCTCCACTTGTAGCACCCTTTCTCCATCATCCTCTCCTCCACCCTCCTACCTCGTACCTTCTCTTCCTTCGTCCTCTCCACCTTTTTCTTTCTCCCTCCTCTCTCATTCGTTTTTCCTCTGCTACTCTTTCCCTCTTCCTTTTCCCCCTTCTCATTCTGTTTTCCACTCCCCCACTTTGTCTATATGCGTACTGTCTTTCCCCATCCGTATAGACCTTTGCACTCCACTCCTCATTTCCTCTCCTTTCCTCTCGCTTTTCCCTCTACTTCTCTCCTTTTTTCTCTCACTTTTCCTTCTTTTCCTCTTTTATTTCACTCTTTTTCCCACCCCACTTTTCCTGTTCCTTCCGCTCTCTTCATCCCCGTCTTTATGTGCCTCTTTCCTCTCTTACCTTTCTCTCCCCTGTTTCTCCGCTCCTGTTTCATTTTCTCCACTTCGCGCAGATTCCCTTCCTCACCAATACCTCTTTGCCCCCCCCCCTCCTCCTTACCCTTCTCCTCCCTCATTTCTCCCTACGTACTTCTTTTTCACATCCTCCCTTTTCCCTTCCTTTCTTGTGTTTTTTGCCTTTCCCTCTTGTTTTGTCTCTCTTACCCCACTTTTATTCCTCTCCCGTCTCCACTTCCTTCCTACCTCTTTACCCTCCCTCCCTTCATTTCTTTTCCACCCCTCCCTCCATGCTCCCCTTCCCTCTTTCCCTTTCCACCCCTCTCTTTTTGATCCTCTTCCCTTTCTTCCTGTCGTCTCCCTCCTTTTCTCCTTCTCTTTTTACCCCTCCTCTTTTCCTCTCCTCCCTCCCTTCCTTTTTATCTCCCCTGTTCTTTTCTCCCCTGCCTCTGTTCCCACTTTCACCATATCCCTTCTCTCCTGACTTTTCCTCCTTCCCTTTTCTCTCCTCTCCTTTCCTTCCTCCCTCCCTCTTTGCCTCCATACCTCCACTGTGCCACTCTTGAATGTTTTATCGGTAATGTCCCCCACGGAGACATAGACACGCCCTTCCCTTCCCTTCCCGTCCCTTCCTTTCCCTCCCCTCCCCTCCCCCCTCATTTGAATTACCTAATTTTTCTTTCCTTCCCGTCCATCCTCTTTCTTCCGTCTTTCATTTTTTACCCCTCCTCATATCTTTCCCCTCCCCTCTCCCCCAAACTCTCTCTCTCTCTCTCTCTCTCTCTCTCTCTCTCTCTCTCTCTCACTGCGGCCCCCCGTGAATGTTTTATCGGTAATGTCCCCCACGAGGCTCTGGTGTCACGCCGCCCTTACCTATTTACCAGGGAGAGAGAGAGAGAGAGAGAGACGAACTTCCTCCACTGTGGCATACCCTGCTTTTTTTGTGTGTTTTTCACCACATTTTTTTATTTCCTTTTTTTTTTTTTTTTAAATGTCGGTCTTCCTGTCTTTCATTCCATCTCTGGGTTGCTGCTCTTGTGCTCGTGCTCTGGTTGTCCATCTGTTTCCATCTGTAAGAAAGACGTTACGCTATAATCTGCGTGCATTTTTTACCCTTCATATGACAGAGTCAGAGGAGGGTGTTGTTGTCACTGGGATCAATAGGTGTCCGTCCGTAGACCTGGGCGGCTAGCCAGGCGTAGAGATTTCTCTTCCGGGCCAGAGCTCAGAATGTATTCGCTATAGAGTCATGAAATTTCACATAGTTCTGTGTCTTACAGTGAATTGGTGCCTTTGATAGGTAGAATGTTGTGTCTTACATAGTTTTTTCCCTTTTTTAAGAATGAAAAATAAAGAAAAATCCAGAGATTTCAATGCGACCTGCTCAAGACATCTGCAGGGCCCAGGATAGGTGTCTTCAAGGTGTTCTCCTTACGCCCACGTTTTAAAGAAAATATTGTGGGGGGGGTGAGGGTCGTTATGCGCTTGGTTAGGTGTGCAGGGAGGTGGGGGGATATGTGCATGGTCAGATGGAGATTTGCGACAGCTTAGCGTTGCCTGAATTTTTTTTTTTTAATGTATTGATTATAACTTTCAGTTTCGTCCAAATGTTCATTCAAAATGTTCTGTTTATTCCATAGTGAAATTACCCACATAACACTTTCCATTTTCTAGGCAAACTTCACCAAAAACTCTTCATCTTATTCTGTCCATCCCCTGATTTTCTTTCTTCTTCTTTTTTCGTGGTCTGAACTGCCTGTCCTAAACATTCTTCACCACAATCCACTTTACCTTAATTTTGCGTTCGGATCCTCCCTGTTAAACTGAACCATACAAGTAGTTTATACCTCGTCCCTTGCCACAGAAAGAAGGTACGTCGTCCCTAAATTAAAGATGTTGCAGTCAGTCACCCTTTATGCTGATTACTTTGCCATCCAAGTCTGAATGTCTTAAAACGTATTCTAGATTCACTTTGATATTTTTTGGTGGGATTCTTCAGCGTCTCTCTCTCTCTCTCTCTCTCTCTCTCTCTCTCTCTCTCTCTCTCTCTCTCTCTCTCTCTCTCTCTCTCTCTCTCTCTCTCTCTCTCACCAAATATCTTTACGTAAGGTCCTTCCCTACCTTTTCCTCGAATTGTATTCATAACTGCCGCCGTTTGAGATGAATCCATTATTTTTTTCATATTATACAGAGATTTCCAAAGTTCTGAAGGTTGGCAGTAGTTAAGTTAAGAATCTAATTTTTAAAAATATTTTTTTAAGTACTATTAAAGCTAGATTAAAATTTACTGGATTTTTTTATAGACTAGGGCTAATGCGATATGTTGGGATCAGAAAACGTTTTGCACACAACGAGGTGATTCGCTGAGAGAGAGAGAGAGAGAGAGAGAGAGAGAGAGGTAGACAGACAGACAGACAGACAGACAGACAGAGACAGACACAGACATACACAGACAAAGGAGAGGAAGGAGAAACGAGGAGAGGGCGAGAGAATGGGAAGGGAGAGGTGAATGGAGGGAGAGGTAAGGTGGAGGAGTTTTAAAGGGGAATATCTTGAAGGCCACCGGTAAGGATTAGGGAAGGCATGAGAGAGAGAGAGAGAGAGAGAGAGAGAGAGAGAGAGAGAGACGGGGAAAGGTCAGGGAGAAAGCAAGGGAGACTGCAAAACATAAGGAATGTTCTTGGAAGCGATGGGAGAGGGCCAAGTGGAGGAATTTAGGAGGTAAGAATAATGGAGAAGAGACAAGCAGAGGAGAGAGGGGAGGAGGGAAGAGAAGAAGGGAGGAAGATGGAAGGAGAAGAGGAGAGTGGAGACGATGGGAGGAAGAAGGAAGAGAAGAGAAGAGGAGAGACGGGGATAGAAGTATTCGTGGAAGCGCTGGGTCAAGTGGAGGAAAGTAGGAGGTAGGAATAATAGAAGAGGAGGAAGAGGGAAGAGAGGAGGAGGAGAAGGAGGAGGTGGAGGAAAACAAGTGAAGGACAGGGAGGAATAAATAGGAAGACGATGAAGACCACATGGTGAGAGAGAGAGAGAGAGAGAGATGCGGAAGGTAGGAAAAATACAGAATGGAGAAGAAGAAAACAGAAGAGAAAACAACAATATATCAGGGGAGAAAGCAAGATCGTGTAGAAGGGGAATAAATTAAAGAATATGCAGAAGGTGGATCAAAATAAAAGCGTAAACATTAAAGAAAAATAAAGTTGGTTTCGAAAGGTAGGATGAAATGCAGAGGAGAGGAAATGAGGAGAGAGGAAGGGAGAAGGGGAGAGGAAGGGAGAAGGAGAGAGGACTTTGAGGGGAAGGAAATGAAGTGAAAGAAGCAAATGGGGAATGTAAAATGAAGGGAGTTGGCGGAATGGCAGGGAAGAGGAAGTGGCAGTGAAGAAGGAGGTGAAGTTGGTAAGCAGGAGGGGGAGGAAGAGAAAATGTAGGAAGTAGAAGAAATTTGGAGAGTAAAATGAATAGATGTGGTGACAGAGGACAGATTTTAAAAAGGTTAGAAGTCGTGAGAGAAAGAGACAGACAGACAGACACAGACAGACAGATAGACAGAGACAGAGGATAAAGAAGGAAGAGAGACAAACAGCAAAAGGCAGAATTAGGAAGGGATAAAGACGAAGAGATAGGAGGAAGTAAAAGAACAGAGAGAGAGAGAGAGAGAGAGAGAGAGGCTAATGTATGTCTCCCCAGTGAATTACACCCACTCAGTTATTCTTCCATCTGACCCAAAGCCTTACTCGGATGCAGGCCAAGGACGCTCCCTGATTTAACGCTTATTTCTTAACTCCAAGGACGTATTTTTTTTTTAACTTATTCCTTTTTATATAACTTTGGAGATACTGTTATTTATTCTTGACATATAATCCAGATCAATACAGGATAGAGGTACTGTCACCACTTGGATCCTCTGACCACAATCTCATCAAAGCCTCATTAGTTAACCCTCCTACACCTCCCTATTCCGAACCTGTCAGGGTGACCCAATGGCACTTTGACAGGGCAGACTGGGATGGATTTAGAAATTATCTTGCTGATGTTCCATGGCAGTCTTTCTTCTCTAGTGATCCCAATACTACCCAGTCCCACATTTGCGACTTAATACTAGCTGGTATGGATTTATTCATACCAAGTCAACAGTTCACTAAAAGATCAAACTCTCCAAAATGGTTTGATGGCAATTGTGCCAGAGCAACAGCCCAAAAGTCATTAGCATATAACTCCTACTTAAAATCAAAAACATCTGAATCACTCTCCCGATTTAAAATTGCTAGAAATCATGCAAAAGCTGTATTAAATCTATCTAAATCAAACTTTCTTCAAAAGCAAGCATCAAAACTACTTAACAACCCTAATGACAATAGAATATTCTGGTCAACTCTTAATTCTTTCAATAATAACTTTAACAAGTCATCTTCCATTCCCCCACTAAAATCTTCAGATGGCAATATTACAAATGACCCACGTGGGAAAGCAGATATCTTTGCTAGTACCTTTGCAAGAAACTCTACCATAGATGATACCAGCCAGAATGTCTCAGTACTGGAACTTGATTCTCCCGAAATTGCCCCACTTAAAATACAGACAAGATTCGTAAAATCCATCCTAGACAATTTACCTACCAACAAAGCTCCAGGCCCAGATGGAATTCCTCCAATTGTTTTGAAAAAGTGTTCCCCTGAACTTGCCTCTGTCCTAGCCAAATTATTCAGACTATGCATACGTACTTCTTTATTCCCAAATTCATGGAAAGAAGCCAATATCCACCCAGTTCCGAAGAAAGGAAGTTCGTCTGACCCCTCCAATTTCAGACCAATAGCTGTCACATCTTCTCTTGGTAAGGTATTTGAAACTTTAATTAATAAGCATATTGTTAAACATCTTGAATCCAACAACTTAATTAGTGACAGACAATATGGTTTTCGCCACGAAAGATCCACCGTTGACATACTTAATCTCTTAACTCATACCATCCATCAATCAATTGATCTTTTTGGAGAAACTCATGCAGTAGCTCTTGATATCTCTAAAGCTTTCGACAGTGTATGGCACCGTTCCCTGCTGTCCAAAGTCCCTTGCTATGGACTAACGTCTTTTGTTCCTTTGATTTCTTCTTATCTTAGTGACAGGAAAATAAGAGTAAAAGTAGATGATGTATATTCGAATTTCCACTCAGTTAACGCCGGCGTGCCACAGGGATCAGTTCTGGCGCCAACCCTATTTCTGGTTCATATTAATGATCTCTTATCTGTCACTCACAATCCCGTTCACTCATATGCAGATGACTCAACACTACATAGTTCATTCACACTCAGACATCCATTTACAAAGTCTAATATCTCTGCCTCTCAACTCAGTACAGCCATCTCCTTAAATCAAGATCTAGCTACAATCAGTGAATGGGGACAAAACAACCTTGTCTCTTTTAATGCTAGTAAAACTAAATATATACAGTTTACTAGTAGACAGATATTGCCACATTCGTACGTTACCTTCAGTGCTACTAATATTCCCATCTCCAAAAGTATTGAAATTCTTGGTGTCTCACTTAACAGTGCCCTCAGCTGGACCTCTCATCTCAGATCACTTGCTAAGGCCGCCTCAAAGAAACTTGGATTATTGTACAGAGTCCGTAACTTCTTCGGCGATGAGCAGTTAGCTATAATTTATAAGAGTCATGTGCGCTCTCAGCTTGAATATTGCTCGCCCTTGTGGAATGGTTGTGGACAGGTTGCATTGAGACAACTGGACAAAATTCAGAATAAAGCTGTTAGAATCATTAACAACCCTGCCATTACATATAAACTACCTCCCCTGCAAGTAAGAAGGAATGTTGCCTCCCTTGCATTATTTTACAGATATTTTTTGGCAAGTGCTCAGACGAGGTTGCGTCCATGGTGCCGCCTCTCCATGCCTTCCCTCGTGCTACACGGGCATCTGGTAGCGCTCATGACTGGAATGTCACTCAACCATATTGCAGAACTTCTGCCTATCAGAATTCTTTCATTCCCCGAACTGCATCTCTCTGGAACTCGTTTCCCCAGAGTTGTTTTCCTCCAAATTTCAACCCACAACTGTTCAAGTCTAACTGTTACAGATATTTTATGAATGGAGGACACCAGTAGTCTGGTGTATGGAATATTTTTTTTTTCCCCCATTTGTTTTTCCTTCCTCCGTTCTGTTATTTAAAAAAAAAATATATCATATATTTTATTATTATTATTTTTTTTACCTGGAGGGGTGGGATGTAGCCTTTCGTGTACCCCTTTAATAAGACAAGCATTTCCGAAGTCAAATAAAAATCATGAAAATCGTGAGGAAGCAGAAAGCAAGAGAAGGAAATGCATCGGCGGGTTGCAGAGATGAAGGACTTGCAATACGAGAAAGTCCTATTTTGTCTTGCTACCTCTAGACGATTTTATTCAGCTTGGAGGAGGGAGATTTCTTGAAGGTGTTAATGGAGGCTTTATCTAACCTCGTCACCCCGGTAATACTCCTCCTAAGATGAAGAAAATCGTCTAGCAAGAATAAGGCAAAAAATAAGGTAATCGGGGTTAAGGAGTCAGCCTCTTCACGACGATGTTGTCTTATTTTAATCTTGCAACACCAGACTTTTTTTTATTTTGCTTTGGAGGGATGTATATTAAGGAGGGTGTTCGTTAAGTTTGTATCTAACCTTTCTAACTCGAAAACTCTACGATAAATGGTAGTCTGGAGAGAGAGAGAGAGAGAGAGAGAGAGAGAGAGGGTGAGAGAGTCGTCCTGTTGGTGAAGGCATTTTCAGTATTTCAGTCAGAGAGAGAGAGAGAGAGAGAGAGAGAGTCGTCCTGTTGGTGAAGGCATTTTCAATATTTCAGTGAGAGAGAGAGAGAGAGAGAGAGAGAGAGAGAGAGAGCCGTCTTGTTGGCGAAAGCATTTTTAATATTTCAGTCAGAGAGAGAGAGAGAGAGAGGTGTCCTGTTGTGAAAGCTTTTTTAATATTTCAGTCCCTCTCCCTCCCCCCCCCATCCTTCTGCGTAACTGACGTTTTTAAAGATCAGTCTTGTTGGTTTGGTGGGGAGGATGACAGGAGCCATTACCTCCCAGTGCTTATTTCTGGGAAGGAGTTAAGAAATTGATGAGGTGAGTGGATAAAGTGGTTTGGATACGTCAGGGAAATCGTCTGGTTAAGTAGAAATAAAATCATATGGTTGAATAAATGTAAATAAAATCGTCTGGCTGAATAAATAGGATCGTTTGGTTGCATAAATAACATCGTCTAAAGTTATGATGGCAAATGAAATAATCTGGTTGAATTAAAGTGACTTACTGCGTTAGTAAAACAGTTGACTGACTAAGTGAAATTGGTTGCATAATAAAATCGCCTGGGTGAATACGTAAAGTTGCTTGCACAGATAAAATTGTCTGGGTTGATAAATGTATTTGATTGCAAGAATGAAATAATCTGGTTGAATAAATAAAATTATTTGGTTGAACAAATGAAAAAAGTAAAATAATGGTTTAATAAGAAAACAAAATAGGGAAAAGGAAAAGAAAAGGTCACTGGATTTCTAAAAAAAAAAAAAAAAAGCTTGGGTAGTGTAAAATGGATTGGGAATAACAAGCAAAAATTTGGTTTACACAAGCCCTTCTCCCAACACAAGGTGTATAATCAGACCGGAGCGTTTTGTGAAATTCAAGTTGTTGGTACGTCAAGGTAATAATGGCTACCTTCCAAAACGCTGCGGGCGAAATGTGTGGTTTTTGTGGTTGTGGTGTCTTGGGGAGGAGCTGTGATTACGGGTTGAGGGAAGATTAATAGATTTTGTGCCAAAATGCGTGGTGGAGAGAGAGACAGAGAGAGAGAGGGTGGGGGAGATTAGTGGAGAGAGATGTCGGACTTGGTGGTCAGGAAAAACTGCGTATTGGCGAAAAGGTACCGGTATTCATGTAAAGGGTGGGTGCTTGAGTGAAAAGTAGGTATATATATATATATATATATATATATATATATATAGGTGTGTGTGTGTGTGTGTGTGTGTGTGTTGGTAGTGAAGTAGACTATATAAGATCGGTACGAGAGACTGATGGAGAAATATAGAGATTAGACGGAGATCGATGGAGAGGGTGGGTTGTGAGGATGAACAGATAAGTATTGGAGGGGGGCTTGATAGAGGTCGATATGGACAAAGGCCTAAGTAGCCTATAAGTTAGTAATATTTGCAGATTAAAAAAAAAAAGACGGATAAACAGAGATTTTGACACCATCTCAGCAGTTACTTCAACAAACAAGGGATGAGGCTATGGCACACCTAATGTCTGACTTGGCTCATATCTCTGACTGGGGTAAAAATAATGTTTTTTTTTTTTTTTTATGCATCAAAGACTCAGTTCTTACACCTATCAACCTGACAAATCTTCCACAGGAGTACCCACTTGTGTTTAATAATATTCAGCTTAATCCTGCATCATCCTTGAACATGCTTGGGGTTTCATTTACCCGGGACTTATCTTAGAAAGATCATATTACATCTCTTGTAAAATCTGCTTCCAAGAGATTAGGTGTGCTAAGCCGACTCCGTTCTTTCTTTACCCCTGCACAATTGTTGACTCTATACAGGGGTTTTATCCGCCCCTGCGTGGAGTACAACTCTCATGTGTGGG